>NC_080175.1:88433014-88761533 GCF_950295315.1 Erinaceus europaeus | reverse complement strand
CGGAAACCAATGATATGACCTGGCATGACCTGAAGAAACAGATTCACAGACTCCAAAGCTCACTCTCTACAGAAAAGCAGAATTCTGGTGGCCGACATTCCCCATCGAGACAGACATGCAGCGTTTCATCCCTTGGCATTTTTTTCTGTGGTCAGCTACTTTGGACTGACACCTCCATCGGACTTACTGGTACTCACTGACTAAAAAGACTAACTTCAGCCAATTGCCTTGAGATTTTATAGACCATGTCCCCTCGCCTGCAGGCTCTTCCCCAGAGTCAGAAAACTCCTCCTCCTTATTAGGTTATGCCCACAGAGGTAGGAAACGCCCTTTGAGGCAAGAGATGCCCCCAGAGGCATGAAGCGCTCCCAGAGGCAAGAAATGCCCTTTTGCCTGCTAGGCCTTGCCCTTTGAGGCAATAAATGTTCCCCTTGGCATCACACTGGTTATTGCTGCTCGCCTATTTTGTTTTCCATGTCTTATGCCAGTTCTTTTGAAAACACCTGTAGGATATAGGTTTCTGTTCACCCCACAATCCTGATACTATGGCCTTTAGTTAAAAAGAAAGGGGGAATTGTTGTTATGCTTCTAAAAACCCCTTCTGTTGGTATAGATTGCGCTGCGTCCTGTATGAATAAAGAGATACTACGTACAACCCAGCCATGAGTCCCAGGTCATCTGTTATCCGCCCGTGAAGCCAGCCCAGCGAAAACAACATAGCCCAGAGAAAACAACAAACTCCCTCCTGTTTTTTTTTTCTTTTTTTCTTCTTACCTTTTGTTCTGGACCTTGCTCCTAAATTGCTTTTGTATTTAAAAGTAAAAACAGAAAATTGGTCATGGAGGACATTGTGCCTAGTGAAACCACCAAGTCAAAGAAGGACAAACATTTTATAAATTAATTTATCTGAGTTATCTAGAATATTCAAATGCATGGAATCATAGAGTAGGACAGTAACACCTTCATATTGAGTATTCTTACCACAATAACAAAATGCAGAGAAATGGGAAATAGTTTGTCCAATAGACCATGAGTGAGGACCATGCTCGCAGACCCTGTCCATCACATAAGGGCAACTGCAAGGGGGAAAGTCCACACACAGTAGAGTGGTGCTGCGGTGACACTCTTCTGTCTGTTTCTTACTTCTCTCTCTCTCCATCTATATATATGGAAAAGATTTCTTCTGTGAATCATGTACATGGGTATTCTCATTGAGTCACAGTAGGAAAAATAAGCTTTCAATTTAATGGAACCAGGATCTTGTGCACACATGATTTCACTACTCCAAGCTACATTTTCACTGAGTGAGGCAGAGAGAAAGAGAGACAAAAAGACATCACAGCACCAAAGCTTACTCCACTGCTATAGAACTCCTCATTTATCTGCGTCAAGCACAAGTCAGTGCAGTTAAACAACTGGTGAGCTGTGCCTCTACCCACAAAATACCCTCATTTATCTAATTTCTGGAATCTTCTAGCTTCTTCCTAACACTTTAGCAAAGTACTTAGATCATTTACATGAGAATGTTTTATTCAAGTAAGAGAATTGCCAAGCTTGTTTTATATCATTGCTTAGAAGTTTGTAACTAATATGTCCTAACACTGATCAAACTATAATTATATTGTGTATCTTCACTGATCAAAATCAAAAATTGGATGATTTATATATGTATGAAAAATCGCTTTGCTATTAAAAGCAATCGGCTTGCTTGTCACCTAAAGAGTTTAATTTAAAACAAAGTCCTATAAATTTAAAAACATGGCTAGTAGAGTCTATATTCAATTTTGCTAAATAAAGAAGATTAAAAGGAGCTTTTAAAAGTCAAAAGAAAGGTTTAAGGAAGCTAATTGTGCATCTCACTTCAGATCAGAGTACAAAGAATTTGGGATTTCTTTTTACTGGTATGTTGACAACTAATATGATGCCCAGAGGCATGAGAGTATTGTACTGTCAGTAAGTCTTCAATATAAACTGTCAAGGATGAGTCACTTCTTGCGCATTTTATCCAATGATCCTTCAATTGCAAAAGAAAGACTGACAAGCAGCAGTTTCCCTGCGATATCCTGCAATGCAAACTGTCTAGTGTACATTTTCCAAGATGGTAGCAGTCCTCCCAGAATCAAGTTGTAAACTATGTGACTCACAATGCTTATAGCTATCGGTATAAATGAGAACTTTGTATGGATTAGTAAGCAATGTGTTTGGTGGCTTAGAAATGAAATTTGACCCTGTGTCATCCTGCTTTCCTGAGACTTTTTCATCTCTAATGAGTCTTCAATGGAGGCTGCTGCTGCTGCTTTTACAGACAATATGCTTTATATAAGCTCTTGTATGTAAAGGTTATGTTTTCTGATATTAAAAGTATTTCTAAAAATTGTTTAAAATGGGGGCCGGGTGGTAGGGCAGCAGGTTAAGCACACATAGCACGAAGCTCAAGGACCAGCCTAAGTATCTAGGTTCAAGCCCCTGGCTCACCTCCCCACCTGCAAGGGGGTTGCTTCAGGGGCAGTGAAGCAGGTTTGCAGTTGTCTATCATTCTCTCCCCCTTTGTTTTCCCATCCTCTCTGAATTTCTCTCTGTCCTATCCTCAACAATGACAGCAATAACAACAATAATAACAATAGCAACAGTAAACAGCTAGGGCAACAAAAGGGGGAAAATAGCCTCCAGGTGCAGTGGATTTGTAGTGCAGGCACCAAGCTCCAGCAATAACTTTTTTTGGAGGCAAAAAAAAAATTAATTTCTTTATTGGGGGATTAATGTTTTATAGCCAACAATAAATATGATAGTTTGTACATGCCTAACATTTCTCAGTTTTCCACACAACAATACAATCCCCACTAAGTCATCTTCCATCCTGTTCCAAGACCTCAACCATCTGCAAGTATTTTTTAATCTGGACGATGTTACTCAGAAATTGGTATCTACAGGAATAACAGAGCATCTTTTTGAATTCTAAATGAATGACAGCTTAGTTCCATTATTATTTTTTCATAACAATTACCTCTTGAAACAATTTATACTACTTATGCCATATATTATCTGTGCTTGGTATCCTTAGTAAATCTTAAAATCTTTTGTATAACCTCCCCCCCCAAATATTTGCATACTAAGAAAAGAAAGGAGGAAGGAAAAGTGTTTAGAAGCAATGAGTAGTAATAACAAATAATTAGTCATATCTATATTTCTTCAAAAGCTGAAACAAAATAGTCGAACTTATTTTCACCAGCTTGTTCAACAATTGTTTCACATAAAATTGTGGCAAGGCTTGGACTAAATCACTTGTAGAAAAAGAGCAAAGACTCCTAGATGGTAAATATATTGTCTTCTTCAGTGTGATTATTTACTTCTTTGACAGTTTCACTGTTGTGAGGACCTAAGAAATTACTTGTACTGCAGGCTGTATGATATGCAGAATTTTTATCAGAGAATTATTATTAAACCTTGTTTAAATGAAAAGTGACATGGTCTCCTTTAATGGGCTGAATGTTCAAAAGATTAGCAAACACAAAAGCTTCTAGCATGAACCGAATTTTTTATTTTCTTCTTGGCATGCTGCCATACTATGAAAAATTTTAGATGATTTTAAGAGCTACCCAGAGTGCTTTTAATTTCTAACTCCCCTACGATGTTCCAGGAATACTAAGCACTGCATTTGGCTTCTTCTAGAGAGACTTTTTTTCTTTGGGCTTTATTGATCTCAACTATCTCTGAAAACATATAGTTTATGCCAACAAATACTTCCAAAACAAAGTAAAGAAGAATGAGTGATAAGAGCCAAAGCAATAACCCTGTCCTGATGAAAAATCTTGACAGAAAGAAATGCTCTGTTTCTTCAGTAAAAAAGAACATTTCTCCTTTACTTACAACTCTAATTACATTTTCTGCCTTATATGACCTTGAGAAATACATTCCATTGAGGAAATAAAAAGCAGTATTTTAATTATTTTTGCAAAAATACCAGCATTTTCCAAAATCCTATTCTCTAGGTTTTTCATGTAGTTTTCAGTACTTGAAAAATTTTAGATGAAGATAGTTATTTAAATAAGTACATTTCCATAAGAAATATTAGGAATAGAATCAAATAATAGTAAGCAATTAAAAGATATTATTAATATGATTTCAAATATCTTACATTAATCCTCTCCAATATCTGTTTTAAAAAATTGAGGAGACAGTGGTCTGGGGTATGGCATATTGGCTAAGGCACTGGACTCTCAGGCATGAGGTCCTGAGTTCAATCCCCAACAGCACATGTACCAGAGTGACGTCTGTCTGGTTCTTTCTCTCTTTCCTCCTATCTTTCTCATTAATAAATAAATAAATTTTTAATTGAGGAGACATACCTTAATTTCAGAATTTGTCTTATGTGGGTAACTTTCAGTTGCAATGATATATAAAAACTGTTTGAAGGGAATTCGGGAGGTAGCACAGTGGTTAAGCGCATGTGGCACAAAGCACAAGGACCAGTGTAAGGCTCCTGGTTTGAGCCTCCCACTTACAGGGGAGTCGCTTCACAGGCTGTGAAGCAGGTCTGCAGGTATCTTTCTCTCCTCCTCTTTGTCTTCCCTTCTTTTCTCCATTTCTCTTTGTCCTATCCAAGAACGAGGACATCAATAACAACAACAATAAATACAACAACAATAAAAAAACAAGGGCAACAAAAAGGGAAAATAAATAAATAAATATAAAAAAGACAGAGGATTTACTTAAAAAAACTGTTTGAAGTATTCTAGGTTTAAAATTCCTTAATGTCAACAAACAAACAAACATTGGTGATTATCATACCCTATGACATCCATAGTAGTAATATCAGTCACTAATGACAGCAAGTCATCTACATAGATCTACATACATTCCTCCCAGTTACTTCCTGTAGTATAAACTAATATTTTAAATCCAAATTATATGTTACAATTAAATTTGTTCATTTAACATGATTTGTGATAGTGTCGTTTCTCCTTTACCAAAATTCCCTTATTTTTGCCTTGAAAGTTAGTAAATCTACTTGTTTATTATCTTTTTCTCCTTTTGGTTAGTTACTTTAATGAGAGAGAGATATAGGGAAAGAAAATAGAGACAGATCAGAGCACTGTTCAGCTCTAAACAGTGGAACTTCCGAGCCTCAGGCATGAAATTGATTTACATAACCATTATGCTATCTCCTGGACTGTCTGCCCATTAATTTTTTTTTTATTTGGTTTGAATCTTTTCCTTGAGTATTTTATTGTCAGAATTCTTCCTTTTTTTTGCTTTTGCAGTATTCTCCACTTTTCTACATTATCCACTTTTCATACAAGGCTAATAATAAACTGTAGGTGAAGTCATATTAGAATTATCATATCTTAGATTAGTAACTTAAATTAGTGAATCTATGTTAATAATTTTCTACTTTATGGTATCTTGACTAATACAAATCTAGAATATCTACATCTTAAACCATTTTTTAGTTTTTACTGGGACCTCCAGATTACAGAAGAGTTTCTTTTTCTTCTTCTTCTCTTCCTCCTCTTTCTTCTGCTTCTTCTTTGCCTAACAATAAATCATTTGAGAAAATTATATAATCAGAAATTGGAGTTGAACTTCTATAAATATATTGTTTCTAATATTGAACCCATTACCAATTTTTTTTGTCCTAAGCCAAACATTTGCAACTTTTTATCTTCCCTTAAAGGTAATATTAACATTCAAGTTGGAATTCTAAAAGATAATTTTTCCTAAAAGATTATTTTAACTCTTTTCATGAATACTATATTTCAAATTCTGAGAAATTCTGATTATTACTATGATTTGGTTTCTCTCTGATCACATAATCTTTTTGCCTTTTCAATTCTGCCCATAAAGTATATTTCAGTCCATTTATTTATATCTCAGTGTATAGCATGTATATTAATCCAAACTATTTTATCATTTTTTCTTTCTATAAGTTTATTTTCATTAATTTTATTTATTTATTTTGGATAGAGACAAAGAGAAATTGAGAGGGAAGGGGGATAGAGAGAGATACCTGCAGTACAGTTTCAATGCTTGTGAAACTTCCCCAAGTGACTATAACGTGTGATTAACTAGGTGTGCCAAAACCTAGCCCCTCAATTTCTTAGATGAAGCTGATTATATATAAAATCACATTGTTTTACCACTCCATTTCTTTCAGCATAATATATATATGACAGTTAAAGTCTCAAAATAAAAATATCTGGCTACCAATGTTGTTCACAAAGATTATGCCATGTGGCACCTGCCAAACTTGTCAGTAGTTTATTATTCGCTTTCTTCTCTTTTGAGCTACAGTCATAATGAATTTCTACTTGCAATTTTCTTGATCCTGTCCATTGGTTATTCTAGGAATTCCATCTGTTGCCACATACACACACACACTTAATGGCTTGATTCAGCTTAATAACTCTTTCACTGGAAATCGTCTCCAGACACCAATGTTTGATACTACCTAGTGGTATCTAACTTTCTCACCAAAACTGACAAAAACTACATGATAAAAGCATCAGAAATGGATTCCTTTGCAATCTAGGAAGACAATCATTTGACATAACTGAATTCTTACCACCTACTTGCTACATAAATGACCACCTATATGTTGACTAAATTTAAATCTATCCTCAACTCTAGATATAATATATTTGTATTGGTAGTCCATGGGAATTTTGAACAACTCATTTTTGATTTTCATTTGTATTTGTCCTAATAACAATTTTTTATTTGCTTAGATAATGCATATATATGGGGAATACACAAAAAGTGTCATATAAGGAGACTAATACTTTAAATTTATTTTAAAAAGTAATGTCCCTTTTAAAACTCTTCACCTTTCTACATTGGACACAGCTTGTCTTAGCAATACATATCTATATAAGAATTTTTATAAATGTCTTCCTTTTCTGTAGTCTTTTTTTATTTCTTTATTGGGGGAATTATCAAATTTATTTATTGGGGAATTGTCAAATGTTTTACATTTGACACTAAGTAAAATAGTTTGTACATGCATAACATTTCCCAGTTTTCCATATAACAATACTACCCCAACTAGGTCCTCTGTCATCCTTCTTGCATCTGTGTTCTCCCCACCCATCCACCCAGTTCTTTTACTTTGGTGGAATACGCAAATACCAGTTCAGGTTCTACTTTTGTTTTCTTTTCTGATCTTGTTTTTCAACTTCTGCCTGAAAGTGAGATCATCCCATATTCTTCCTTCTGTTTCTGACTTATTTCACTTAACATGAATTTTTCAAGGTCCATCCAAGATCGGCTGAAAATGGTGAAGTCACCTTTTTTTAAAAGCTGAGTAGTATTCCATTATATATGTGTTCCACAACTTGCTCAGCCACTCGTCTGTTGTTGGGCACCTGGGTTGCTTCTAGGTTTTGGCTATTACAAATTGTGCTCTGTCAAGAACATATGGGTACACAGATCTTTTTGGATGGGTGTATTGGGTTCTTTAGGATATACCCCCAGGAGAGGAATTGCAGGATCATAGGGTAGGTCCATTTCTAGCCTTCTGAGAGTTCTCCAGACTGCTCTCTGCAGAGGTTGGACCAATTTACATTCCTACTAGCAGTGCAGGAGGATTCCTTTGACCCTACAACCTCTCCAGCATTTGCTGCTGCTACCTTTTCTGATGTATGACATTCTCATAGGAGTGAAGTGATATCTCATGGTTGTCTTTATTTGTATTTCTCTGACAATCAGAGACTTGGAGCATTTTTTCATGTGTTTCTTAGCCTTTTGGATCTCTTCTGTGGTGAATATTCTGTCCATGTCCTCCCCGCATTTTTGGGTGGGGTTATTTTTTTTCTTCTTGTTGAGATTTGCAAGTTCTTTATATATTCTGGTTCTTAGCCTTTTGACTGATGTATGGCATGAAAAGATCTTCTCCCCTTCTGTGAGGTTTGGGTAGTAGTTTCTTCGGCTGTTCAGAAGCATTTTAATTTGATGTAGTCCCATAGTCCCATTTATGCTTGCCTTAGTCTTCTTTGTAGTTGGATTTGTTTCATTGAAGATGTCTTTAAAATTTATGCAGAAAAGAGTTCTGCCAATATTTTCCTCTAAGTATCTGATAGTTTGTGGACTAACATCCAAGTTCTTGATCATCTTGGAATTTACTTTTGTACTTGGTTAAATATAATGGTTCAGTTTCATTCTTCTGCATGTTTCAACCCATTTTTCCAACATCATTTGTTGAAGAGACTCTGCTTTCCCCACTGAATAGTCTGGGCACCTTTGTCAAATATTAGATGTTCATAGGTGTGGGGGCTTACTTCTGGGCTCTCAGTTCTATTCTACTGGTCAGTGAGTCTATTCATGTTCCAGTACTAAGCAGTTTTGACGACAATGGCCCTATAATACAATTTGAGATCTGGGAGTGTGATGCCTCCGGTTCTGTTCTTTCTCTAAGATTGTTTTGGCAATTCTAGGTCTTTTCTGGTTCCAGATAAACATTTGTAGCATTTGTTCTATTCTCCTAAAAGTGTGTTTGGGATCTTGATGGGGATAGCATTAAATCTGTATATGGCTCTGGGTAGTATATTCATTTTGATGCTGTTAATTCTTCCAACCAATGAACATGGAATATCTTTCCACTTCTTTGTGTCTTTTTCAATTTCCTTGACTAGTGACTCATAATTTTCATTATACAAGTCTTTCACTTCTTAGGTTAAGTTTATTCCTAGATATTTTATTGTTTTTGTTGCTATAGTAAAAGGAATTGATTTCTGGATTTCAATTTCTTCTCACTTAGTGTTTCCATAGAGGAATGACACTGACTTTTGAATGTTAATTTTGTAGTCTGACACCTTACTTTATTGCCTGGTGACATCCAAAAAATAATTCTTGAATTCCTTAGTTTTTTCTATGTATATTATCATGTCATCTGCAAATGGGAAGAGTTTGACTTCTTCTCTTCCAATCTGTATCCCTTTAATTCCTTGCTCCTGCTTGATTGCTATGGCAAGAACTTCCAACACTATGTTGAATAGTAATGGTGATAGTGAGCAGCCCTGTCTAGTACCTGATCTGAGGGGAATTGCTTCCAGCTTTTCACCTTTGAGTATGATGTTGGCTGTAGGTTTGCTATATATGGACTCCACTATCTTCAGGAAATTTTCCACCTATTCCTATTTTTTGTAGTGCTTTGATCATAAAGGGATGTTGTATTTTGTCAAAGGCTTTCTCTGCATCTATTCATATGACCCTGTAGTTTTGGTCTTGCTTTTATTGATGTGGTTGATCACGTTGATTGATTTACGTATATTAAACCAACCTTACCTCCCTGAGATAAACTCCACTTGGTTATGATGAACAATCTTTTTACTATACTGTTGTATCTAGTTGGCTAGAATTTTGTTCAATATTTTAGCATCTATGTTCATTAGAGATACTGGTCTGTAGTTTTCTTTTTTGGTTGTGTCCCTGTCTGCTTTTGGTATCAAAGTGATATTGGCTTCATAGAAGCTGGAAGGGAGTATTCCAGTGTCTTCAATCTTCTGGAAGACTTTTAAAAGTAGAGGTATTAGTTCTTCTTTGAAGGTTTTGTAGAATTCATTTGTAAAACCATCTGGTCCAGGACTTTTATTTTTGGGAAGATTTTTGATAACTGTTTCAATTTCCTTAGCTATGATGGCCTGTTCATGTTATCTAGTTCTTCTTTACTTAATTTTGGAAGTTGATAGGTATCTAGGAAGTTCAACTGAAATTTTTTCCAGGTTCTCTAGCTTGGTGGCATATAGTTTTTCATAGAAGCCTTGCATGATATGTTGAATTTCTGCATTGTTTGTTGTGATATCTCCTCTTTCATTTACTATATAATTTATTTGGGTCTTCTCCCTTTTTTTGTTTTGTGAATCTGGCTAGAGGTTTGTCGATTTTGTTCACTCCTTCAAAGAACCAACATTTCCATTCTTTGATCTTTTGTATGGTTTTCTTATTTTCAATGTTATTGATTTCTTCCCTAATTTTAGTGATTTCTGTCCTTCTGGTTGCTTTAGGGTTCCTTTGTTCTTCTAAGATGTGCAATAAGGCTGTTTGTGCTTTTTCTTGTTTCCTAATGTGTTTTCTTGTTTCCTTTTATGACTACAAACTTCCCTCTCAGTACTGCCTTTGCTGTTTCCCAAATATTTTGATAGCTTGTGTCCTCATTTTCATTGATCTCTCAAAACATTTTGATTTGTTTCCTTTTTCTGTAGTCTTTATGATAACTTTATATCAGTAGATTTGAATAAGTATGGGAACAACTATGAAACAGATTTCTGAAAATCAGCAAAATACAAGAGAAAATTTATTACTTGTGTAGCATGTTGATTATTTGATAAATAGAGTAGTAAATTTTGGATAAATGGTCACTTTAAATAGTTAATATATAACCATAATTATCCAGTCTACAAAATAAATTTGCATGTATTTCATAACAATATTCACAGTTTCTGCATTTTCTGTGAACTTTGTACTCCAAAATATGATATTTACAATATCTTACTAAAATTGTAACGTGAAAATCAGATTTTTATTTCATTTTTAATATTCATTTATTCCCTTTTGTTGCCCTTGTTGTTTTATTATTGTAGTTATTATTATTGTTGTTATTAATATCATCATTGTTGGATAGGCCAGCGAGAAATGGAGAGAGGAGGGGAAGACAGAGAGGGACAGAGGCACCTGCAGACCTCCTTCACAGCCTGTGAAGTGACTCCCCTGCAGGTGGGGATCTGGGGGCTGGAACTGGGATCCTTACTCCAGTCCCTGTGCTTTGCACCACATGTGTTTAATCCGATGTGCTATCGCCCCACTCCCCAGATGTTTTACCTTTACAGGGGTAAGCAGCATAATGGTTTTATCTTTATTTATTTTCTAATAGAAATAATTAATTTCCCAGTGGGGGTTGTAGTATTATGTGGAAACTGGGAAATGTTATGCATGTACACATTTGTATTTACTGTTGACTGTAAAACATGAATGCCCCAATAACAAAATTTTAAAAAGAAACAATTAATAAAAGTAAAAGAATATCAGTATTTAAATTCAAAAGGATATAAACATCCAAATATTCATTTAAATACTTAAAAACTATAAGAGATTCATTTATTAGTGTTGGAAAAGGGTCAGTGGGAAAACCAGGGCATCACTTTGGCATATGCAATGTGCTGGAGACTGAACTTGAAACTCCATGCTTCAGAGTCCAATATTTTATCCATTATGCTAGGTCTTTTATCCATTATGCTTCAGAGTCCAATACTTTACCCATTATGATAAGGGTTCAAACCGGGGCATGTGTGTGTGTATAAAATTTAAATGGCCAATCTTCATATTGTTACTGACATAAATAATTGAGTTTGTGGTATACACATGTTTCACGTAAACTCATGTATATGCCCATACATATGCACATATAATAGTTGAAATTGTTTAACAATCCAATATATATTTTAGTCTCCAGGGACAACTTTGTAAATATCCTGTAATTCTGAAGTAACTCTGGAACCAGGAATTGAAACAAAAATAAAGAAAAAGTAAAAGTCCTCTCAATTCTGCCAGAAAATTTTATTTGGTTATAGAGGACTCTATTTCATTCATGCTGAATGGAAGGGTTTGACAAGTTAATTAATTTGTCTTTTCACTTACCTAAATATTTCTTCTGCTCCAATAGTCTCCATACTCTGTCACAGTGCATTTTGTAGTGTAGTCATTGAGCATAATCCACAAATATTCTCAATATTTCGACATACATTATTTCAAGGACATGTGAAAATGATGCCGTGAAACATTATTTGAGGTCCAGAAAGACATTATGAACAAGACTGGACATTCAGAGTTATGGGCATACTGTGATAAATATTGAATCCATAATGACAGTGATATTCAAATACATTTTATTAAATTCCCTTCTCTGTACTTATATATTTTGAGTCCTCTAATGTTAGTGTGCCAAGATTAGATGGCTCTTTTGTCCTATTCTGATAGAAGTAAACATAGTGACTTTAAAAGTATATTGAATATGGAAACGCACATGATTTGGGCAAAGAGAACAATCACAAATCTTTCTTTTTTATTGGGGTGGTAATAGTTTACAGTATAGTTGTTGGCACATTGGTACAGTTTTCCATCTCATCATTATAAGTATCAGCAAAACACTCTGACCCCCCAAATTAGGTCCTTTATTACCATCAGGTTCCGGTACCTAAAAGACTTTACCACATCTGCAGGACTCTCCCTGTCCTTCTTCCTCACAGTCATTTGCCTTGGGGCAATGCACAAGACTTCATCCAAGATTTACTTTATGTTTCTCCTTCCTGATCTTTTTAAGTTCTGCCTCTGAGGAAGATCATAGTCACCCTTCTGTTTCTAGCTTATCTCACTTAAAATAATTCCCTCAAGCTCCATTCAAGATAAGGTGCAGAAGATGAATTTATCATCTTAATAGCTGAATAGTATTCCGTTATGTATATACCATAAATTTTATATCTGTTGTTGAACATCTAGGTTGCTTCCAGGTTGTGACTATTACAAATTGTGCAGCTATGAACACAGAAACACACAGATTTCTTTGCATGGATATATTTGTTTCCTTAGCATATATACCCAGGAGAAAACTGTCAGGTCATGGGGTCGGTCCATTTCTAGCCTTCTGAGAGTTCTCCTGAATGCTTTCCACAGGTGTTAGACCAATTTATATCCCCAAACAGTATAAAAGAGCCACTTTACCTCCAAATCCTCTCCAACATTTTTTGTTACCATTCTTTCTGATGTATGACACAATAGTGATGTAACATCTCACTGTTGTTTTTACTTGCATTTCTCTGATAATCAGTAAATTAGAGCATTTTTTTTCATGTCTGTTGGCCTTTTGGATCTCCTTTTTGGAGAATATTCTGTCTAATATTCTCTCCCCACTTGATTTTTCCACTGAGTTTGTGAACTAGTTGTATATTTTGGTTATTAACCTTTTATCTGATGTATGGCATAAAAAAATCTCCCATTCCATATGGAGTCTTCAAATTTGGTGGTGCAGAAGGTTTTAGTTTGCAGTATTCCTACAGGTTTATTTTTGGTTTTGTTTTCTTTGTGAGTGGAATTGATTCATTAAGTACACCTTTAAAAATTAGATTAAAAATAGTTCTGTCAATGACATCTTCTAATTATTTTATGACTTTTGGTTTAATATCCAAATCCTTGATCCATTTGGAGTTACTTTTGTATGTGGTGAGATTAAGTGGTTCAGTACCATCCTTCTGCATGTTTCAACCCAATTGTCACAATACCATTTACTGAAGAAACTCTATTTAATCATTTGAGCCCCCTTGTAAAACAGTGATAAATCCATACATGTGTGGGCATAATAATTTATTAGAAGTAGAAAAACTTAAGAAGAGAGTGTGGGTATTGAAATATCTTAAAACTACACAAATTCTTAGGTATAAGAGTATAAGGTAAAATTTGACTATACAAGTAATAAATACCTCACATAACCTGATAGTGATCTCATACTTCAATATCTAGTTTTGTAAGGACATAATGTTTTTAGTGAGAAAAGAAAATTTTTTAAAATTAAGATTTCTAAGGGGTAAAATTCCACATAATTTCCTCCACTAGAGTTCCATATCCCCTCCCCTTCATTGGAAGCTTCCCTCTTCTTTATTCCTTTGGGAGTATGGACCAAAGATCTTTATGGGGAGCAGAAAGTGGGAGTTCTGGAATCTGTCATAGCTTCCCCACTGGATATGGACATTAGCAGTTCAATCCATACCCACCCGTCTATTTCTACTTTTCCCTAGTGGGTGTAGGACTATGGGGAGGTGGGGTTTCGGAGCACATTGGTATGGTTATCTGTCCAGTGAAGTCAGGTTGGCACCATGGTAGTCTAGAACTTAGTGGTTGAAAAGCATTAAGAGAGAAAAAAGGACAACTTGTTTAATAATCAGGAACCTAAGGGTTGATGAAATTTGGGGTCTTTATGCTGAAAGAAGCTAGGAAGTCTATTTTAGGTACATTTCAAAGGGCCCATGACTTTACCAATTTTTCCCGAGCTCTATAGCTAGCATGCAGGTGAGCTGAAAATATTGTCTGGGAAGATGGTGTCAGAGTTATAGATAGGACTAGAAATCTGGATCAGGATAGAGAGTAGCTCCCAAAATATGGGAGAAGTATTTAAATATTGTTAACTGTAAACCCCATTGATCTGACCTAGGGCCCATGTCTATTCATATGTAGCACCTGAGCCTGTGTAACCCCTGCATCCCTGCTGGTCTGAACTCAGATTCCATGGTCATAGCTAGGAACATTCTATTCTAGGCTGCTCTCATTTCAGATAGTCACCATAGAGAATTACAGGAAAGTAAATTTGAAAGCAGAAGGAAAGCTAAAGAGGCAGAGGTTGCAACTGGTTTGATAGAAAGATACATGAACTAAAGGGATGTCTTAGGGTGTTGTAGATGAAAGCAGTACTTGAAGCAATAATTGGTCTAACTATAAATAGTGGGTTATCTCTTCAGTTGATAATCTTCTTAGAGTTTTTCAGAGGAACATCACACAATTTACATAGGTACTGATCTTGCACTAAGCTAATCTTTAAATTTAATATATATGCATGTAAGATTTAACAATGCTTTATTTGATATATAAATATGTATGACAGTGCACAGTGAACATTTTCTGTGAAGTTATGCCTTAGTAAACAAGTCAACAAGTCAGAATCATATCAAGATTCACCAGTTATTCTCCAGATAATTAGTACCACGTTGATAGTTAAATCCTGATTCCCAGAACTCTACTTAGTTCACAATAATGTTTTCCCTTGGATAACTTCAAAGTTTTGGAGAGTTACCTTTTCTATAGACTATTTATTATGCTACATATACTATGAATGTGGCATCTCTATTGACTTCCTTTCTAAATATTAAATAAGTATCATATAATTTACTGTATACTGATTTATATATTTGCTTTAATCCTAGTCAACTACTACTAGAAAGAATAACAGCAGTTGAAAGAATCCTTAACAAACCCAAACTGGTCAAAAACTGAACTATAAGTATTTCCCATAGGAAGTCATAGCAGGCGGTAAGTACAAATCAGAACAAAGAAATTCAGAGAGCAAAAAGTACCCTTGTACTCAGAGAAGATGTTGCTATAAGCTCAGGGGAGATACGATTCCTTAAGAAGCATGTGCTTGAAAACATATGCTGCATTATAAAAAGGAATATGTACATTTCTCAGTAGAATAGAAAGTCAATTGTTTAAAAAAGTAACTTTTCCCTTCAAAATTTTCCAGGTCAAAACTATCAGAAATCAAAGATTATATAATCCAGAATGTGTCTTCTAACCAATGAAATGAAAAAGTAGTCAGCTTTTTTAAAGCATGAAAATTTCAGTAACAGGCTAGGAATGTGAGTCTCTAAAATATGTGGATACTTTTCAAAGTAAACATCCCATTGACAGTTCTCACTGAACATAGATTATTAAGCATATTTTTCAGATAAGCACAGAATGTATGATGCTAAATGCTGTTAATTATATGATAATGATAACTTTTCCTGTAGTTATTCTACAGTGTCCAAGAAATCATTACCCTAATTTTAAATTGTATATACTAATTTTCTCCAAATGGAGCATATTGGCTTAAGACAAATGAGTTAAAATAAATTCTAAATTATTTAAAATAAGTAGCTAAAATAGTCACATTCACATTACTATAAACTGTAGTTAAGACATGTTTTCTGATAATGTTATAAATAAGAGTATTATATTTACTCTGTTAGTATGCCTGATGAATATACAAATGTTTAAAAAATTACAAGTTTTGAACTAGTAATATAATTATTTACTTAGGTGCATGAGGAAAAATAACTAAGTTGTTGGGTAGTGGAAAACTTTAGCAATCATACATGATACTTAACTATTATCTTATACACAAAATCTAATTTAAAATGGATTATGGACTAGAATAGATGACCTTAAGCCTTACATTAATGTGAAGAGAGTATAATCAGTAATTTCTTTGACAGTATAGATGTGTCTCCAATGGGAAGAAAAAGACAAAATTAAACAGATGTAATTATTCCAAACAAAAAACTTACTGCATATTTTAGTGATACAAAATATTGGCAAAATTATAAATCAACTGACTGGGTGAAGAAATTTTCGACTCATATGTTTAGCCAGAGGATCAGTAATCAAATATATGTGTCTTAAAATTTAGATATCAAAAGCCAAAATATAAACCACTCTATCATAACATGGACAGAGGATCTTAATGGACATGTCGCCAAAGAAGACATAAACACAATCAACAAACACATAAGATATTTTTTATCACTTTTCATTAGGAAAATGCAAATGAAAATATTAATGAGATATAACCTCATACCTACTCAAATGTTTTATTTTGTTTTTTTATCAAAAAGTTAAACAACAAATGTTGAAAATAATATATAGAGAAGGGACCTCCTAAACACTGTTGATAGGAAAATAAATGGTACATTTAGGGGAAAATTATTTTAGCGAGCTCTGAAAAGATTAAGAAATAGACTATGACCTGTCTCACTTCCAAATATGTATCTGAACACTGAAAATACTGATTCAAAATAATGTATATATCCCTACTGCAGCTTTATTGACACTTATCTATGATAAGGAAGCCATCTAGATGCTTATCAAAGTATCAGTAGGTGAAGAATACTGAAAATACTTCCACAATGGAATAAATAGTACTTAGCCATAAAAATCAGAGGAAATCACACCACTTACAACAACATGAACAACCTAAAGGGAATTATGTTAAATGAGATAAGCCAGAAAGAAAAGTACTTTATGATTTCATCCCACTTGAATTTTGTTGTTTTTGTTGTTGTTTGCTTATTTATTCATTTATTTTGGTTTTGGTTTTTTGTTTTTGCTCCACTCATTTGCATCTTCCTTCCTCTGGTGCCATGGTGTGCTCTGTGGCACCAAGTTCAACTTCATCGGCTGGCGCATAGTAAGGTGCCTGCTCTCTGGCACCTTTTATCTTTTTTATTATCAAGGTTTCACAGCTCTGACTGACTTTTCAGACAGAGACTGAAAGGCACAGGGAGGGAAAGAGACACAACGCCAGAGCTTCTCTCAATTTGTCAGGGGTCAGGCTTGGAACTGGATCACACACCTTGCAAAGAAGGTACTTTACCAGGTGGATTCTCTTTTTAGCTCAGGTTTCACCAGGCCAGCGAGAAAATAAATAAATAAACAAACAAACAAACAAACAAACCTACTTAAAACCTTGGATTCTTGATGGGAATTTGGATTGAGCTGAGTAATATGGGTAAAAGGAATTGATAATACAGTTGTGGACAAAAACTAGTCTTGCAGTTCTGGAGGAGGGGAGTGGTATTGGGAAGCGGGGGAAATAAAGAAATAAAAATAAAACTAGACTTGCAGGGGTGATCATAATATAGTATAAATAGATGTTGAAAAAAATATATATATAACATATATATATATATATATATATATATATATGAATGTTAAGGCTTGCTAAGGTTAAATGATAAGCAATAAACTTACTTTTCTTAAAAACTAGGAAATATTGTCTGTACTTTATCACCTAGACTGAGACCTTTGTCCCTCCAGTTTAATATAAAGGAAGAATAAGGCTCACAAAGGAATTCCTAACCAAATCATTCACATAAGTATGTATACACCATATGTTAGCGACATTTGTGGTTTCTATATGAAAAACTTGGTTGAACTGTTAGGAAAGCATTCATCTTAAAAATAAGACATAAATACCCAGAGTAAGCAGATGCTTTCTTATACTATATGAATACACAGTGGAAGCGTTAATAACATGACACCGTCAAAGTAGGAAATCCCATGGAGACTAACCACTCCAACTTTCTAATTTTCACTCAGGAATCTGAGAGTTTCAGAGAGGCTCAGTCATTTGCCTGGGGTAACAGTAACAGCCATTACTGCCTGAGCTAGCAAGGGGCCCCTGTATTCCCAGTGTCATGTCAGTGGTCTCTTTGCAAATGTTTCTTAACAAATTTCCGTGCCTCTAGCCATACCTATAATTTATCCACTCTCTGCATTGTTGCTAGAATCATCTTTCATAAATACAAATCTGACCAACTTACTCCCCTACCTAAAAGCCTTTAATCGGCCCTATCATTCACAGGACAAAGTTCAAATACCTTATACCTGCCACAGATTCTGGCACCTGCTTGAATTTTTCTTTTTTACTTCTTCCCTTACCAATTCTTAAAATCTAGCCATTTGTTTCTGGAAGGAAATTATGATTTTTTCAAATGCTGCGTCTAGAAAAATATTTTTATTTTGAGTATTATTTCCTTACTGCCTAACAGAAAGCTATGGTGTATTTTTGATAATTGCATAATACATAAGACAATTTTTCTAGATTGAATGAATATATGGATATTAACTGATTTCTTATCTCATTTACCCCTGGATATCTCCACCAGGACCATTAGCCAAAAAAAAAAAAAAAAAGAATTGAGGTATAAAGATATAGTATGATGGAGTACATATGAGAACACATTTGACAAAGATCAGTATGAACCATTTAATATAGCATACTTTTATTTTCCTTTATGTTAACATTGGTTCAACCAACTGTATATATTTGATTGTACAATTGTACCTCTCATTGGATTATCTCTTGCCAAGATGCACCTACCTCCCTTCCTCTGCAATCCAATGAACCTCCCTCCTCTTAGCCTTTTCTTTTCTGATATCTTGGCTCAGAGGAATATACTATGTGATGTTAAAATTTATCAGCAAAATCATTTAATTTGCAAAAATAATTTTAAATGTCAGTAATTTTAGTATATAATACAAAATGTTACTCATGAACATTATTTTACTTTATTGAGAAAAGAAACATTAGTTACTATTTTAATAAATATTTTGCTGAATATAATTCTGTAATGTCTACTTTGATAATATTGAAACAAATGAAGATTTATGAGTATTCCAAGAATTATTACAGTCACATTTATATATAGTTATATATATGTATATATGTATAAATTGGAAATTTATAAATATGATCCTTTCTTAGTATCATAGAATAATATGACATTAAATAACATAATGCTTTTTAAATTTTTGCTTCTGGGGCGTCACTGAAGTTTCATACCTATGCTATTCCAATAAATATATAAATAAAAGGAAAGAAAGGAAAAACAAAGACAATAATAATATTTTATAAAAGAAAAATTCTAGTCTATAACTTACCCTCTTAACTTCATCTTGGATGGAGATAGAAGTAATCATTTTAAGTGATAGAATCCAGAAAGAGAAGGATTAATATGTGAGTATCTCACTCATGTGCATAATTTAAGAAACAAGAACAGAAAGAGGGAACACAAAGGAGAACTTAGACTGGGTCTGGTGTACTGCACCAAAGGAAAGGACTCTGGGGAGGAGAGAGAGAGGTCCTGATGCATAATAGTGGAGGACAGCATAGATGGTGGTGAGAGTGTCTTGCAGAAAATTGAGAAAGTTTACCCATGTATAAACAACTGTCTTTACTGTAAAGGATTATTTCCTCCCCTCCAAAAAAAAAAAAAAAAAAGACTTGCATGCCAATGGGTCCCGGTTTAATTCTCATTGCCACATATCCTGGAGTGAGGTGTAATGACTTCTCTTTACTGTTTCAAGTTTTCTCTCATGTGAAATTCTACAACTTCAGAAATTCTATTACTTCAAGGCCCTGGTCATACAATCAGGGCAAAAGCTTCACAAGTGGTGAAGCAGTGTTGCAAGTGTCTCTCTTTGTATGTCTCACTCATCCCTCTCAACTTCTGTCTCTATCCAATAATAAATAAATGTTGGGAAAAGCTCACTGTCTGGGAAATCCAGGCTATTATCTCCATGAGAGTCTGAGAGGGATGACCCCCCAATCCCCCTCCTCACAGGAGGTCCCCACTTGACCTCATGATCTTAAGATGGATGGAGTTTTCCAGACAGGGAACCTTCTTGCACATACTTCCTGGATCCTGTTGAAGTAGACCATACATTACCACATATGGCCAACTAAAACCCATCGCAAATATCTTGGTCTTGCTTAACTGTTCCCTTTCCCCCTTCCTTGAGGTGCTTGGGATTCACCTTTAGAGAGAAGCCTGCCTATGCATGGTGAGCTTGTGACCAGACTTTATATGGCAACTTCCCAGTAGCGAACAAACACCAGATAGGTTAAGATTTAACCCTGTATTGTGTGTGGCTTGATGATTACCTTAACCTTTTCGTAACCCTTGAGTTTATGCACCTGTTTATACCCCTGAATAAGTGAGATGTTTTTCTGAAGTTTCTCCCGGAGTGGTTGTGTTTTTTACTCCTCTCACTCGCCTTTGTCAGCAGGGTTTCCAGGACACTCAGGGTGGCCCATCTCCCTCCCACCCCACCCCTGCAGTTTCTGGTCGATGCGCAGAGGAAAATCGGCCCCCACAAATAAGTATCTAAATAAATTCTTTCACACACACACACACACACACACACACACACACACACACACACACACACACACACACACACGTATGTAACCAGAGCACTGATCATCTCTAGTTTGTGTTGGTCCTTGAAATTATATTAGGATCTATTAACTTCAGGCATGAAAGTCTGTTGAATAAACTACTGTTCTATCTTCCTGTCTGAAATATATGTTTTTAATTTAAAAAAGCAATTTTGAGGGACCAGGTGATGGCACACCTGGTAAACTGTGCACAATAAAGTGTGCAAGGGTTCAGGTTCAAGCCCCTGGTCCTGACCTACAGGGAGAAAGCTTCACAAGTGATGAAGTAGAGTTGTAGGTGTCTCTGTCTTTCTCCATCTATATTTCCTCCTTCCTCTCTCAATTCTCTCTGCCTCTATCCAATAATAAATAAAATTTAAAGAGAATAAAAAGCAATGATGTTTATAAAGATGTATATAATTAGACAACAAACAAACAAAACAGAAACAATGGAGAGTTACCTTTCTCAGTTAAACCTACAGCCAACAAAGAATGAATGTATTTATTAGAACTCTTTTATCAAATGAGAAAATCACCTTTGGCATGAGAAACTATCCATGAAAAAGTGGATGGTGCTATCATTTCTCCCTCTCTTCCCTGGCAGTCAATCTTGCCCTTTCTCCTTTCCATGATTTAAATAAAATCATTCCTAGATGGATTCTTAGTGGTGGTTTAATACACATGTAAGATACTGGACTCATTTCTAGATACTGAGAAAAACAACCACCAGAAATGTGTAAATGGGCTCAATAGCAGGAAAAAAACAAAACAAAACAGTAGCTATCTTTGAACTTGAAGACAGGGGCTGGGATAGATCGCATAATAGTTATGCAAAGAGACTCTCATGCCTGGGGCTCCCAGGTTCAATCCCCTGCACCACAATAAACCAGAGATGTTCAGGGCTCTGGTGTTTCTCTCTGTGTCTCTCTCTCTGCATCTCTCTCAAAAATAAAATAAGATACTTAAAAATAAAAAATAAATAAGTAAAACTTAAAAATAAGAAGCATCTGTCAGTGTGAGTGATTAAAAAAAGGAACTTGAAGACAGAACAAAAGAATTAACACAAATTGAATAACAGGGGGGATAACAGACTACAAAAATAGAAAATAATCTCATGAATTTATGAGGTAATTAAATATAACAAACATTAGAATCATGAAAATTACACAGAACAGAGTGGGGTTGACAGAGTATCCAAACAAATTATGACCGAAATTTCCAAATTAGCTGAACCTGTTGGTTAAAGAAGCCTATACAACACCAATAGAACGGAATTTCAGTAAACCTATTTGCAAATATATAGTAATTATATATATTTTTCTTTTTCTTTTATTATTTATTTATTTTATGGCTGCCAGGGTTATCTCTGGGGCTTGGTGCTGGCACTACAAATCGACTGTTCCCAGTAGTCCTTTTTTTTTTCATTTTTTAAAAATTCTTTTTTAACTGAATAGGACAGGTAGAAATTGAAAAGGGGGGGTGAAAGAGGGAAGGAAGACACCTGCAGATCTGCTACTGCACTCTTGAAGCGCCCCCTGCAGGTAGAGAGCAGGAGCTGGGCTCTGGGTCCTTAAGCATGGGAATATGAGCACTTCATTGGGTATGCTGGTGCCTGGCCTCATAATTATAATTCTGAGATTAAAAAAACTAACAAAAGAAACTTAAAGATATATGGACAAACAAAATAGTAGTTACAGGGAAATAGATATATAAAAGACAGGTAATTCTAACCAGAGACCATGATGCCAAGAGAAAAGCATCATAACATTTTGCAAATGCTGAGGAGAAAAAAAAAAAAAAACATGAGCCAATCTTGAATTCTTGGCAAAAGTATTCTCCAGGTGGTCTGTAGGTGGAGCATCAGATAAAACCTTGGAGTCTTAAGCATGAGGTCCCGAGTTCAGTCCTTGGCAGCTCATGAGTTCCGCAGTGACTTTTGGTTCTTTATCTTCTCGTATATTTCTCATTAGTAAATAAATAAAATCTTTAAAAAAAAAAAAAGGATTTTTCAGGAGTGAAAACAAAGTAAAAGGTACTGTCAGCTGACGAATAACTGAAGGATTCTGATGTTAGCAAATTTAGCTTTAAAGAACAGTTAAGGGACATTTTCCAAAAAGAAAGTATGCTACTTTATAAAGAAAAAGAAAGTATCAGATTAAGTAAAAAAAAAAATATACATATTACAGACTTTTATCTCACAAGTGATGAAAACAAGTTTAATGCTTCAAACAGAGTACAATCAAAACTGATATTCAATGTATATTAAGGAAATATTGACAATACTTTAAAGTGTAATGTGATGCTATGTTATCTTCTCTTGTACTTAAAATTCTAATCAGACATTTCTATTCTGTGACTCTGAGCTACCCTAAAATTAAATTTGTGGCACCTCAATGTGCACTAATATATGAAAAATTCATTATTACTATTTTTATATCTATGTTCTTTATTATTTGCCTTTAATTTAAAGTTTAAATTTCACTTCATTCAAAATAAGGAAAACATAGTCTTCGGGTCCTAATAAAATTTACATATCGGTTCATATTAGTATAGGAATCAAACATTTATTAAATTAAATCATTCCATCGTAAAAAACATACATACAATACACTTTGCTCAGTTCCTCTTCTAAGAGACAGGAGTAAGTATGCTTTGTCTCTGGTTGATGATTTTGATGACTGTAAGACTAGATTTTTTTATAAATATTTTTTTTAAGGTTTTATTTATTTATGAGAAAGATAGGAGGAGAGAGAAAGAACCAGACATCACTCTGGCACATGTGCTGCTGGGGATCGAACTCAGGACCTCATGCTTGAGAGTCCAAAGCTTTACCACTGCACCACCTCCCGGACCACTAGATTTTTTTTTTTTGTATTATATTGTGTAGAGTCATAAAATTTTGTGAATTTGTAAGTCATCAATAGAGATATATAGTGGAGTTGCTTCACAAGAGATGAAGTAGGGCTGCAGGTGTCTTTCTCTCCCTCTCTCTGTCTTCCCCTCCTCTCTCTATTTCTCTCTGTCCTATTCAACCACAACTACAGCAATAGCAACAATAACAACAACAACTAGGGCAACAACAAGGGCAACAGAATGGGAAAAATGGCCTTCAGGAGCAGTAGATTTGTAGTGCAGGTACCGAGCACCAGCAATAACCCTGAAGATAAACATAAATAGATAATATTTAAAATAATTAAATAAAACTATGGTGCTTATCTTTGAGGTGGAAGGGTGCAGATACAGAGCTTTGGTGATGGATGTGGTTTGGAACTATACATTTGAATCTTACAATCTTGTAACATACTATTAATAAAGACTTATTGAAAAAATAAAACATTACCCTTAATCATAGAGATGTTTTAAATTATTAAATAATTAACTTTTAAAACTTCAGTTTTGCGAATCAGGTGTTAGTGCAGTGGGTTAAGTGCACACATGGTGTGCCCAGCATAAGGATCAGGGTTAGAGTCCCCAGCTCCCCACCTGCAGGGGAGTCAGTTCACAAGTGGTGAAGCAGGGCTGCAGGTGTCTGTCTTTCTCTCCCCCTCTCTGTCTTCCCCTCCTCTCTCCATTTCTCTCTGTCCTATCCAACAACAATGGCATCAATAACTACAATAATAAAAAAACAAGGGCAACAATAAGAAATAAATAAATAAGTAAATATTAAAAAAAAACTTCAGTTTCATGATAGCCAATGGAGTTAGAAACAGAGAAATATAACATGCTTCTCTCATTATTATTCTTAAAAACATTTGAAATTAGACATTTTGTTCACTTTAAATTTTTTAGTAAAACAGGATTTTTAATTTTTTAATGACAACTAATGATTTCATTTTTAAAAAACATTAAGTGCTTTACAAAAATCTATGAAGTCACAAGTTTTTGAAATAATGATATTTATTCTATCTTTAGGTCTATCTTTTAAGTCTAAAATAAAGTTTTACAAATTGTTCTAGAGAAAGATAAATCAAATAAAAGCTGACGTGGAGAATATATCTCAATGTGTCATAAAAATAAATAATATTTAGCACTCGTGGGAGAATATATACCTATTTATAAATTCCTTACAATCATTTAACAAAGAGAGATAGTTGATAAGCATTGGTCTTTGAGGTTTTGCAAGGAGAAAATCGTTTTCTTTAGTGATTAAGCTGATTCTGTCAAATTATGACATCAGTGCAACTCATTGTGCTTTTAAAATGCATATATCATTCCTCCTACACTCCTCTTATTTTAAGCAGGTGATTTTTCCAACTTGATAAAATAGAAAATCATTTGAAGCATAGTTACTATGCATATGTATACATTTTGTAAGGATTTAACGTGTAACTATAAAAATTTTCTCTAAAACTTAGTTTTAGAGAATACTTCAGGCTCACTTTTTGCAGAAGAGAGGAGTTGAGTCTAATGAGGGTAGCCAGACCACTGCAATATGCAACAGTGCTTTCCTCTTAGTGCTACTTCAGTGTCTGACTCATGAGTAAAAGAGAAACGCTGTGACCGTCTTTCTAAAGCTGCCTTTACTCAAATTAGTCTGCCTCATGGGGAACCCAAGTGTCTTTTCAAGGGGATCATTTTTTTTTAAGATGAGCTTATGATATTAACATTTTATCATATAATTTTTCTTTTTAAAATGTTTAGTTTATTTATTTTAATGATAAGAGCACTGAAAGAGAGCTAGACCAAAATACTGATCAGCTCTGGTTTATGGCAGTTCTGGGATTGAACCTTGGGCCTTAGAGCCTCAGGCATGAAAGTCTTTGTGCTAACCATTATGGTGTCTTCCAGCCCCAAGAGGGATATGTTTGAATTGTAAATTTTAGTACTTTAGGCATAAGTTCAATTTAACCAGAGAGGAAATCTCTTGAAGACATTTTGGGTAATATTTTTAGGTCTGTGGATAAAATGGGATTGTATAATACATATATACCAATCCCCACAATTTTTATTATTATTTATTTATTTATTTATTTATTTATTCCCTTTTGTTGCCCTTGTTTTTTTGTTGTTGTAGTTATTGTTGTCATAGCTGTTGTTGTTGTTGGATAGGACAGAGAGAAATGGAGAGAGGAGGGGAAGACAGAGAGGAGGAGAGAAAGACAAACACCTGCAGACCTGCTTCAAAGCCTGTGAAGCGACTCCCTTGCAGGTATGGAGCCAGGAGCTGGAACTGAATTCTTCTTCAGGTCCTTGTGCTTTGTGCCAAGTGCGCTTAACCTGCTGAACTACTGCCCAACTCCCCGCCCCACAATTTTCAATGGTTTTGTCACTAAACACCATAAAGTGCTCATAAAACTATAAAGAAAAAGCACTACCTGTGAAGCATACGAGGATTTCATAGACCTGTGAGAAAAAAATTAATTTTTTTTCATTTTAATTTATTCATTAAGTAGGGCATTTCAAAATGCAATGCTAGGGAAGGGACCAGATGTACTTATTATATACATTTATCTCGGATATATCTGAGTGTGAGTACATTTTCTCTATGGTCTTGCTGAGGCCTATAATTTAATGAGCATTTATTATAGTATTCCTAGTGAATTCAAAGGACCAGGCACTTATTCAGGATAGTTTAAACAAATACATCTATGTGATTCGGACTTGTCAAAAACAAATGATAGACCACCTCAAATAGCTAAATATAAAATCATCTTGTGGCTCATTTCAGAGATACAAAAGCAGAAATATTTGTAAGGCTCTGTCTTGGTTAAAGTAAAGATCAAAGAAAATAACATTAAGATTTCTCACAAGTAGGAGTTGTCACATTCTTTAGGCCTGAAGCCTCAGGCTAGTTTAATTTTGCTATTCTAAGCCATGGGAGTCCAGGTCAAATTTTTTTGGAGGAAAAGGGGGTAGGAGGTGGGAAGAAGGGAAGTGAAGCAGCAGAAAATTAACATAATCAACAAAAATAAACTTTGTCATTTCTACTTTGGAAGGTTGTTTTTTTTTTTAACAAAAGAAACAGATATTAAGTTCAAATAGTTTATATTGCTCCTAGAATATTTATGAACCTTCCTATTAATGAGTAAAATGTGGACAACAAAAGGGGAATCACTGCAGTATACCTTTTACAATGATTTTCATCATGAAAACATTATAAAGCAGTAAACTATCAAAGATAACATTTTTAATTTCCTGTGTAAAGTGTCCACACATGACAAGGGCCATAAATTATCTTTCACCTCTAGGCTAAAATGATAATGGGAAGTTGTAAGGTGAAACAAAATTAATTGTGATGTCTGAAAATATATTTGTTTTAGGGAGAATTTTTTGTTAGGTGTTTTATAAATTGTGAAAGGTGACTTAGCCAGATTTATCGCCCTTATTTTGGATCACCATGATCTCAACATAAAGTTGCACCTTTAAGGAAGATTTCTGATTCCACTGCTTACTAGGTTTGTAACCTCAGGCAAAATGTTAAATCGCTTTGTCTCCTTTTCACATTCCTTAGCCACCAAATGAAAAACTAATGCTATGGTATAATTCTAAGAAGAAAATGAAACAGAATGAAAATAACACAGAATTCTTCCAAGCATATAGCTGAGCTAGATTTCAATAAACAAAATGTAAATTGATAATTTTGAGCTCTCAATAAATTATAATACAATTTATAATCTTCAAGATTAAATTGTTATTTTAAGTAGTTGAGTTTCTACAGACTTATGTTTGCTTGCTATAAAATTCTTGATGAAGGGGCCAGTGGGGGTGCACCTGGTTAAGCGCACACATTACACTGCACAAGGATCCAGGTTCAAGCCCCTGGTCCCCACCTGCTTCATGAGTGGTGAAGCAGGGCTGCAGGTGTCTCTCTATCTCTTCCCCTATCTCCCCCTCCCTTCTCAGTTTCTCTCTGTCTCTAGCTAATACATAAATAAAATAATTTAAAAAAAAGAAAAATCAAACAAAAATATTTTAAAAAATAAAATAAAATTCTTGATCATTTCAACAATGTCTTTGAAGAAGATTCAAAATAGTTTTTGGCCATTATCACACAGAGCCCTGAAATTCTTCAAATAAAAATATGTATTAATTTTGTTAAGTTTGTCTAACATCTTTAATATCGTTTTTGAATCCCAATAAATGGCTGAAATTAGAAGACAGTTTTTCAGAGGGATGTGTGGAGCACACTCTGCTACAGATTGAAGCCAAAACAGTACTCATGCTTAAAATATCTAACTAACTCTGTGTACTCCTTTTCCAGTTTTTGTAAAGAGTTTTGAAAGTTGTTTTTTTTTTTTAAAGCATGTTGAAAGTTCAAACTCCTGGACTTTTTCCTCAAACTTCAAAAATATTTTCATGGGGATTTCCTTGAGTTCAAGCCTTTTAAAAGTTTGTTTTATCTCATTTTTTACAGCGTACATATGAATTTTACCCTTTGTAATCCAAGGTTATAAACATTGTGTAAATATATCAGCTATTATTGAAAATAGTAGAAAGTATTTGAGTGACTTTGTAATTTTTTTAATTTAATTTTATTTTACTTTATTGTATTTTATTTATTTTCCCTTTTGTTGCCCTTGTTTTTTTATTGTTTTTGTAGCTATTGTTGCTGTTATTGATGTCGTTGTTGTTGGATGGAGAGAGGAGGGGAAGAAAGAGGAGGGGGAGTAAAAGATAGACACCAGCAGACCTGCTTCACCGCCTGTGAAGTGACTCCTCTACAGGTGAGGAGCTGGGGGGTCGAACCAGGATCCTTATGCAAGTCCTTGCACTTTTCGCCAAGTGAGCTTAACCCACTGCGCTACCACCCGACTCCCCTATTTTATTTTATTTTTTGAAAGATCCTGAGATACCAGAACAGTGTTCAGCTCTGGCTTCTGGAGTTGCTTCAGATAGAACCTTCAACTTGAGGGCCTCAGGCAGCAAAGTCTTTTACATCACTGTTGCAGGTTGGAGATACAGAGCCAATGGGTGGGGTCAACAAGGAAGAACTTTGTTAATGTTAATTTGCCACAGAGAGAGCTTCTGCACCTAAAGAATCCTGCATGCTGAACAAAAGCACAGTGCAAGCTTATATAGGGGATGCAGGCTGAGAGCAGAAAGCATCATTACAGAAGCAGAGGCTGAAAATTTAAAAGGGTGGGGCTTGTAACCATTGCTCAGGGTCTGATTGTGTTAGTTACTTTATGTTTACTTTGATCTTTTTTCTGTATAGCTGTATCTGGGAAATTTTAGCCTCAGGACTTGGAAGCATCAGCAAAAGATACACCAAATGGAGGCTGGTGTGGAGAGGACTGGAATGACACCTTTCTCAAGGTCACCAGTTCTGTGTTTCTCTCCATACGAGTTTGGCTAATTAACTCTTTCTTTGCCTAGACATTACCTTTTCCATCTCATGACCATTACTCAATCTCCCTAGCTTAAATAACACTTATTTTTATAGCAAAGGAGAAAAATAAAGACTCTATTCATTAGAGGGGCCAGGTGGTGGCACACCTGGTTGAACACATGTTATAATATGCAAGGACCCAGGTTCGAGCCCCCAGCCCCCACCTACAGGGTAGGGGCTTTCCAAGTGGTAAAGCCATGTTGCAGGGTTATTCAACATTCATAAGCCATGCATTTATTTCCCCTAATAAGCTTACGGTCTTTACAGTTTCAGAGAACCAGTGGATTACAGATTTGTCCAAATTTCTAACCATTTTCTTCTGATCCATTTATTTTTGACAGTAACTCAGTCTTCCCAATGTTTGCCTCCTCACAGCCAATGTTTCCAATTGCACATTAATATCCAGTCTGATTAGATTAAATGGCTTCTTGATTTTCAAGCCTCCTTGCCTTTTATTATAATAAGCATGCCTAACACTAGCCAACAGTTTTGAACTCAGATGTGTTCTAACTACTTCATCCCCCAAATTGGTAACTCCCCTTCCACTATCACTTCTCCTTCCACAATCTCTTTGCTCTGGCAGAAAGAAAGTTATTACTTTAGTTTCCTTTCAAGAATCCAGCAACCTGATAACACATAATTGGATAATGCATAATACCATATTGTGGTACTACTTATGTGCCCCGACCAGCAGGGTGGTGAACAGGGGCTAGGAACCTAAAGACCTGGAATGACAGGGACAAGAGAAACGAAAGAACGACAGCAAGACAAGTTTCTGATCAAGCTGCAAAATTTTATTGTGTTCACAGGCATTATAAGGCTTTGGGAAAGGGGGAGCATAGGGGGAAGGGGGAGGCAGAGATGCTGGAGGAGGAGGAGGGAAGCAAACTTCAAAGTGGAATGTTCCTTGCAACAAACTATGGCCAAAACCATGTTTATTACCACAACTGTGTGTTGTCTCACTTGATTACTGATAAATGGTTTACCTGAGGGGAAATGGCCTGCCCAGAGGGGAAATAAAACTTGTCTCGAGGGCTTCCATTGTTTCAAAGCTTATCATCTATCAAGCAGAGAAATGGTTCCTGGCACGGTATTTAAACTTGACTGATTTAACAATAATTGGACCCTTCAATATGCATTCAAATCTTATACTTAGATCAGTTAACAGGTATTCTAAATTACAGTGACTAGTTTTTCACAAAACTAAAAGTAAATATGCAAATAAAGCCAATTTTTTAATGTCCACATACCAGTAATTGACAATTCTTATATAATATTCTCTAAATATAAATAATTTACTTTATAAGCCATTACACTAGTGTCCTGATTTATCCATGAGAAAACTTTAAATAATAAAAAAATGTATAACCATATGGCAAAATCCAATGCAATCTTATCATTTGAATCTGTAATATTTCCCTCTGTTATGTTTTCAAGTATAATAAATATGCATTCTTCTACGCTATGGTGCAACTCATTCATGAGAATTTGTCTGAGAGAAGTGATTCAGCCAGCATTAGGAAAAATTGGCTATTTTATAACAATTGAATGCGTTAATAGATGTCTCTCAATTTCTTACAATCACTTAACAAAGCTATAGACAGTCCTTGGATTTGAATGGTTCAAACGATAATCCCTATGACCCAGTTTTTTAGATGGGAGTAAAACATTATCTTATATGGTGGCAGTGTTATAGCTATGCAAACAATGCCATTAGAAATCACTTGTTAGATTTACTTGTTTAGATTTTATGTAAAATTATGATCTCATGTTTGGAACATAGAAATTTCTTGGGTTATCATCTTAATAAAACAATTAATGTTAGCCTCTGTACAGTGATGGGGCTATTCAACTCATCTTCCTTTTTCTTATCTACTACAGCTATTCAGGTAAGTCCTTAATTTTTAGCATTTTTATTTATAGCCAACCTTACTATGAAATTCATAACAATGAACTATTAATTGATCTGATTTCATTGACTGAATTAGGACAAACCACTAACAATTATCTTTCTCTAGTTCAAATTGGATCACATACTCCCTATTTTAAAGACACTTGATGATGGGGGTGTGTGGTAGTGCAGTGGGTTAAGCGCAAGGACCAGTATAAGGATTTCGGTTCAAGCCCCCGGCTCCCCAACTTCAAAGGGGTTGCTTGACAGGTGGTGAAGCATATCTACAGGTGTCTATCTCTCCCCCCTCTGTCTTCCCCTCCTCTGTCGATTTATCTCTGTCATATCCAACAACGACGACAACAACAACAACAACGATAAACAACAAGAGCAATAAAATGAGAAAAATAGCTTCCAGGAGCAGTTGATTCATAGTGTAGTCACCAAGCCCCAGCAATAACCCAGGAGTCAAATAATAATAATGATTGTGAAGAAATAGGGCTCCCTAAGGCTCCCTATGGATAATTCAATTAAAAATCCCCCTCATATAGAGAGTTAAGTAGACCCTTAGAAGACTAGATAATATAAGAATCACCCTTTGCTCTAGCTCAGTTTCTGGTTAACTAGAACGTTTACCCAGAAGATACCTTATTCTGCAACCTTTGTGCTTCCTAGTTATCTGTTAAACCCACATGTTTTGCTTCTGTAAAACCCTGCTTGCTCTCTGGTATCGGATGATAGTTTAAAGTGTCATATGATAGTCCTGAAATGTTTATTCCAAGTTTAGCCATGACATGTATTCACGTAGTCCCTTAGGAAACCCCCACTCCCAGACCCTTTAAAAGCCTCAGCATCTCAGCGCTAAGGGACCAAAACAGGTCCACCTGCCTGGAATCTCCCAGCTGGGATTCATCTTTGTTCTTTGGCTTTGTCTCTGTGCTGTAAATCTATTCTACTGGACTAAACTTAAAATCTGAACTTCTAAATTTCTCATTAAAACTTAAATTTACTTCTCATTTACTGTGTCTGTGTCGGTTAGTGGGTCGGAACAGAAGCATCATCATCATCATCATCATCATCATCATCATCATCATCATAATGTCACTTGATGACTATAGATTAACCAAAACTAGTTTAGATTCCTTAATCTGACAAAAAATAATTTAACTTGTTCTCATACTGATTTTATCCCTTAAATCCTTCCTGTATCTCTCTAGCACCTCCTGCATTCCTCTCCCTCTAACCTACCTCTTTGTAGTTCTGTTTCTTCCCTTGGTTTAAACAAAATTAAATTTAGTTATTAATATACTCCTGATATGTATTTGTGGAATTTTAACAATGCAAGCTTATGTTTTATTCCAAACCACATTTTGAAACATATTATAAGTCACTGATTTATTTAATTTTGCAATATAAATTCAGTTAAAATAATAGAGTTGAAATCCTAGAGGGTCATTTAACAGCACAGTCAGTGCTGGCTGGCTGGCTAGATTACTTAATTCTTCTCCTTCTCCTTCTCCTTCTCCTTCTCCTTCTCCTTCTCCTTCTCCTTCTCCTTCTCCTCCTCCTCCTCCTCCTCCTCCTCCTCCTCCTTCTCCTCCTCCTCCTTCTCCTTCTCCTCTCCTTCTCCTTCTCCTTCTCCTTCTTCTTCCACAGCATAACTATAGCTTTTACATGCATTTTGGATTTCGCTCCTGACAATGGCAACTTTTACCTATCATCTCTGATAAAAAAAAATCATGTATCACTTGTGTATGTGTGTATACCTTACTGAAATATCTGAAAACATGGCTCTTATTTATATTTAATATGATCAGTTTCTCCTTCCTGAGTAACTGTGTTTGAAATTTTAAGAGCACGAACCTTAACAGTGACATAAACCATTCATTTTATGTATTTCATTTAGTGTATTCACATCTGGATTATTCATTTCAAATGTTCATAATTAAACATGTATGTTCAATAAATGTCAGCACATACTGATAGAAATATCTGAAATAGTATTTTACAGTACATTTTATTATGTAAATTATTTTTTCCAATATATGAGAATGACTTTTTTCATTGTTGCACAAATGTACAATTGACTAGAAGTAAAGGTAAAATAACCCTTTGCATATTTCACTATTATATATAAATTAATTAATACATATATTCCTCTTGTACAACATCTTAATTTTTAAGAAAAAAACCTAGACAACATAGTTTTCTTAAACAAAATACTTAAAACCTGGTGTTATGGTCATATATATATATATATATATATATATATATATATATATATTTCTGTAGACAATATACAACATACAATTAATTTTAAGAAATAGAAAAGAAATCCTTATTTTCATTATATTTATTTATATTTTTATTAGTGATTTAGTAGTGATCAACAAGGTCATAAGATAACAGGGGTATAATTCCATACAGTTCCCACCATGCCCATCCATTGGAAACTACCCTATTCTTTATCCCTCTGAGAGTATGGACCAAAATTCTTTCTAGGATACAGAAGGGGGAATGCCTGGCTTCTGTCATTGCTTCTCCACTGGGAATGGATGTTAGCATGTAAATACATACCCCCAGCCTGTTTCTATCTTTTCCTACTGGGGTAAGGCTCTGGAGAAGTGAGACTTGAAATCCTTATTTGTTATTACAAATCTAAAAACTTTCTGTTTTCTTATGACAGTGTAATTTAACTGAAAATACTGTTGTTAGCTCAGTGCTCCAGACTGGTAAAGTGATTAGCAATCCCTTCCTTGCTTAGTCTTAAGCGTAAGGAAAATTCAGAGAATATATTATCACTATACATTAATTACATATATGCAGGATGCTGCTTGAGATAGCCTATATTATCAATTTAGAATAACCTGAAAATGTGATAATCTAAAACATTTAACTTTTTTTTTTACATCTTTATTTCTAGGTACCATCTGGGCATGTCTCAGAGAAATCAAAATGAGAAATTCTTCATTTAGCAAGTCCTTTTGTTCTCTGTCACTGATTTATTATATCATCTTTTAGAGTTTATCATTATTCACATGAAAAAGCATGCAGTGAAAATATGTGCCTTCCAAAATTATAATAAAAAACAGTGATTTCTTTTAAAAAATTCCCAACACAGAGTTGAAATGAGAGGATGCGAGTTAGTTAAGGACATGCTTGATGAAGAAGCTTCTTTTAAAGCAGACAGTTTTCCACTTTTTATTATAAAAATGTGATATAATGTCAAAGCCCACTCTCAGGCTAACTTATGCCACTCCTTGATAGATCCAATAGACAAATTGAAACATATCAGTCAAAATGATTTTTGACCAATTAGTCCTGGTATATAATAATTCTATTTTGTATAATGCAAATTTTCATAAAAGCTGTACTTTTTATAAAATATTTTAGGATCATATATGGCAATAACGTTAATAAAAAGGAGCAAAGCTATCTACTTCTCATACTTTGTTAAAAGGAAATGTTAAAACATCACATTGTGTTAAAAGAAAGCATTAATATTCTGTCCATGTCCTCTTCCCACTTCTGGATCATTTTATTGTTTTTGTTGAGTGTGGTGAGCTCTTTTTGTTTTTTTTAAAGACATTTTCTTATATGTTTTATAATTATTTATTTCCTATTTGTTGCCCTTGTTGCTTTATTGTTGTAGTTATTATTGTTGTTGTTATTGATGTCATCATTGTTGGACAGGACAGAGATAAATGGAGAGAGGAGGGGAAGACAAAAAGGAGGAGAGAAAGACAAACACCTGCAGACCTGCTTCACCACTTGTGAAGTGACTCCCCTGCTTGAATTGGGATCCTTATGCCGGTCCTTGTGCTTTGCCCCACTCCCTGGTGAGCTCTCTATATGTTTTGATTATTAGACTTTTGTTTAATATATGCCATTTTCATAGTTCTGTGTATACCTATGTTCATAGCAGCACCATTTATAATAGTCAAAACCTGGAAGCAACCTAGGTGTCCAACAACAGATGGGTAGCTAAGAAAGTTGTTATATATATATATATATATACATATATATATATATATATATATATATATATGTATGTATATCGGCATGAAAAATGATGAATTCACTTTCTTCACTTGATCATGCATGGAGCTTGACGGAATTATGTTAAGTGATATACGCCAGAAAGAGAAGAATGCATTTGGGATGATCTCACTCATGGACGGATGTTGTGAATTAAGAACAGAATGGAGAAACACAAAGCATAACTTGGACTTGGATTAATGGGCTCTGGGGAAGCATGAGGGCTTTCAGATTCTGGTGCATGGTGGTGAGAGAGGACTTTGACTAGAAGTGCAGATGACTGAGAATTTTGACAAATGTACCAACAATGGTATTTAAACCACGATCCCCCTCCCCATAAAAAGAAACAGCAAAATGAAAGCATTGAAATATAATTAATTTTTCCTTTAAAAATATTCTTCAAAGTGTCTAGTTCTTCACTAAGTAGCAAAGATAAAACTTAAATGGCTTTCAGGAGAAACTGCTATCTTTAAGAACTTGAGCTTTACCTATCCCGCTAAAGAAAGTATGATAGACTCAAAAATAAAATAACATTTATGTGATATCTTAAAACATGAAGCTATCTTTGGGAAATCACATTTGATACCATTTATATGAAGTATTCATAAACACTAACTTGCAATAGTAATTCACCTGTATGTTCATATTCAAATAGACAAATCATAAACTCTGCCTAAGTTCATATCAACATATAAACAAATTTTGGAACACATTCTCAGTGGGATACCAGTTTGTCATTAAAAATAAAGATGAAATGGTGATGATTATACTAAGAGAAATGAGTAAATAAGTAAAAGCACTAAAATGTTCCTTTCATATACAGACTATCAACAGTTAAAGCAAATAGACTGACAAAAAAAAAGCTTGAAAATTATCTCTTGAACTTCATAAAAACTGTAAGTATTACATGGGAGGGAAGGTGGATTAGTTGAGTCAGTATAGAGACCTCTGAGAGTAAACTGATAGTGGAACTATGTTGGTGTCTAAGATATGCTTTAAACACAGATAGAAATGGAAATTTATATTTCTGAAATCTTATGCACTTAAAGAAAATAAAACCATTTTGATAACTAAGAAATTCACAGAATATCACTTTTTTGTCTCCAAAATTTAAATGGACATGACTGGTTGTTATATAAATTGTTGAATTTCACATATGGTTGGTATGTTCTTTGAGAAAGTGTATGCCATGGTGGGCAAAATAACTGACTTGGTTAGTATATTACTTTGCCCTGTGTGTAACTCAGGTTTAAGTGTGGTCCCCACCATATTGAAGGAGGCTTTAGTGTATCTTTCACTCTCTCTGTCTCTTTGTCTCTATCTGAAAAAGTCATCCAGGAATAGTGAAGTCCAAATGATGACTCAAATAAAAAGCAAGTGTATACTATAATTATTTAGTTTAATCATATTACTCATACCAATAAGTATGAAAAAAAAGACTTTATATGTTTTATGCTGACAGAGCAGTGTAACATTAAAATACTACTAGGCCAACAACTGTGGAAGTCTGTTAGTTACTTAATTCAGCAAGTAGTATATATATATATATATTTTTTTTTATACCTATCCTATAAGATATTATAACATCAGGTTTAAAAGTTTCATAATAACCTAAGAGGAGAATTATTGTAAAGAAAATTGGTTTGTGGAGACTTGAAATTTTTAGTATATGACAAATTTATCTATAAGGACTTGTAAATCTGGATTTAAGTACATTTCCCCAAAGTCAATAAACTCTAGAAATATAATGAATATAAAAATGAGCATTATAGGGAGTCGGGCTGTAGCACAGTGGGTTAAGCGCAGGTGGCGCAAAGCACAAGGACCGACATAGGATCCCGGTTCGAACCCCGGCTCCCCACCTGCAGGGGAGTCACTTCACAGGCGGTGAAGTAGGTCTGCAGGTGTCTATCTTTCTCTCCTCCTCTCTGTCTTCCCCTCCTCTCTCCATTTCTCTCTGTCCTATCCAACAACGACAACAACAATAATAACTACAACAATAAAACAACAAGGGCAACAAAAGGGAATAAATAAATAAAATAAATTTTTTTAAAAATGAGCATTATATGTCAATTTTCAGGAATAAAATAATAGGATTTTGAGTTTTCTAAAATAAAAAAGTTGTTTTCTATTTTTTAAAGATTATTTTCAGCAACCTCAATCATTTAAAGACAAATAGAGGTAGTATTACTAAGAGCATCCTTACAACTATAAAAGTAGAGAAAAGTTTTTTGAACTGTAAAATTGCTATATCATCTAATATATTAGACCAAAAATTATCTCTAAAGTGTGTTATATAAAGATTTCTCCCATTCTGTAGGATGTCTTTCTGTTTGATTGATGGTAGCCGCAACAGTGCAGAAGCTTCTCAGTTTGATGTAGTCTCATTGGTTTTTTTTTTGTTTTTTTTTTAATTTTTTTTTTATTTAAATTTTTAATTTAAGAAAGGATTAGTGAACAAAAGCATAAGGTAGGAGGGGTACAACTCCACACAATTCCCACCACCCAATCCCCATAACCCACCCTCTCCCATGATAGCCTTCCCATTCTCTAGCCCTCTGGGAGCATGGACCCAGGGTCGTTGAGGGTTGCAGAAGGTAGAGGGTCTGGCTTCTGTAATTGCTTCCCCGCTGAACATGGGCGTTGACTGGTCGGTCCATACTCCCAGTCTGCCTCTCTCTTTCCCTAGTAAGGTGTGTCTCTGGGGAAGCTGAGCTCCAGGACACATTGGTGGGAATCCAGGGAAGCCTAGCCAGCATCCTGGTGGCATCTGGAACCTGGTGATTGAAAAGAGAGTTAACATACAAAGCCAAACAATTTGTTGAGCAATCATGGATCCCAAGATTGGAATAGTGGAGAGGAAGTGTTAGGGAGGTACTCACTGCAAACTCTAGTGTAATCCTGCTTTCAGGTATATATTTTGCAGTAGTTTATGGATACGTGTGCACATACGCTCTCTCTCACAGAAACTGGTGTATGTCTAGGTTATGGGACTTTGTTAGAAAGTGAACTACCTGAAATGAAATTAGAGTGTACTATAAAAGGAAAGGTCTCACCCGAGTAATGAAGCTGAAGGGTTGTCATTCCACACGTGAAGTCTCATTGTTTTATTTTTATTTCTTTCGCTATTGGACTTGAGACTTTGCAGACACTTTAGAAGCATAGATCATGCAATGTTCTGCTACTGTTTTCTCTTATATTTGATAGTTTTTGGTCTAATATTCATGTCTTTGATCCACTTGAAGTTGACTTGTGAATGGTGATATGTGGTGCTTTAATTTCATTGTGTAAAACTACCTATAGATGATAACATGCATAGTTTTTCTAACTTTCCTGATATTGGTAGATGGGCATGATAAAATTGAAATACTGTGTCTTATAAGCATTTCACACAGTGGCATTCAATTTTAAAGAATACCTTATTAGATAATAGAGCAGTTTTACTCCTACAATGTCTGCAAAGTCTCAAGTCCAATAGCGAAAGAAATAAAAATAAACCAATGAGACCACATCAAACTATTTCTGCACTGTTGAGGCTACCATCAATCAAACAGAAAGACACCCTATGGAATGGGAGAAATCTTTATATACCAAAATGCAGAAATAACTCAGTAAACTTAGCAACAAAGAAACAAACACCTTCATTAGAAAATGGTGTGAGGACACAGACAGAAAATTCACCGAGGAAGAGATTGAGAGGGCCATAAGAGTATCATATATCAGAAAAGACAAAAAAAAAAAATAAATAAGAAGAAGAAGTTTGAAGAGAATGCAGGAGAAAAAGGACACTTTAGCACTGCTGCTGAGAATGAAAATTGGTCCAACATTGTGGAAAACAATTGGGAGCTTTCTCAGCACACTAGAAATGGACCTAATCCATGGCCCCGTGATTTCTCTCTTAGAGATTACCCCAAGGGGAAAAATCACTTACCAGAAAAGATTATATATATATATATATATATATATATATATATATTCATAGCATCACAATTTGAAATAGCCAAAACTTGACAGTAACACAGATGTCCAAGGTCAGATGAGTGGATAAGAAAATTGTGACATATGTACAGTGGAAAACTACTCAGGTGTTAAAAATGATGAAATTATCTCATTTGCATCATCTTGGATGGATCTGGGACTTCATGTTAAATGAAATATTCAAAAAGAGAAAGACACATCATAAATGATCTCACTTATAGATGACACTTAAAAAAAAAAAGGACAGAGAGGGAAATCACAAAGCGAAACTTGGAGTGTGGTATATTGTACCAAAGCAAAGAACTCTGGGAAAGATGAGGGAGGCAAGGGTTGGAGAGGACAGTGAAGCTTTATTGTATGATGCACAGGGAAATTATTAGCTGCACTGTAAAACATGAACACTTTCTCTCTCTCTCTCTACATCTATATATATATATTTATATTGTATTTGTGACTCAATCTAACAAAAAAGGTGAAAATGGATACAACAGAAAACTATAAGTTCTTGCTAAAGAAACAGAGGAAGAACAAATAAATTGAAAGGCATTCTGTCTTCATGGACTGGAAGAATAAACATTTTTTTCAAAATGGAACTAGAAGTCGCGTATGTGAGATGAACATGCACGCATGACGTTATTCATCATGGATGCTACGTGGGCTGCTTAACAAACTATGATTCACTGGCAAATCCCAGCTTAACACTAAGTCACTGGGAACCACAGAAGTAGTGTAACTGCATTATTCTGGATAATCTTACTGATTATACTGAATGGAATAGCTGAAATTGTCCAGTAGCTAAGAAATCACCTGTTCTGACAACAGGTGAGTTGAAGGCAGTGTGGGAAACAACACGAAACTTCAAGATCTTTTACACTAATGATATATGCAGTAGGGATACAGTGAGCCCTTAATGGGGAGCAAGTTGCTTTCAGATACACATTAAATCGGAAATTTAAATTTCTTGCTTGGATATTCAAAAATTATTTCATATAATATGATTGATGTTCAAACTTTATTCATGCCTCTTTACATAATTGCATGGTGATAAGATACATGTGCATATGAACAAGTTTTGCACAGATTTAAAATATCTTAATTTACCTACCCATTAGTTCAATTAGAAGTCAACTATCAACTTTCTAAGTGATTTAGATTCCTTATCTGAGTTTATTAATATAGTTTTAAGTGTACATAATTGAAAGCAAAATGAGTTTATAACTTGAACCTTGGATCTGAAGTATCTAAGAGAATTTGCTTAAAATGTGGTATATTTCTATCTTAATATTAGATTGATACATGTTAGGATATTTACAGTTACACAGATAGTATCCAGTATAATCCTCACGACAACCCTAGTATTTTGGAATTGCTATAATCATCTAATAAAGGAGTAAATTAAGGTCCAGAGATATTATGGGACTTTCCAAATGGGCATCTAGCTGGTAAGTACCAAAACTGGGATTGGAACCTTTGTGCAGCAGCTCCCAGAACGTGCAACTCTCTTTTCATTTGGTGCCAGGACAGTAAGAATCAGAAGCCAAATAAGCACTGATCTTTCACAAAATAAAACAATGAGGGATTCAGATAAGATAAGATGAACCAACAGGGTCTATGTCCTTCCACATCCTCTAAACATATACAGGAGATTTAGAAGAGGTGGAACAGATTTGAAGTGGTAAGTGAGCAGTAAATCCCCATGAACCAAAAGAGAGGTTAGAACAGGCAAGAGTAGGCAGCTTGACTTCAAAAACAATGCCTGAGTATAGGAGTAATTTAGTACTATGGGTACTTTTTGCTCTTCTAACACTTTTTTAAGAACAGTACTGGTAAATCTTAATATGACTCACCACTAATAATAGCTGATCATGAGCATGGGGACAGATATTTTCATAATACTATGGGAAAAGATAAAGTGATATGTTCCATGGCATTACATACTTTTAAACATAAGTAAATAAATCTCTTACAAAAGTAACAGAGTCATTTAGTTTTTAAAAAGAAAAGCAGAGAAAGACATATTTCTCTTTTCAGAGTTTGTCTTGATTTTGACTGCAACATGTATTTCAGAAAGCTCAAACTAGTTTAGCTTCTATTATTCACAAATGGAAATGGGTATCTTGAGAAATTTTACAGTCTGTCAGCTTGACACAGCGGGCTTCATTAATAATTAAATATTTAAGAATACTATACTGATAGCAATTATTTGTAATCATAATTTTTATATGTAATTAAGTAATCCAATATGATAAAAATTATGAATGCTAATGTGTTCAGGAGAAGATCTGTAGTTAAGGACAAAAGAACACCACCTGGCTGGAAGTCAAGCTACCTACCCCTGTTGTCCAAAGCATCTTTTCCATGCATAGTTTGCATGGAATTATAAATTATAACTTGAATTGCCATTCACTGTTTGATATTAAAAAATTAGAATTTGAGAGTTGGGCGGTAGCACAGTGGGTCAAGCGCACGTGGTGCAAAGCACAAAGACCAGCTAAGGATCCGGGTTCGAGCCCCCAGCTCCCCACCTGCCTGGGAGTCACTTCACAGGTGGTGAAGCAAGTCTGCAGGTGTTTGTCTTTCTCTCCCCCTCTCTGTCTTCCCCTCCTCTCTCCATTTCTCTCTGTCCCTTCCAACAACTACAACATCAATAACAACAATAACTACAACAACAATAAAAAAACAACAAGGGCAACAAAAGGAAAAATAAATATAATTTAAAAAAATAAAATTTAAGATGTCCTCGTAAGCATGTTATAATAGAATCAATTTGGGGGTACAGTTGAATCTGAAAGTTTAAAGTTTTATCTCCACACTCTCCAGAGTTTTTCGAGTGCCAGGGTGATCGAGCCACATTTCTGCGTTGTTCTTGAAAATGTTCAAGAGGAAAAAAAATCGATTTTAACTGAATGCCAAAGATAATTTTGAAGACAGTAAGTAGAAAAGCCACTGCCGCAGGAATAATCCACTATATCTACAGATAAATTCTTGTTTGATAATAATGCAAAGAAGCCACATATTATCCAGTAGTTTATATTGCCTTTTCTTAGTGTCTAGTCTGATTCTCAAAAGTGCCCCCCCCCAATCAGCATAGACATTCATACACATGTGTATTTATAGGAAGCAAATATTTTCAGGTGCTTGAAAATCTACACCTTCTATTTCCATTAGTAAATAGTAATACTAATCTCACATTCACTGGGTTTTTTGTTTTTCATAGGTATTCTTATGTATTCCTGTCTTATCTTACTAGCACAACCCTCCGAAGTAAATAATTTTGATTTTTCTACTGATAGGGAAATTATCAGATGGTACTATTCATAATTTATACTTAGATACAAAACCAGTAAATGAGAAGTCAGAATTTGCACTCAGACAGGAAATATGACTACACAATTTCTACATCAAAATACTATTCTTTCTTACTCATAAATATATTAGGTAGCACAGCAGGTTGAGCACACATGGCATGAAGCACAAGAACCAGAGTAAGGATTCCAGTTCGAGTCCCCGTCTCCCCTCCTGAAGAGGGGTTGCTTCACAGGTGTTGAAGCAGGTCTGCAGGTGTCTATCTTTCTGTCCCCCTCACTGTCTTCCCTTCCTCTCTTGATTACTCTCTGCCGTACTGAACAACAACAAGGGCAACAAAAAAGGGAAAAATGGCCTCTAGGATCAGTGGCTTTGTAGTGCAGATACTCAAAGCCTAGTGATAAACCTGGAGATGGAAACAAAAAAATCAAAGACCACTAAATATGTCTCCTGTAGAACATTCTAGTTTGGGGATTAAATTATTATTTAAACTTGTTTTTTGTTTTGGTAGTCTGGGAGGTGGTGCAATGGATAAAGCATTGGACTCTCAAGCATGAGGTCTTGGGTTCGATTCCCAGCAGCACATGTACCAGAGTGATGTCCAGTTCTCTCTCTCTCTGTCTCTGTGTCTCTCTCTCCTCCTATCTTTTTCATAAATAAAAAAATAAAAATAAAATCTTTAAAAAAATAAAATGCTAAAAAAAAAAACAACTTTTTTTTTTGTTTTGATCTCACACAACTCTATTTCTTATGTTTTCCAGTCCTATAATTCACATAAGAACTAAAGTTATCAGTAACTGGCTTCTTCATTCATAGCACTGCCGTATTTTAGAGCTGAGCAATGCTTTGATCTCTCTCTCTCATTATAGTAAATTAAAAAAAAAGTCTATGAAAGCCTGTGTCAGTGTGCTTGAATTTACTGGGCACAGCTGATAATTATATTCAAAACTGCTTTTTGGTTATGTTCTGTTGGATATTTTTAATGTTTAAATCACTTTATTGATGGAAATAATGATTTGCAAGTCAGCATTGCCACATGGGTACAGATTATCTTCTCATAATAGGTACCTGCATACCATTCCACTATCAGCTATAGTCTTTCTTCTCTACCATCATTCACTAAGTCCCTAAGGCCTTCCCAGTACCTTCCCATAACCCCTCACTCTCTTTAGTGCCTTTGTCTCAGCTACAGTAAACCACAGCTGATATAAGGTTCACCCTGTGATTTATCTGCCTTTGATTCTTAACGTTCACAGCTGAGTGAAGTTATTTGGCATTAAGTTTTCTCCTTCGGGCATATTTCACTTAACAAGATTCCTTCAAGTTCTGCCCAGAATGTTGCATAGTATACTTCTTATAGCTGAGTAGCATATCATTGTACATATACAGTACAACTTTCCTAACAACTGATTTATCATTGGACAAGTGGGTTAAGAGGTTATCAAAATTAAATTTTCAACTGACTCCAAAAAGTATGAAGAATGTAAAAAAAAAAACTTATAATGACTTACCAATGCAGTTTTGTTGAAACACAACATACATGGAATAGAAAAAGTAGTACAAATACAGCTTATTAATTTTAGAATTGGGTAAAATAGTTAAATTGATTACATCCAAAACAAGGTTGACTAAATAACTCAATATGAAAACTGTCAGCACTTCATATCACTATAGGACAAAAAGTCTTTTAAAATCAATAAAGTTGGAATTTTATTTAATTGCAGATCAGACTGATAGCCAACATGGAATCTTATCAGCAGAGTTGAATTTTTTTTTTCACTAGAGAACTACTCAGCTCTGGTTTATAGTGGTGCAGGGGACTGAACCTGGGACTTTGGAGCCTCGAGCATCAGAGTCTTTTTGTATAACCATTATGCTATCTACCCTCGCCCTAGAGTTAAATTTTTACTATCCTGCTTTTATGCCTCCCTCCATTAACAGATAACTATAACAATCTATGAGTAAGAAAAATAGGGCAGGTTTTACATTTCAAATCCTGTAAGTGAAAGTCAGAAAAATTGTTCAAATTTATTGTATTGTTTGGGCTACTGTCTTGCTTGTCATAAAGACTTGATTTTTCCTTTCTTTCCTAAGACATATAATCTCACTAAAATTTGTATTTGATCAAACAGCTCTCTCAGAATAATATCTGTTTCAGTTCCTAGGTTGGGGACTCCACTATTTCTCAATTTGATTACCTAATGTACTCTTTGCATAACTTTCATTGAGAACTTTTATTGCAGTTGACATATTATTAACATCTAGAACTGTAAGATCTTCTTAACCTTAAAACCTGCGGCTACAGACAGACTATGACCCACATAGTCAACGACTGCCACCTCTCCAGATTCAAAGGAGGTCTCGAAACTTTACATCAGGCTCAACCTGACACTGTTGACTGGCTACGGAAGAAGGGCAAACGCCTGTAGAAGAAGAAGAAAACCTTAACCAGTAGGTCAGTTTTCACTGCAATTAGCACATCGAAGTATCATAACATATTCTGGATCCTCTGCTGTCACAACTTACCCCTTCTCAACACTCTTTATGATTTTTAATTTCCTATTTTTCACATTTGCAAGACACTAGCCACAAAATTGTAACTGGATTGGAATGCTGGATTTTTGGTTCAACCTGCTCCATGCTCACCAGGTCAATGTCCAATATTATGACTTTCTAACAGTGGTTAGTAGTCAAACAGAAAGATTTTGGATTTTAGTGATGGTATCTTTTTGTGTCCTCTCTACCTGTAAACTGAGTTTTTGCCCCTTGTTATGAAAGCTTGAGACCAAACCTACCTCTGTGGAATTTTTCATGTATTATTATTCTTCCATGCAAAAGAAAAGAATAGAATATTGATAGTGCTTATTAGGTTCCCAAATAAAAGTACTTTAATTAGACTATAGATGTTGACTGAAGATGAAATATAGTGCTTTAGGAAATACCAAGAACACCAAAGACCCGGTTATATCAGATAATATTGGAGATAACAAAAACGATGACATCAATAACAACAACAATAATAACTACAACAACAAGGGATATAAACATTCCATGGTGAAGAAGTTGCATTATCTATCAGACTACAATATGATTTGATCTAAGTTATAACATATCTTGTGAAAAAATAATCAATTTATTCGACTAACACCCAACACACTTCTCTTCATTAATAGGTAACTACAACAATTCCTGAGTAAAAAAGATAGGAAAGGAATTATCGTCCCTCGCAAATGAAAATGACTCCTGGTTTTCTTTATTAATAAAGGTCAAAAAGAATTAATACACACGATCAGTATCACCAATATAAATGTGAGAGTTTCCAGTATAAATAGCACCAATAAAAATGTTAGAGGTATGGATGACTTGGTCTTGTCCTCTGTTCTAATAGCTATTTAGATGAGATATACTTTATTATGTTTAGAGTAGTCCATCATCATTTGCCAAGCTTGATGGTTTTTTATTTTTTTTTAATTTTTTTTAAATTTATTTAGTTTATTTATTCCCTTTTGTTGCCCTTGTTGTTTTTATTGTTGTAGTTATTATTGTTGTTGTCGTTGTTGGATAGGACAGAGAGAAATGGAGAGAGGAGGGGAAGACAGAGAGGAGGAGAGAAAGACAGACACCTGCAGACCTGCTTCACCGCCTGTGAAGCAACTCCCCTGCAGGTGGGGAGCCGGGGTTCGAACCGGGATCCTTATGCCGGTCCTTGTGCTTTGCGCCACCTGCGCTTAACCCGCTGCGCTACAGCCCGACTCCCCAGGCTTGATGGTTTTAACATGAGCCAGGAGAAGGCTATCGTTCATTGACCTTACTAAATATTGATAACATACTTTGTTGTATATCTTTATGTTTATATATAGCGTTATTGTATAGTACTGTATACTCTTAGATTATTAATTATGAAACGCACATATCTGAAAGATGGAAACCTGTATAAATCATTTATTCTCTTTCTGGAAATAAAATTGAAGTAAGATACCTTCTTTAGTTTTCTATTCCTTCCAAAGTAGTTTAAAGTTCTCACATTTCTATTTTATTTACCATAACTAAGCGTTCAGTTAGAATTTCATAACTAACAGCATAACTGGAACATCATTTAGTCCATGCCACAACATAGATTGCTGAATCATAAAAGAGTCAATAATCTCTCTCCTATACAACGTTATACTCTGTATTTCCTTGTTAGTATTTCCAAGATCGACTTTCATGTACATTAACCCTGGTCCTGACAAGGACATATTGTACATCAAAGTGTATAGGGGTATAGACATTCCATGGTGAAGAAGTTGCATTATCTATCAAACTACAATGTAATTTGATCTAAGTTACTGAGCTAGATGAAATGAATGGCCATAGAGGAAAGTCCATGCCAAATTATAGGTTCAAAAGTCTTAGGTTTATCATTTAACTATTTTCATACCAGAGAAATCTGGATTTTAGTTTATCCTATCAAGAGAACTGCATTAACACTTATGAGACTAAGAAGTGTTAGGACCGGCCAAAGGATCCCTGTGGGAACGCCTTGGCTCCCCACCTACAGGGGGTCCCTTCACAGGTGGTGAAGCAGGTCTGCAGGTGTCTATCTTTCTCTCCCCCTCTCTGTATTTCCCTCCTCTCAATTTCTCTTTGTCCTATCCAACAACAACAACAGCAATAACAACAACAATGGCAACAAAATGGAAAAAAAAATGACCTCCAGGAGCAGTGGATTAGTAGTGCAGACATCAATCACCAGCAATAAATGCTAGGGGCAAAAGAGAAAGAAAGAAAGAAAGAAAGAAAGAAAGAAAGAAAGGAAGGAAGGAAGGAAGGAAGGAAGGAAGGAAGGAAGGAAGGAAGGGAGAAAGAGAGGGGGGAGGGAGAAAGAAAGAAAGAAAGAAAGAAAGAAAGAAAGAAAGAAAGAAAGAAAGGATAAAAGAAAAGGTGTTATGTAGTCACTACCCTCAATAGCTCCACTACCCTGGCAATTAATGTTTGGAACCGCTTTTCAGTTAGTTAACCCTGTAGGGTGCAGTGACCATAGTATGCATTGAATTTTAAATTCTATAATCTAAATGTGTTCTGTCTAAAAGTCTTTCAAGTCATTAACAAAATATCATCCAGATGCATGTGGGAGAGACAGCATACTGGTTATGCACAAAGACTTTCATGCTTGGAGTTCCATACTCCTAGGTTCATTCTCACAGGCTATACTGTAAATTGGAGCTGAGCGACACTTGCATTAGAAAAAAAATCATTTGGGGCTAACAATACAGCTCACTTGGAGAGTGTGCTTTATTATTATACTCCAACAGTCACATCCTCTCATCTAACATGTTCAAGACATTAACTGATTCAAAGAAAATTGAAATACATTAGTTGGTAATTGCAAGAATCACTAAAAAGCTATGCTAAGTTTCATTCAGTGAGAAGAATGTATTATTTATAAACAGCGGAATACTCTAGACATCAGCCAGGAACATCATGACTAGTCCTCAAATGTATCATGTATCAAGCCCCTGAAACTGAAAGTATTGCCCTGAGTTCAATATACTCATGCTAATCACAGAGCCTTATATTCAGCATAGATCAATCTTATACCTAGGTGAGATGGTATAGCCCTTTAGGGCATACTTTAGTCTGAATGAGTGTTAGGTCAATTTTCTTGAGGTTCTGGAGTGGATTTAATACTTTTGTCCAAAATGCCAACATGATTTGCAAATAACCTTACATTGAAATAACCTTACATTGAAGACTTGGTCTTTTTTATTTATTTTAAAACAAAAAAGTCTCCATCCAAGATGTGAACATTTTATTTATTTTTTATTTATATTCCCTTTTGTTGTCCTTTTTTTTAATTGGTGTAGTTATTGTTGTTACTGATGCCGTCGTTCTTAGATAGGACAGAGAGAAATGAAGAGAAGAGGGGAAGACAGAGACGGGGAGAGAAAGATAGACACCTGCAGACCTGCTTCACCACTGGGGAGCCAGGGGCTCAAACCGGGATCCTTACACGGGTCCTTGAGCTTTGTGCCACCTGCTCTTAACCCGCTGCGCTACCATCCGACTCCTGATCTTAAATCTTGAGAGAAAAGATGCATTGTTCAGCTGGTTTCTATGGAAAGAGAGGAGTTTGGAGTCAATGTTTAAATTCTAGTTCTACAATAGTATTGTTGATTCTATTAGGACATATAATTCATCTCTGAGAAATAGATGATAGCTTCAATCTCATAAAATTGTGCAAAGATTACATGGAGTAACATACAGTATTTAGTACACAGTAAATACTGAGTAGGCACTAGTAATCATTTTTGTATTATTTTATCAGCTAGACATAGCTATCGGGGATAAAAGGAAAAGCAGTGTCAAATTGAGTGACTTTAATTTTTTTATTTTTTTCTTTCTTTTTATTGTAGCTCACGTACGATGTAGCTGGAAGTGGCCAAATTTCGACTGAATTTGCTTAATATCTCACCTATGGAGATGTTTTCAACATTACCTCCTCACATTTTGCTCTTCTTTAGTGATTGTGAGTTCATCCAGGATTATCTTCTTTGCTTTTTAATCATTTTCTTAATTATTTTTATTTATTTATTGGATAGAGACATCCAGAAATAGAGAGGAAAGGGGGAGATAGGGAGAGAGATAGTGAGACATCTACCTACAACCCTGCTTCACCACTCACAGAGCTTTCCCCCCTTGCAGGTGGGGACTAGGGACTTGAACTGGAACCGGAATACTTACTCACTGTAATATGTGTGCTCAACCAGGTGTACCACCACTTGGCTCCAAGGACTGTCTTCTTCATGTAGATAAAAATGAACCAAAAAAAAGAAGTCTAATTTGATAAGCATTTTTCAAGGTTCTGCTTGAATCATGTTTGCTAGCATCTAAAATCTGCTAAAGCAGATTACATGGCTGATCATATTAAGTGACATGGTAAATGTTCTGAATGGCAGGAGACTACTTCTGTACTTAGACCCATTTACTTAAGAAAATTAAAATCTACATAAGAAAACAGAGACCTATTTACCCTAAGAAAATGGAACATTTTATCATATATTTTCAGTCAACAGAAATTCCCTGCCTAAGTGTCTCGAGAGTTAAACATGAGAGCCATAGGCATAGAAAAATAATTTTTCTTATTTCTTAAATGTTTGCAATTTCATTTCATGCCTACTAGTTCAGCTAGCTCATGAGTTTTCAAGTACTTTAATAGTTGAAGTTAAATCTATAAACGAAGATAAAAACATTGGCAAAAATTTTTAAATCATGTATAAATAAGCACAGTTATATTATGAAAGTTGTAAATTTCTATTCAGATGCAGAATGAAATTTATTTTTACATAAAAATGTATTATCTTCATTTATTTGATAAGAGACTGTCAGAAATAGAGAGGGAAGGGGTGATAGAGAGGGAGAGAGACAGAGAGACATCTATGACCCTGCTTCATCAATCCTAAAGCTTTCCCCTTACAGACTGATACCAGGGGCTCAAACCTGGATCCTTGTGCACTGTAAGATGTGCACTCAACCAGCTGTAGCACCACCTGGCCCGAGAATATAATTCATTTTATTTACTGGAATACCTCCATTGCTGTAGGTATACCCAAAGATACCATAGGGAAAGTTTTCCGTTGCTGGGAACTTGAACAATTTGGGAGTAATTCGGAACAGGATAAAATTATAAATATGGTTATTAGGCTTGAAAAAGACTTGGAAAGACATTTTTAAACCAGGAACAACAAAGTATGTATCCTAATGAATTCATGAAGCATTGTTAGGGTTGTTAGCATTAGTAAATAAAATATATAATCCTTGGATGATTTTTACTTCAGAAAAAAAATTATCAGGAGACATACCTATGTTAAAGTAAAAATATTGTTCACTGAATCTTTTTTGTCTAATATGTTATCTATCAACCTTATGGGTGCTGACAAATGTACTCTTAGAGAGGTCTGTGCAGAAAAACAATACCTACGTCAGGTTAGTGGAAATGGAAGGGGAGAGGTATCTTTTCTTTGAGTTCATTATTTTATGGTGGCCATTTTTTTCTAATTGCATAGAAGAGAAATTGAGATAGGAGGGGAAGACAGAGGGGGAGAGAAAGACAACTGCAGACCTGCTTCAGTGCTTGTGAAGCCACTGCCCTGCAAGTGGGGACATAGGCTGGGGTGGGGAGGGATTCAAAGAGGAATTCTTGTGTGTCTCCTTGAGCTTCTCACCAGTGTGTCACCACTGTGTCCCCTTTGAGCCCATTCTCCATGAACATTTCACCTGTATATGCATTTAGCTATCAATACTACTTATGAGACAGACTACTTTTGCAAAGACGTTTGTGTAATCAAATAGTCATGAAAGAGGAAAGTTTCTTTCCCTGAAGCTTATTTGTTTGCTTACCTTTCAAGGTAGTACAGATAATGCCTCTTTCCATAAGGGGATACTTTCTAGGTTTTGACTGCACTCTCTTGTAATAAAATAATCACGCTTTTTAATATCAAAGTTTGTCTGCTGCAACACACCAGTTACATGAGTACTGAATCAATTCTGTTTGACTTAGGAACTGTGGGAAGGACCCTTGAAAGTGGAATTCCATTTTGGCTTAGTGTGCAATTTTAGTTCTAGCTAAACTCAGTCCTTTGATTTTCAGTTAATATACTAATTTGTTCTTTGAAGAAATGAAACTTTAACACACACATGCATGCACAAACTCACTGTGCTGTCCCTAACAATGATCTTGGCTTTGCTGTTACCTTTGTCACTTTCGTTTAATGTACACTAGTGAACAGTAAAGCATTAGTACTTTACAATAGCAAACATTTGAGACTTAACTTCAGGAACAGACAACATGAAAGATGGCTTTGGTTATCCTGGATTTTTAGTTGGATTTTGTATCTGAGTCCTAGCTATGTTACTAGACAAATAGCACAAGGTCAGAAATCTATTATAACTTTTTAAGGTCTCTGGACAAGCTCTTTGAATTATATCCGATAAATATTTATTGCTTAGATATTTGAATGTGACCTTCTCCTTCATCACAATATTGGGCAACTTGCTAGAAAGTTGAGAACTTGTTTTCTCTCCCCCAAACAGGCTTGTATCAAACATCCAGCCCAGCACACAGAGCTCATATCAGGAAGAGAAAAATCCCATTTCCCATTCAACTTTTCATATCCATGAAAATCTCAACACAAATCATCTAAAAGAAGATTATTTCTGTTGGAAGAAATTCAGAAAAATCTAAAATTTTCTGCTCATAATAAAAGTTTTCAATTTTATTAGTTCAAATAATAAAAGAGGCTCTCGTGCCCTGAACATTATGATGCCCAGTGTCCTTCCTGTTCCAGGATCTCACCTTGAAGAGAGTGATCTTAAGTTTCCATAGAAATATGAAAGACCAAGTTTCTTCTTTCTGTTTCCATCCTCAACTTCACTTCTGAAGCTTCCTCCCTGCAGGAGGGGACTAAGGGGCTTGAACTCAGGTCCTTACATTCTGTAACATGTCTGCTTTCCATCCTCTGTTTCATACAGGATCTGTGGTTAATTTTCCAAACTAAAATATGTTCCTCTGACTATGAGCCAATGAGCATCAGAAAGTCTTTCTATCTTACCTGTCCTCCCAAAGACAGCTTTCGTTTCTGTTCTGTTTGGACCTCATCATTTTTATCATTCTATCAATGTGCTTAACCTCTGAATTTAGTGAATTTATATTTGTTTGTCATTATCATCACAGAATGTCCCCTTCCCAGAGGTAAATAACACACTTTGATGTTTAGCCATGGCTTCCTGCAGTGAAAAATTGTTTATTACAGCTGGTTCTAATTAACCCTCACAACTACCTCTGATGTATTTTTGTTTAGCAAACTGACCTTTTAAAATTGGCACAGTATATAAACGATAAAATGCATTAAACTATACAGAGACTGTGAATCATAAATTTATATGTTTGGATACTTACAACTTTATCCAATCCAAATTCAGTTCTCATAGCTTTGCTATATGGCATTCAGCTCTCCAATTTAGTTGCAGCAGCTAAAAAACAAGAAAAACTACTAATGTTCACTTTTGAAACAAAGCACAATCCTGGATATAAGAGAACTGGGATTAATCTGGCATGATTTCACTCATGTACAGAAGTTGACAAACGTGAACAGAATGAGGAAACACAAAGTAGAACTTGGTCTGGGATTAGTGTATTGCACAAAAGAAGGTTCCTGGTGCCTGATGGCGGAGGAAGATCTAGGCAGGGAGTGATAATGTCTTATAGAAACTGAGACATTTTACTCACGTATCAAAAAATAGATTCAGTGTAAACCCTTAAAAACCCACACCCAGTAAAAAAGAAAAATAAACAAGCCCACATATCATCTTTTGCACTATAGAATGTTGAATTCTTCTGGAATGGGAACCATTTTTTGCTTTTTGGCCAAGGACCATATGGAGATTTATAATAGAGTTTGGTGACCAAACAACATTACTGACTTAAAAATCATACTGTTGCTATGAAAAAAAAAAAAAAAACAGTTTTTTTTTTGGCAAGGCTAGGCCAAATGATGCCATCCCTCACCTGCAGGTTAGGTGTTCACCATGATTCTGTGGCATCATCATGTAAGTGTCTGTGCGTTGTGCTGTAAGTGCCACAAGTTGAACAGGAATGCCCCCAAGTCACCTCCCACACTGTGTAAGGTGAATAAGTAGATAAGTCTATGTATCCTTCTAATTCCAGTTCTTCTTCTAGCGTTTGCCCTTCTTCCGTAGCCAGTCAACAGCGTCAGGTTGAGCCTGATGTAAAGTTTCGAGACCTCCTTTGAATCTGGAGAGGTGGCAGTTGTTGACTATGTGGGTCATAGTCTGTCTGGAGCCGCAGGGGCAGTTCGGGTCGTCTCTGGCTCCCCAGCGATGGAACATAGCGGCGCACCGGCCATGGCCTGTTCGATAGCAATGGAGGAGAGCCCAATCATAACGTGCTAGGTCAAAGCCGGGTTGACGCTTGCAGGGGTCTGTGATGAGGTGTTTGTTCTTGACCTCAGCTGACTGCCAGCTCTGTTTCCAAGAGACTGGAACAGAGAAGTTCAGTGTAGGCGTAGGGGACCAGATTGGGTGACGAGACGTCAAGCGTTGGACAGGGTGGGCGAAGATATCCGCGTATATTGGCAGGTCCGGTCGAGCATAGACGTCTAATTCCAGTTGTATATGTTAAAGGAATAGCCATTACTTAATAGTATTGAAATAGAAAATAAAATATTAAAAGGGTCAGGATGATAGCTCAGTGGGAATAAAATATTAGAAACACACAAATAAACTTTATACAGAGTGGATTTTTATGTTCTGTAAAAGTTCATTTTAACATTTTAACATTTTCATTAATTCACCCTCAGATTTCTCTAAAATTAAATAGTTTAACATTACTGTCATTTTAAACTAAGCTACACAGTAGAAATCTTCAAATAAAAAAGAGACAGGTTGTTTTACATGTTACATTTACATATAATGTTCTTATTTACTATTAGTTATTAAATTAGTATTTTAACATCTCACAAATAAAATACTATAAAAATAGAACATGATGTCTAGGAACAAAGCAATAACTACATTAGAGCTATTTAAAAGTGACATATAAAAATAATGGAGAAAAGATGGAACATCCATGAATAACATCTGTACAGATGACACATTCTCTGCAAAATGAACCATAAACAACTAAATGAACAGTTAAATAAAAAATTATACATCCTGACTTGTGTTCACGGATACATTAGACACTGATGAATGATACAAGCTAAATACTAACAACTTGAGTTCTAGAAGATGCTTTATAAACTGGACAATGTGAAGACTTTCCAACTATGACTCAAAAACAAGAAATTATATTGAATTACTGACATCTAAGACCAAATGTTGCTTAATTTAATGAAAAAAAAAAATGAAGCAATGAGGAGCCCGGTGGTGGTGCACCTGGTTAAGCACACATATTACCAAGAGCAAGGACCCAGGTTTGAGCCCCCAGCTCCCCACCTGTAGGAAGGGGGTCCTTCACAAGTGGTAAAACAGGTTGGAAGTATCCTCCAGCCCACCCCCTCCATCCTCTCTTAACTTCTTTCTGTCCTTTACTAAGAAAATTAGGAAAAAAAAAAAGTGTCTGTCTGGAGCGGTGGATTCATAGTGCCAGCACTAAGCCTAAGCAATAATCCTGTTGGCAATAGAAATAAATAAATAGGGGGTCGGGAGGTAGAGCAGCAGGTTAAGCGCACATGGCATGAAGGGCAAGGGAGTAAGGATCCTGGTTTGAGTCCCAGCTCCCCATCTGCAGGGGAGTCGCTTTACAGGTGGTGAAGCAGGTCTGCAGGTGTCTGTCTTTCTCTCCCCCCATCTGTCTTCCCCTCCACTCTCCATTTCTCTGTGTCCTACCCAACAATCACGACATCAAGAACAACAAAAACTAAAACAATAAAAAAGGCAACAAAAGGGAAAAATAAAATATTAAATAAAAATAAATAGATAAGAAACAATGTGAATGACAAGTCTGATAAACCTATTGAAAATATATAGGCAAGTCTCCACGTTGTATGTGCTGACATACAGGAGTAAATTTTCGAAAATATTAAACATAGCAGCTAGCAGGGCTATTTACAGAAGGATTGTTAGGCTGGTTATGAGAATTCAATTTTATGTATAGAGATGTGAATTTATAATTTTGTGAGGGTTAGTCAGCTCAGCATTCACATTACAAAGCTCAAAGACAGGGGTTCAGGCCCTCAGTCCCCACAAATATGGGGAAAGCTTCAGAAGTGGTGAAGCAGTGTTGCAGGGCTCTCTTTGTCTTTGCCTATCCCCCCTCAATTTGTCTTTGATATAACAAATAAATAACTAAATACATAAAATGTTTCCATAAACTCATATTTTGTATTGTTTGAATGTAATTTTGTTATCGCTATGTGCCCTACATATAACATACAGATGCATATTATTTACTTATGTTTACTTTTTAAAAATCAAGTGGGGGAGGTTGCATGATAAAAAAAATGGATACAGCTGACCTATCTCTCCTGTACACAAATATTTCATAACATAAGAATGGTATATGTGACTTAAATTTCCATAAAATAATTAAAGAAACAGGTCAAATGTTTGTTTCATTTTGTTTTCCTGAAGCACAGAAATTAAACATCTAGGTCCTTACAAAAACATGAGGGTTGCTTGTACACACACACATACACACACACACACACACACACACACACACACACACACACACACCAGTATAATTTGGAAACTTTTCTAAAACTTGAAAATTATATCTTCAGATTTTAGGACGCATACACAATTTATTGAAATCTCAGCTATATACTCCACTCTGCCTAACACTGAAGTCAGAGTAGTTTTGAAGACATGACAATTGTGGTGAAGCCATAGCAACTGTGGTGTTTTTCTGTTTCTTTGATTTAAAACTATGTTTTGACTGTTAGCATAATTAGGAACTATTAATATCTTAGCTAATTTAGAGTGCTCAAGGAATTCTTCAAAACACATTCTCATTTTCAGGAGAAATGTGTAAAGTTTAGTTCTAAATGAAATACTTTTGTCCTTTCAGAGTTAACTCCTTAAAAAATATACTCATTAAAAAAACACACTCATGAAAAATTTAACTTTCCTTGAAATTATGTCCATTTTTTTAAAACATTTAATATCAGAAGTGCCAGGACCCTAGAATTCCAGGTATATCGTGAAAGATTATTTGAAGTCTGTCACAATATTTATTATTTTACTTACTAATTTACATTTTAAAATGTTAAACTCTTATCTTAGGGTCCACTCCATTTTGCACTCTTGGCTTATAAACAAATAGTTATTAAAGATGGAAGACTGCTAAAATTATGTGTATGTTACTATCTTTCCAACTTCAGATAACTCATTGCAGTGCTATGTTTCAGTTAGAATTGTAAACCTGAGTCATTTAAACTCAAACTGTTTCACTTGTGTCAGCCCCATCCTCTACTAACGGATTCCCAGCAAAGCATATACTACTCACCAATGAGTATTATGCTGACTGTAAGTTTGCTATATGTAGACACAACTTGTTTGAGGAAATTTTCTTCTATTTCAATTATCTGTAATGTCTTCTGTTTTCAAATTCTCTACCTTGTGAAATAAGCTTCTTTTTAAAAAAATTTATTTATTTACTTATGCCCTTTTGTTGCCCTTATTGTTTTATTGTTGTAGTTATTATTGTTGTTCTTGATGTCGTCATTGTTGGATAAGACAGAATGTAGAGAGGAGGGAAAGACAGAGAGGGGGGAGAGAAAGACACCTGAGACCTGCTTCACAGCCTGTGAAGCGGTTCCCCTGCAGGTGGAGAGTCAGGGGTTCAAACCTGGATCCTTACCCGGGTCCTTAGGCTTTGTGCCACCTGCGCTTAACCCGCTGTGCCACCGCTCAACTCCCTATTTTTAACGTTTCTATCATGTGCAGATGTTGGATTTTGTCAAATATGTCTCTGCATCTACTGATACAATGCTGTGGGTTTTGGCTTTCTATTTGTTGATGTGGTGGGTCACATTTACTGATTTGTGTATAGGGAACCAACTCTGCACTCCTGGGAGGAATCCTGCCTGGTCATAGTGCACTCTTTTCACCTTTATGTTCATAGGGAATATCAGTCTGTCGCTTGCGTTTTTTGTGGATCTCTCTCTTCTTTTGCTATCAATCAAGGTGACTTTGGCTTAGGAAGTGGTGGTAAGGAGTGTTTCTGTGCCCTTGATATTTGGGGTGAAATTGAAAAGTATATGTGGTAGTTCCTCCTCAAAGTTTTTATAGAGTACATTTATATAACCATCTAGGTCTGGACTTTAAATACCAAGTGGTCTCACTTATAGGTAAAACTTAGGAAACAAGAATTTAAAGGGAAAACACAAAGTGAAACATGGACTGGGTCAGGTATCTTGCACCCACGCAATGAACTGGGGAAGAAGAAGGAGGGTGGGGGTGGAGAAAACCTTGGAGTCCTGCACTGATGGTGGAGCATGACAGCAGAGCATGGTGGAGCATGACGTCTGGAATAGACCTTAAGCTGGAAGAGTATTCTGCAGAGACTTTTCATGAAATGAGAAATTGTATCCCTATGTCAACAATTGTACTATAAACCATTAAAATCAAATAAAAATGATAAGTATAATGTTTCAAGCTCTAGCTTTATTGAGGAGGCAAACATTTCTCATAAGCACAGAGCTTTTGATATTTGAAGTAATTAGAACAAATAAATGTGACTTTTAAAAATTATTTACTTATTTATGAGAAAGATATATAGAGAAAGATACACAGAGATAGGTCAGAGCACTCACTGTTCAGCTCTGGCTTATGGTGCTGGGGATTGAACCTGGGACCTCTAATACCTCAGGCATGAATGTCTTTTTCATAACCATTATGTTGCCTCCCCAGCCCATACGATTTATTTCCCCCAATGCTTCGTATATATTGTCTTTAGAACTCAAATTGCTTATGCAAAGAAAGAATACATTTTCTTACGACAATCACTGCAAAAATGTGGTGGGATTTCTATCAGATCGAGAACAAAAAGAGTTTACTGAATCACTCAAAAAATATTGCGCAGCACTTAAATATTAGGAGAGTAAAAGACTTTTGTCTGTATTTTGTCTTTCAATGTTTTATTTGATCTAAGCAATCAAGTTAAAAACAAATGAGAAGTCATGGGTTTCTAGCAGCAGAACTTCTATGTGGTAGTGTAGCTTTGAATACCTGACTCATATCAAATGTGTGAATGTGTATGTGCATTCACTTTACAAATGTGTGCGTTTTCAAGGTGAAAGCTGACAACTCACTGAAAATATATGTAAAGAATGCTAGAATACAGGAAAATATAAGGTGAGACTTAGAATGGCTATGGTATACAGTAGCTTCAATGATTCCCAACAGGTGAGTGAGACAGCAGGGGGCTGGAAGGGGTTGGTGAAGGAGATGTCAGTTGCTGCTGGGAGTTCTGTGTGTGCAATCTCCCCCTGGGGGTGTTAAGAAACCCTTTACATGTGACAAAACTGCTTTGTGGGCCCTTGTATCTTCTGATAAACCATAAAAGTCTTCTAGGCAGAAAACATATATCGAGGAAAGAAAGCTAGGCTCTTCAGACGTACTAGAGATTTGAGATGAGGGAGAAAATCATAGACATGTATTTATCTGTTTGTTTATTTTTGCCCCCAGGGTTATCGCTGGGGCTGGGTGCTTGCACTACGAATGCACTGCTTTTGGCGGCCTTTTATTTATTTTTATTTTTATTTTTATTTTTTTGCTTTCCGTTTTTATTAGACAGGGTAGAAAGAAACTGAGAGGGGAGGGAACGATAGAAAGGGGGAGAGAAAGATAGAGATCTGCGGACCTGCGTCATCCCTTGCGAAGTGATACCTCCCCTCACCCCACCACAGGTGGGAACCAGGGGCTCAAACACAGAGCCTTGCGCGGGTGCCTGTGCTTCGCACTATGTGCTAAATCCAGTGTGCCACCACCCGACCCTGACCATAATTCACGTATACACATATAGACAAAGAGAAAGATGCCCCTCTGTCATATGCAAACACTGTGGGTCAAACTAGGAGCCATACACATAAAAGACATGTACTCTCCCGGCCAAGTTCCCTCCTCTGAGCCACAGCCATTAAACCATGTGTACATAGCTATGACTTAGTGCTATCTGTGGCTATATTCCCAGGCCCTAGAGAGATGCACGTATGATAGGTACTGTGCACATATGTATTAAATGAGTGGATTATTTTGTCTTCCTGTCATGATTAATTCATATTAAATGGCTTTTTATGACTAAGGGAGAAGACAATAGAAAGATGCAAAGATTGATCTAGCAATCTGTTGAAAATATCACAGTTCAGGGAAAAGATCACTGTTCTTTATATATTCTATTATAAATGTGGAATATAATTTTGCACAGAAACCATTTTTCAAGGTTTTTAAATATAATCAGTTAGGGTGTTGATGGAAAGGAAATGTCTGCTGTGCATTATTAGAATTACAAAGATTTATTCTAGAGGCCATGATATAGTTCACCCTTTAGAGTGCATACCTTACTCTCCATAAAGATACTGTTTCAAACCCAAGCACCACACAGGAGCACCGTGTACATGAACCACACCAAGGGAGCTTACTGGCTGCTGGAACAGCAAAGTGGTGTCTCTCCTCTCTTGCTGTCTGCCTCTCCTCCCCCTTCTCTTTTCATCTATAATAATAATAACAACAACAACAACAACAATAACAATAACCGACTACAGGAGGGTGCTATGTAGTGATATAACTCATGTACATGGAACTGGGTTCATTCTTCTGGACTGCATTAATAAGAGATAAATTTACTCTAAATTTATTTATTAATAAGAGAGAAAATTATTCTATTGAGGATTAGAAAAAAACAATAGATGGGAAATGGGACTAAGGAGATTTTTAAACACCTGGAGATGTTTAAAAATTCATTCATGTGATGAACTTGATAATAGATTGTAAACTCTTAAAAAGAAAATATAGAACAATATATATAGTTAATTAATTACCTCATCATCATACCATCACGAAGGAAGTGTCATGAATTTGGAGAAAATGGTCAATTCATAGAAATGTGAATTGTGTATTACTGACTAAAGTTCTTGACATATTTTACTAATCAAGTTCACTATTGTATCCTGATAAAAATGTTACTGAAACATTTCATATTCATACCTTTAATTAATGAAAAATTAATACTCTATCAAACAGTGTTCCACTCTGTTGAGTTCAATTTTTCCTTCCTCAATTTCACTTCCTTCAGTCTACCCCAGAGAATGAATTAGTATAAATTATGGCAATTACTCAGCACACATTCATGGTCTTAAAACCAAGAATCTTTTTTCTTAATTTTTTTATCTTTATTTATTTGTTGGATAGAGGAAGTCAGAAATTGAGAAGAAATGGAGTGATAGAGAGGGAGAGAGACAGAGAGACACCTGCAGCACTGCTTCGCCACTTGCAAAGCTGTCCCCCTGCAGGTGGGGACCACGGGCTCGAACCTGGGCTCTCGTGCACTGTAACGTGTGCTTAACCATGTGCACCACCACCTGGCCCTCAAAACCTATGAATCTTTAGCCTCAAATTCCAGTAAGTATTTCTGCAACTGAGCATCTACTATCAAATTTCTAGAGTCACTCATTGCTTATCAAGCCGCCCCCCCCTGTTTATTCAATGACTGCATTGTAAACCATTAACCCCTCCAATACAATAAGATGGTTAGAAAGAAGACTAGCAAAGAAAAGACAGTGCTACTTTACAGTATTGTAATTTAAGGTATGTGGACTGAGAATGGAGAATGCCCAGTGGAAAAGCTGAAAACAAAAGTTAAAGGGGACCAGGTGGTGGCGCACCTGGTTGAGCGCACATGTTACAATGCGAAAGGACCCAGGCTGGTGCCCGAGTCCCCACAGGCAGGGGAAAGCTTTGCGAGAGGTGAAGCAGGCCCACAGGTGTCTTTCTGTCTCTCTCCCTCTGTCTCTCTCCCTTCTCTCTCGATTTCTGGATGTCTCTATGCAAGAAATAAATATAATTTAAAAATTAAAAATGAAAGCTTTAAAAAAAATTAGTGTAAGTGGCATGGTCCCTGTGTCCCACATAGGGTGGAAAACCCCAATTCTCTTTGGCAGGAATCACTGTCATCATTTTACTTAAATATTGTTAGTATTTGACTTCAAAAGCCAAGTTCAGAACAGTTGTATAACTTGTTCAACATTATTCGACAATGAATTGTGGAAGTTCGAGTACAAACTAGTACTAGTAAAGTAAACTAGGTAGAAAGAGAATTATAGAAACTCACCACATTGTTGTCTAATTATTTTAAAAAATGAATGGTTACAAGGAAAACGCAAAAACAGTGCAATAACCTATGCTTTCAAATTTTCCTCTTAAATTCCTCAAGCCCTTAACTTCAAATGTCCATTCCTGCTCAAACTCCTTCAAAAAGTCCTTTGTGACATTTTGAGCTTAGATTCAATCACTATACATTGTCTGGCTTGGTTTCGATCCTTTACATAGCTATTTATCAAGCAACTATATTAAGGCAATGTTAAATCTTTTATTTTTTGTTTTATTTATTTATGATTTTACCTCCAGGGATATCGCTGGGGCTCGATGCCTGCACTATGAATCCACTGCTCCTAGAGGCCATATTTTCCCCTTTTGTTGTTGTTGGATAGGACAGTGAGAAATCGAGAGGGGAGGGGAAGACAAGAGAGAAAGGGAAAGACACCTGCGGACTTGCTTCACTGCTTATAAAGTGATTTTCCTGCAGGTGGGGAACCTGAGATTGAAATTGGATCCTTGTGAGGGTCCTCGTGCTTCTTACTTTCTTCTTCTAGCGTTTGCTTCTTACTATTAGCCCTATTTGGCTTAACCAGCTGCATCACCGCCCAGCCCCCCGGGAATGCTAATTCTTTTAAGGCATACGAATCATAACTACAATTGTCTCTCTTTCTGCATATCTACCTGCACTAGTCTCATAACCCAGCGTGTCTCTTGTTCAATACAATATTTTGTCTTTGGAACTTTTATTCCCTATCCAATCACGAATTCCGGACTTGGGCAACAATTGAAATTGGAGGCCAGGCAGTGCACCTGGTTACGTGTGTGTATTACCTTGTGCAAGGACCTGGGTTCATGGCCCTGATCCCCACTTGCAGAAAGGAAGCTTCAGAAGTAGTGAAGCAGTGCTGAAGCGCTCTCTCTCTCTCTCTCTCTCTCTCTCTCTCCTCTCCCTCTCCCTCTCCCTCTCCCTCTCCCTCTCCCTCTCCCTCTCCCTCTCCCTCTCCCTCTCCCTCTCCCTCTCCCTCTCCCTCTCCCTCTCCCTCTCCCTCTCTCTCTCTCCCTCTCTATCCATATTTCCCCCTCGGTTTCTCTTTGTCCTATCAAAAACAAATGCTACAAAAGATACCAAAGGATAGGCTGGATGTGTGGAGTGGATAGCATCATGGTTATGCACAAACATTTTCATGCCTGAGGCTCCAAAGTCCCATATTCATTCTCCACCATAAGCCAGAGCCCAGGAGAACACTGATCTCTCTCGTATATTTATCTCTCTATCTCTCATTAAAACAATATATACTTTAAACTTCATAAAGTTGTCAAAATACTCATAGAGCTCAGGTTTTGGATTCAGACAACTCAAGAACTGATGAATATTAACATAGGCAGTAGAAATAAAATTCTTTATGACATTTTATTTTTTTAATGAGAGAGATACAGAAAGAAAGATACATACATACACACACACACACACACAGAGAGAGAGAGAGAGAGAGAGAGAGAGAGACCAAAGCACTGCTCAACTCTGGTTTATGATGGTACTGGGGATTGAACCTGGGGCCTTTGGTGATTCTGACATGAAAGACTTTTTGCATAGCCATTGTACTCTCTCCCTTGCCAGCAGAAATAAAATTCTTAAAAAAGTAAAATTCTTAAACATGAAACATCTGTGGGAGGAACAAAGAGAGGTGTTTTCAGAAGCAAAGGTAGTGTTTGTGCTAGATTTAGAAGATACTATTCTTCATGAATAATAGATAAAAGTGTATACTATAGTAACACAAACCAATTATTAATATTGTTAACACTAGAGTATAATTATCCACAAAGTGTATGAGTGCTGAGTGATATAAATATAGCTATACGTTGTTTTATATGTTAGAAAGATTGGCTTCAATTTGACATAATGATCAACTATAGTTCTAAAATGGTCCCTAAAGCATAAATGTATTTTCTGCTCTCTTTTCCTAGATAGCATCTATGTTATTTAAGTCTATGAGAAGAAGAGAAAACACCTGTTACTATTAAACAAAGAAAGAAAAATCCATTGACTGTTCCACATTATGCTCTCTTGGCAAAAATGCAGACTATGAGCTAAAGCGTTTGCTTTTATCTAGATATATCTTTAGCATAGAACCAGTTATATCTTTTTCTTCCTTATCTCATTATGCTTTGGGAAATTCAAATTACTTACTGAATTCCCACCTACAGCTTAAGTATTCTAAAGTTTCCCTCTCCTTTACATTAACACCTAGTACTTTTACATTTTTATGCCTATAAAATATTGCTGGTTATATTGGTTAATTAAATTAAGCATTTATAGTAATTTTTACATAGTTACTATAAATGCCTGATTTCTCATGTAAGAATTAAAGGCTTTATAAATAGTGAATTAATCTGTAGCCCCTATATAATAAGTACTGCTATCATGTATTATAAAATTGGATTGTTTCAAGTGACTTGAAAAAGATTATTCAAGGGCTGAGGGGCGGCTGACCCAGTTGTATGCACATTACTATGCTCAAGGAAGGCCCAGGGTTCATGCCCTGATTCCCCACCAGCAGGGGGAGTACTTCTGAAACAATGTAGCAGTGCTTCTCTGTCTCTCTTTCTCTCTCTCTCTTCCCTCTTCAATTCTGCCTGTTTCTAGCAAATAAATAAATAAATAAATAAGGCATTTTAAAGGACTATGCCACTGTTAAAACGTATTTAATAATTGCTGATAAAAATTTATAAAACGACATGCATATAATAAAAAGATCAGTGTGTTACATGTAGCTGTTTTATGATCTATAGATGTTTAAAGAATGAACCACCTGGCACTGATATCTAAATATAACTTAGTAATGTGTCTAGTCAATGCATAAGCAACAATTCTAAGAAAAACTTAATAAGCATTATAATAAAAACAACGATGGCCAGAGAAATAGCCACTTGGATGAGCATTTGTGTCATGTACGCAATTCAGATTCCAACACAGGACACGCTGCACTGAAGGAAGCTTTATTGTTATGATCTCTTTCATTCTCTCTTCCTATGTTTTTGAATTAATAAACAAAAATAAAAATTCTGAATGTATTAAATTTCTACTGTATGTATGTATGTATATTATATTTCTACTGCATGTGGTAGGAATCCATTAAATAATTAAATGTGAAAAATCAATTAATTTGTTGGCGTGTGAATTTTTTAAAAATCACCATCTCATTAATTCAAAATTCAGTTGTGAAATCATAACATAAAAGTATTAGGATTCTAGGTAAGGTAATCAATGAACAGAATAGCAAAGACATTTAAAAATGCTATTTCACTCAAAGCCAAAGCTATTTGATCACAGAGAACTTTTACACAAATATGACATTTTAGATAAAATAATTTATTACTTGAGATGTGTAGTTAACCTATTATTTCCTGATGGATCATATATTCAGAAGAAATTGTCTTCACTTCCATTGTTAAAATGAATTGCATTTTGTAATAACAATAGAATAGATTTTATCTTTTCCAAATTTTCCCATTTTTATGTTTGCTATTATTTGAAGCTTCAAGTTAAGTTTCAAGTTTCAAAAACTAGGGCAAAGAGTAGCAAATCTTTCAGAGCAATCTCTAGGGCATAACCTTTCTCAGCTGTGTGCTTTTATTCTTGTAATCAGGGACACAACTGAATCAGCACATGCTGACATTCTGCTTACATTGGCTTCATAGACACCGTCCTGAACTAGACTGGAGAATATTTCTGACATCAGACATACAGGCTTTTCCTTTAACAACTTTTCCCCATGTTTGTCCATTTTGCTTTTCTTGTTTCATCATTAGTCTTTATTCAAGAATGCTAGATACTCAATGAAGGCAAAAGAGCCAGGATCCCAATGCTACTTAGTCAAGAAAAATACTGTATCACAGAACACAAGCACAAACTGACATTTTAAATATGTTCTCTGAAAATTGCTCACTGGAAAACATAATTGTCATCCATCATAAAACTAGACTTTACGTAAAGTACTTGATAATCATGTGTACATAGTGGAAGCAGAAGATCACAATAAGAAGTCATGAGAAATTAATATTAATATCTAGGCCTACCAGATATTTTACCTGGGAAGGTGTCAGCTTGCCATATATGGGAACTAAGTTAAAACCTGGCCTTCACTACATGGAGGGAAGCTTTTGTCCTTTGGTGTCTTGCCCAATCTTTCTTTTTGTCTTTCTCTTTTAGCTAAAAAGGTCACTGGAGTCATGAAGTCCTGACAGCGACAATAAAACAAATAAATAGAAATTTTCCTTCTGTGACTTGAACTAAATATGAAAGTAATTTAATTTGGAATACATAATGTTTGTGTGGCTTGAGATTTTATGCCCCTTTAAGTCATTCTGAATGTAGATACATATGAAAAGAAAGTGAAAATATTTAGCTTTGTAAAATCTGTCCTCTAAACACTTCAATTCTAACTTCCAATACTAAAGGTTACTTTCCTATTCTTGCAGGTTGTTTTTTTATGAATAAAAACAAATTTATTTTAACCTTTTGTATTTGATTATCTGTGTGCAAAATTTACTTGTGACATGTATTCTTATTGACACAGAAGTGGCTCACTTATACCTATCTAGTCTGTTACTAATGCACATTCAGATATTTCACAGTTTGGAAGTGTAACAGAAGATAATGACACACTAACAAGTCAGGAGCAGTTTAGTGTACATATATATATATATATATATATATATATATATATATATATATATATATATATATATATTCTGTTCAGTACATACCTACAAAGGAAATTCTGTCTGACCTACAGCACCAGTACAAAAATGTCTCAATTTTGATAGCAGTTGGTACTATGTCTAAAGTTAAGAAAATTCTGCAATTTCAGTCTCACCACCACATGGGACGACTAGACTGTTGTTTTTAGAACTGCTTATCTTTTAATTGATAGAAAGTCATGTTGTGTATGGTATTACTTTACAAGTCTTATATTTATGAATATATTTTCATTTACTTGTTGGTTACTATGGTGTCTTAGTTTAAAAGTAACAGTTCAAAACTATAACTCATTTAAAAATAAACTCTGACTTTATCTTGCAACTTTTAAATGTAACTTGCTGAGCAATGTGTGTAAAAATAGAAGACTTGCTTCATTTTCCTTCCAATACTGTTGTTTTTTTCTTTACATATTTTTGGGTAAGTTAAATGTGTGTTTAGAAATTTATGTTAAGTCTCCCTGTAGAATCACCATTTTATTATCTAGAAATGTCAAATTGTTTTACAGTGTCTAATTTTTAATCTTTAAATATACTCTGTCACCAATAGACAACATCAACTTTATGTTGATTGTTGTTTTGTAGTATAAGTTTTCTGTCATTTTATGTGTATTTGGCGTTGTTTTATTTCGTTTTATCCAGTCTGTGAATCTTTGAATTAGCCGCTATTGATTACACTTTTCAAATTAAGATAGTTTTTCTCCTGATGTTATGTCTTTATATAGGAGTTTATACCTCTGTCTTTACCAAATGTTAGAGTAAAAGATAAACATATATGCTTATATGCGATTGATCATTAAAAAACCCTGAATATCATAAAGTCATATATTAATAATATAATTACTGATTGTATAGATAATAGTTCTATGCATTGTTTAGTTAATGTTAACTTATATGTACTAATTAAGTAATGATCTATATTTTATTCTATGCTTTTAAAATACTATCAGAAGATGAACATTTTATACAGCTTCTATAAAAAGTACTTCCAAGGAGTTTCAAATATTTAGCTTGTTTCACTGGAATTTTCTCCTGAAATTAGTGACATATTTCCTTAACTTTATTGGGTCTATGCTGCAAATTTTATAAAGGACTAACCTGAAAATAAAGTGCTGGTATAAATATTGATAATATTAAAGAAACTAAGTAAAAAAAAAAATCCTTCACTGAAAAAAACTCAAAGTTTTTTTTTTTTTCTAAACTAGCATTTATTTTCAGCTTAGTCACTTATAATGCATAAAATGTACATGTCAGGGCAGGGGAGACAGCATAGTGATTATGCAAAGAAACTCTCATGCCTGAGGCTCCAAAGTCCCAGGTTCAGTACTCCGTACCACCATAAGCCAGAGCTGAGCAGTGCTCTGGTAAAATAAATAAATAAATAAAATTTTTTAAAAATTTATATCACTGAATTTCACTTTTGTTCCTTAATTCTGTTTTTAAAAAGTTTGTTGATTTCTTTTGACTTTTCAGAGCCAGAAAGATAGGACATCTAATTAATATTTGCATGATTCTACATTATATTTAGTATTTATAGTAACATGTAAAATAGTGTGCATATAAAACTCATTCAAACTTTTAAATTTATACTTACTATTATTTCCTACACATAATTGTTTGACTACTAATTTTGAAAACATTGGGGGGGTGGGAAAAAAAGAAAACTTTAGAAAGTCTTGATGTAGTCCAGGATGCAATGTAAATGAATGTATCTTACATAACTAGTTACTGTAATCTGCTCTTTGTTTAAAATTTTTTGTTTAGATTTTTAAAATATCAATCTACTCTTGAGACTTTTTTGTTATATATAATCAGATAAGGATGCTGAAACTTATCACATATTTTTGATATCTAATAACATCCATATTTCTAATTTTTCTTTCACTTTCTTAGTTTACAAGCCATATTAATATTTCATTACATTTTAATTCCTGAATTTAAATGCTTGATCATATTTTATAGTTTTTAGAATATGGTGATGGTTACTTGTCATTATAGTATTTATCTTACTTTAATTTATGAATAATACTATTTGGTAAATTTAGAGCTTATCTTAGTTGGATAGCAATCTAAATGCTCCTATATTTATCAAGAAAAGTATAAAACTCATTTAAAATATTTTACTTTTGCACTAAATCCATGTACACCAAATGGGTGGCTTAAATAAAAATAAAATTAACTCTAGAGAACACTTTAAGAGAAATAGATGATAATTCATCTTAAACATACTTCTTCCTAAAATATAAAAGAAATTATATATGCGAAACCATTTCAAATAAACTGCTGAAATTTAAATGTTCAGATTTTATTTGTCCATGATTTTACCTATAGAAGTGGTATTTAAAATTCAAGTATTTTACTGTTACACATTTGTATTCACAAAAGAATTCCAAATACTTTGATAGTAACTAATGATAAAAAACTTATTATTTATAGTAAAAGATGACTGTATGCAGCCATCACTATAGGTATGCATGGAAGGTTTTTATAATTATTTAAAAATTTCCATTCAGTTTTTCAGCTGAATTTAAACTGCATGAAATAATGTGGTGACAACTCTAGCACATTTAAGAGTAAAAGTCTGGATATGAGTTTTAAGATCACAAATTAAGGAGCAGAAAACCTAGAGCAAATTTTCATCTACCAGCCAATTATTGAAACCTAAGAAAAACTATGGGGAAGGGCAGTGGTGCATCTGCTTGAGAGCACACACACTATGTGAGAGAAGCTACTTGGAGCCCCTGCTCCCGACCTGCAGGGGGAATCTTCACAAGTAATGAAGCAGCACTGGAAGTGTCTTTCTCTCTGTCTCTCCACTCCCAGTCCCCCAATGTCTCTCCGTCCTGTCAAATAAAACAGAAGAGACAGAGAGATAGAGAGAAATGGCTGTGGGAGAGCTGATTCACAGTGCAGGCACAAAGCCTCAATGATAACCCTGGTGGTGAGAGAAAGAGAGAAGGGGGAGGGAGAGGGAGGGGGAGAGAGAGAAAGACAAAAGAGAGAAAAGAGAAAGAGAAAATAGGTAGTTGCAAGGGAGAGGGTTCAATGAATAGAGCATATGGTTTGCATATGCTAAGCCTGGGCTTAATCCCCAGCACCATTTAGGGTGAATAAGGGTTTTAAATGATTTCTCACTGTACAAATGAAAAGATAGACATGGTGAACTGGGCCATGATGCACCAGGTTGAGGTTACATATAAACATATGCAGGGAACTGGGTTCCAACTCTTGCTCCCCACCTACAAGGAGGACTCTTCACAAGCTCTAGAGTTGTCTCTCTTCTTTGCTTCTCCTCTATTCCCCGCTCCCCTCACAATTTCTCTTTGTCTTATAAAATAAAATAGAAATAAACAAACAAAACAAAAAAAGGAGAGGGTGTTTGCCAGAACAGGTGAATTCATAATGCTGGCACCAAGCCCTGTCCCATCAAAAATAAATAAATAAATAATACATATATATGCATTATTTTTAAACAGATTATATCTACATTGCAATAAAGCAAATGAAGTTGTTTTTAAAAAACATTATTTGCTATTTTACACATATCCATATATAAAACGGATATATATACAAATTATCTTAGTTTTTCTTTTTATTATTATTATTTTTTATTTTTTATTTAAGAAAGGATTAACAAAACCACAGGGTAGGAGGGGTACAATTCCACACAATTCCTACCACCCAATCTCCATATCCCACCCCCTCCCCTGATAGCTTTCCCATTCTCCATCCCTCTGGGCATGGACCCAGGGTATTGTGGGTTGTAGAAGGTGGAAGGTTTGGCTTCTGGCTTCGGTAATTGCTTCCCCACATGGGTGTTGACTGGTCGGTCCATACTCCCAGTCTGCCTCTCTCTTTCCGTAGTAGGGTGGGTCTCTGGGGAAGCTGAGCTCCAGGACACATTGGAGGGGTCTTCAGTCTAGGGAAGCCTGGCCGGCATCCTGATGACATCTGGAACCTGGTGACTGAAAAGACAGTTAACATGTGAAGCCAAACAAATTGTTGAGCAATCATGGAACCAAATCTTGGAATAGTGGAGAGGAAGTGTTAGGGGGGGTGCTCACTGCAAACTCTAGTGTACTTCTGCTTTTATATATTTTGCAGTACTTTATGGATATGTGTGAACATATGCTCTCTCTCAAAGAAACTGGTGTATATCTAGGTTTTGGGACTTTGTTCGAAAGTGAACCACCTGAGATGGAATTAGAGTATACTATGAAAGGAAAGGTCTCACCCGAGTAATGGAGCTGAAGGGTTGTCATTCCACACGTGAAGTCTCTGGACACAGTCTGAGGTGAAGCATGTTGAGGTGGCCATCGTTGCTTTGGTTAGGTTGTGATCGGCAGATGCAATATTATTTGATATGGATTGGGAGAGGCATACGGGAAAGTGGGTCCTATCCAATGGTTCCAGGATTGGCAGAAGTAGAGGCTCTATAGTGGAGATGTGAGGTTCCTGCTGTCTTAGGGTTCCAAAAGACAATCAATATTTAATGTTATCATCACATTATTTGGTAATTGGGTTAACTTTGAAAAGTCCTTTTGTTAGGGTTTGCTGTACAGTACCCAGTATCTTGTATATAGCTGTGCTATTGGTTGCTTCTGATCTACTTGGTCTAGGCTTTTGAGAGAGTCTGCATATCAATTACACTGCCTATATATTGAAAAGATTCAGTTTTTGTTTTGAAAAACTTCGAGACATACAATTAATTTTCCCCCTCTCATATTAATTAATTAGTGATTTATATGACTACATTTTACTAGGAGTGTACATAAACACCATTCCCACCACCAAAAGACTGTGACCCATCCCTCCCACCCACTCCCACCCCCTACTGGCCCAGGAAGCTGCATGTCTACCCCTCACCACAGGGTTTTTACTTTGGTGCCCTACTTACAATTTGGTCAGGTCCTACTTTTAGTTTCCCTTTCAGATCTTCTTCCTCAACTTCTATTGATGAGTGGGATCATCCCATACTCATCTTTATCTTTCTGACTTAGCTCATTTAACATAATTCCTTCTAGCTCTGTCCAAGATGGGTCAGAGAAGGTGGGTTCATTGTGCTTGATAGCTGCATAGTATTCCATTGTGTATATAGACCATAGCTTTCTCAGCCACTCATCTGTTGTTGGGTACCTGGGTTGCTTCCAGGTTTTAGCTATTATGAATTGTGCTGCTATGAACATAGGAGTACACACCTCTTTTTGGTTGGGTGTTATGGAGTCCTTGGGGTATAACCCCAGGAGAGGAATTACTGGATCATATGGAAGGTCCATGTCTAGCCTTCTGAGAGTTTTCCAGACTGCTCTCCACAGAGGCTGTACCAATTTACATTCCCACCAGCAATGTAAAAGGGTTCCTCTGTCCCCACAACCTCTCTAGCATTTGTTGCTGCTGCTTAGTTTTTCTTAGAGATTCAGCCAGAGATTTTGAGAGTAACAAAAGTGTGGGCAGGAGTTAGTTTACCTGTAGAGCACAAACCTTACCATGGTCAAGGACCTGGGTTCAAACTCTGACAACACAAAGGTGTACCATGCCAATGGGAACGTTGAAGTGTAACAGGAATGATACCGAGTTATAGCTTCTTCTGTCTCTGTTTCTTACTCTCTATCTGGAAGTTGGGGGGGTGGGGGAATATTCACCTGGAGTAGAGAAGTCGCATAGCTTATAAAATCCCATGAGAAGCCCTAGTGACAGAGAAAGTTAAAAAGGAAAAGAGAGAGAGAACATCACAAGAGTTTTTTTTTTTTATCTCTTATCTTTTTAATATCTTAGAGAAAGTCTTATGGTGTGCCAAAGAAATTGATGAGTAGTCAAAACTCAGCCAACAAAGCAGAACAGATATGGTCTCAAATTTATGTCAAATATGTAAAAGAGGTTTTGAGACATCAGTTCCACTCTGAATAATGTATAATTACTCAACTATTTTTGCAGTCTCAAATAAAATAGACATGTTTCAGAAAATTTTATGTCATTTTCAAGAAGTAGTTATTATTTGTCCAACACAGTAGGATATAAAGTTTTCAGACATGTATTTACTTAATTATGGATTAATATTTCCTTAGTTTAAAACTTTTTCTACCATGAAAGAAATTGGTGATTTTGCCTGTTACATAGAAAAGGGAAAAAAATGCTCTCAGAATAATTTAAAGTAAAAATCTGTGTACAAATTGAAATTTCTTTCTTCTTTCTTTCTTTTTTATATTTACCAGAACACTGCTCAGCTTTGGCTAATATGGTAGTGCAAGGGACTGAACCTGGGACATTTAGAGCCTCAAGCATGAGAGTGTTTTTGCATAACCATTATGCTATCTACCCCTGCCCCAAACTGAATTTCCTTTATGAGTTTACAAAATCTAGCAATTAAGGGTAACTTTTGTTGCCTCTACCAGTACATTTGATTTATTCTTGGTTTAAGAGTTATTAGTGTCATTGATAACCTTATTGAATCATAGCTGAAATTCTAATTCTTATATTTTTACTAAATCAATTTATAGTTTTTTATTAAAGAGAAATTTAAGTGAGTGAGCTATAGCAATTCATAGGGTTTTTTGCCCTAAGCTAGTCTGTCTGATTGGTTTTCATTTATAACCATGTTAACTAATAAGTGTTTCCTTGACATTCTATTTTAAGTTTTATAGAGTATACATAGTTATCACTATGTACATAGTTATCAGTACTGCCCTCAATATTTAACAAATTTTTCATTAAATTTGTGACCCAGCCACTCTCAATTTTCACAATTAAGTTTAATTATTCAATTATTTCACTTTCAGATTCTTGCCTCTGTGTAGATGTTACCCTTGAGTATTCAGACTAACTAGTCTACAACCTAACTAGAGAAAATATCTAATCACATTGCATATTACTTGGAATTATTGTATGCCAGTTAACATTTATGCATAAGTAAAATTCACTTACACATTTTTTCTTTCTTTTTTACCTTTTTTTTTTATTAGTGATTTAATAATGATCAACAAGATTGTGAGATAAGCAGGGTACAATTCCAAACAATTCCCACCACAAGAGTTCCCTATCACGTCCCCTCCATTGGAAGCTTCCCTGTTCTTTATGCCTCTGGGAGAAGGGACCAAAGATCCTTCTAGGGTGCAGAAGGTGGAAGGTCTGGCTTCTGTAATTGCTTCTCCAGTGGACATGGACATTGGCAGGTTGATTTATTCCCCTCACCTGTTTCTATCTTTCTCTAGTGGGAGAGGGTAGGGCTCTGGGAAGGTGGGGCTCCAGGACACACTGATGAGGTCCTCTACCTAGGGAAATCAGGTTGTTGTCATGGTATCACACAATTTTCAGCTGAACACAGATAAGAGACCATGGTTATCACTGTCAACACAAAATAATTCTGAGATTTCTCCATCACATTGCACTAGAAAATCAACTATTTACTAAGTAGTAATTATTCAACTGACTTTACAACTTTGCCTATTTAGTATTAAAGTATTCTTACTGGTTCTAAGGAAGAGTATCAACAGCATAATCGAGTATATATTTGTGAGAACTGACCATATTATTTCCTCAAGAAATTTACTAATGAAGAAAAATATTATATTGCATGGTTTTTAGCTAGTATTCATATATAATCCTACACATACTATTTAAATAAAGAAATAATCAAATAAATACATGAAGACTAAAATGTAGTTTCTTCTACATTTAAACTCTGTTATCTAGCTGAGCATAGACCCATGCATTCTAGATAGTTAGAAAAACTGTCTGAAAATATAGAATAAAACTAGGGAACTATTTAAAACTATAACAACAACCACAATATTCCTTACATATAACATTCAAGGCACTGATATATTTTTTATATAACTTGCTTTTTGTAAAATTCTATTCCATTTACATAAAGAACTTCTAAACATAAAATACAATATTCTCTACATCTTGGGTCCACTAGGTATACCTTTTGTGTCTAACTTACTTTTACTTCTATCACATATAATTTCAAAAAAAAAAGAGAGAGACATGTATAAAAAAAGTTTTTTTCTAAAATTCAGCTAATTTGATTTATACTGAGTTTGCTCTCTAGGCTTTTCATGTATTTGACATATTCATTTTTGATGATGTATACTTCCTTTTCTTCTCCCTACCTCAAAAAAAAAATTCTCACCAATTGTTATAAAAATGATTTCAAATTTAAGTGTCTTCAAATAATCCATTCTTCTTCTTCTAGCGTTTGCCCTTCTTCTGTAGCCAGTCATAATTGATTTTTATTGTTGTCTGTGAATTTATTGATTTATAAATCATTTTTATTGTTTTTATTGTTCAATTTCTTATTGTTTTAAGTATTAATTTATTATTGCAAGTGTCACACACAATCTTTCAAAATAGATTAGTCCAGGTCTTCAGTTCTTACAACTTAATACATTACAATCACTTTGGAAATTCTCTAGGAATGTTAGTACTGAATTATAAATACCTGACATTCTTCTTTAATTTATGGGGTGGGACCAAGATGCAGACAGTTTTAAAAAGAAATCATGGTGTTTCCAATGTACAGATAAGGTATGAATAATCAACTTAAATCCTTCTGTGAGGACTAAAGAATTTAAAAGACTAGGACAAGTTATTGTGGCTTTTATATTTCATAGAGACTAGAACAGGGAATTTAAACTATCAATTTGTGCATTAATGCAAGTGTTGTAGTATAAATAAATTTTAGAAAAGAATAAACAATTTGCCTAGAAAAACACTTGGAAAATATCCTAAAACAATTATGATACATTAATGAAAGAAATATATATGATAATAAATATATAATTTTATTAGGGGGTTAGTGGTTTACAGCGAAGAAAGCTCTTGATATATGTGTAAAATTTCTCAGTTTTCTGCAAAACACTCTCCTCCTCCACCTTTATGGATTAGGACCCAAAACCCCTTCCCCCAAGATCTTGTTTTGGTGCAATGCACCAAGTCCAGTCCAAGTTGTGTTTTGTGTTTCCCTTCTCTGTTCTTATTTCTCAATTTCTGTCTGTGAATGAGATCAGCCCCTATCATTCTCCTTCTGGATTATCTCACTTAATGTGATCCCTTCAAGCTCCATCCACGATGAGCTGAAGAAGGTGAATTCATCATTCTAAATAGCTAAGTCATATTCCATTATGTATACTCACTACTCAGCTGTTGTTGGTCACCTGGGTTGCTTCCAGGTCTTGGCTATTACAAATTGTGCTGCTATGAGCACAGATATGCACAGATCTTTTTGTATGGATGTTTGATTCCTTAGGATATATCCCCCAGGAAAAGAAGTGCCAGGTCCTAGGGTACATATTTTATAATTTATGACTCCAGTGTATAAAATTCTAGTATTTGAAGCTCATCTATAATGGCAGAAAACAGATTTATATTATTTGTACGTTGAGTTATGCAGGTAGGTGAAAAAGAGAAGAGACAGACAAGTGTTACAATTGAGAATAAGGAAATGTCTGTAAATTAAAATAGCGGGGAGGGAGAGGTAGTTCATGTTTCCTGTGATTGCCTTATTTAAAAAATAATCATTTTCTAGATTAAAGTGTATACTGAAGCCAGAATTATAGCTCACCTAGACTGTAGATTTGCTTTTCCCACAGGATCCAGGTTTAAGCCTGACTCCCACTGATTTGGAGGAATCGGTAGCATGTCAGACTTTCTCTGACTCTACTTCTCTCTTTCTGTCTGAATAAGTCAGCCTAGAGTAGTGAACCCCCAGCCACAACACAAAGGTAGTTTCTGATTCCAATAGAAATTAAATCTTAACAGTCATTTAGAGTCATCTTTTAAACCTAGGAAAATATACTTATTTGACTTCTCAACTAGAAATATATGACATATGATGAGTAAGGTCTTTTGTTTTTATTTTGTCTTTATCTAAAGCCTTTCTAGTCAGTCTGTTTTGTGTATTCCTATTTATTATTATCTGCCAACTAGATAATATAGCAAAAGTTTCATAGGAACAGCCTTTGTTCTGGAAAAACTCAAAGGCAACTGCTTAAATCCTCAACTTCTTTTTTTACAACGTTGTTCTTTCCTTTACTTGAAAGTTTTTCATCATTACTAGGTCAGGTTATCTTTTAATACCCAGTAGAGCTTTTATTCCACACAAAAACTCACCTTCAAATGACATGCCATTGGTTTTAGTACCCATAATTGCTGCCACCTCTCAAAATAAAATTAAGAGGTTTAATAAATCTTTAATGATTGTATAAAATACAAACAACCAGACTGCATGCATTTTCCTTTTACCCTTTTGTTGAGTCCTCTGACTTGAGGATTATATTTACAATATAGTTACTTTTAAATTTATTTGGGATGTAAATTTTTGCAAAAAAAGAGAAGGGAAGAGAGAGAGAAATCATTGTTAGCTCAGTAGCTATTCATGTATTAAAAAGTATTATATCATATTTTCTAATATTTGTCAATTAAATTAATAGGAATATATAATAAATTTAAGTATAAAAATCATTTTACTTAAGGTTCATTCTGTAATAAAATTTAAAAATAAGTCTATAAAACATCAGAGACCTCAGTGAAAATATGTCATTTTTCTCATATTTTAAGGTATTGTATCTATTATTAAAATGTTCATTGAAGTTATTTTAAAGGACTTAGGGGACTGTGATAATAGCTTAGTGGTAAACCACTTGTCTTCCATGTGTGGGTTTTCCTTTTTGATCCCCAACATCACATAAAAATAAAACACAAGGGAGTTGGGCTGTAGCGCAGCAGGTTAAGCGCAGGTGGTGCAAAGCACAAGGACCGGCATAAGGATCCCGGTTCAAACCCCGGCTCCCCACCTGCAGGGGAGTCACTTCACAGGCGGTGAAGCAGGTCTGCAGGTGTCTGTCTTTCTCTCCTCCTCTCTGTCTTCCCCTCCTCTCTCCATTTCTCTCTGTCCTATCCAACAACAACAACAATAATAATAACTACAAATAAAACAAGGGCAACAAAAGGGAATAAATAAAATAAATATAAAAATAAATAAATAAAACACAAACAAACAAAAAAAGATCGCAAATAACAGAAAGATCTTTCTCCCTTCTTCCTTCTTCTTTCTCATATGAAAACTTAGAAATAATTCTTTAGGAAAACAACTGAACATATTATGGACAAATATATAGAGATGAACAGTAATAGTAGTCTTGAAAATGCTAGGCTATATCCAAAATGTGTGATTCCGTGAAAGATTATAGAGTTCTTTACAATTCATTTGTTCTCTCTAGCTTATCTTTATTTTAGAAATAAACAATCTAATAATGATATATTTTCCAGATGATATCCTTTTATCTAGATCTTATACTTTTGAGAATGTGTGGTCTTATTGTTTTTTTTTTTAATTTGGTGCAGGAAAGTGTAGCTCACAATGATGAAATAAAAAACTCAACAGCACAATGATAGTTATATTAACATCCGATCTCAAGCTTAGGCATTATGTTTCTAAACTGAATGTGCTGTGGTCAGGGGATACTTGGAATTGTGAAAATTAAAAGAAAGACAAAATGGGAAATATCGTGATACATTTAGGGATAATATTCATACAGTTATTTTTGTTTTGATTTAAGTCCAAACATATTCATAGCAGTATATGTTCATGGGAAGAGAAAGATCTAATTCTGAATATTCCTAGAAATGTTTTGCCAAGTAAAATATAATTGTCAGATGTCTACTTATTCTTAGCATTAGTTGAGTATCCCCACTAGAGAAAGACAGAAACAGGCTAGGGTTATGAATTGGCCTTCCAATGCCCATGTACAGTGGAGAAGCAGTTAGAGAAACCAGAACTTCCACCTTCTGCACCCCCAAAAGAATTCTGGTCCATACTCCCAGAGGTATATAGAATAGGAAAGCTTTCAATGGAGAGGATGGGACAAGGAACTCTAGTAGTGGGAACTGTGTGGAATTGTACCCTGTTATTTTATAATCTTGTTAAACATTGTTAAATCTCTAATAATAAGAAGAAAACTCAAAAGACCATGGATTTTAGGGCCTATAATGGTTATTGAAATAATATACACTTGTACATATTTATGAAATATTGAAGTTTTTTTTAAATTTATTTCACCACAACTGGGAGGCAGGTAGTCATACTTATAACCTTACAAACACTTTCTTTAGTTAAGTAAAACATGATGTGTACAATTACTTTCATACTTACAAAGAATATCTAAGATGGAATTCTTGTTTTGTTTCTTAATGAAGCTATCAAACTGAAGATATTTTTTATGAATTCCTACACTGCTTTTCAAATCCAATTTGTTGCATACTACATAACACAGAGGTCAAAAGACTAGAACTGATTTTTCAACACAATGTTACTCTATCATGGATGGATACAGAAACTGAATGTTTCAAAACTTAACAAAAAATGATTTAGTACTATTGAAACTGGATCTAGTAAGCAGCAAAGGATATTGACACATGATTTCTAGAAATATTAAAAAGTCATCATTACTACCATCCTTAGTTTGAAGGAACATAAAGAAAAAATGCTATTACTGGGGCTTATTGAGAGCTTGCATGTATACTAGAAGGAAGATTCTTTGTTAGGATCCCACTCTTGAAAAGTATTCTTGGACCCTTTAAAAACCCATTATGAGTGAGGGAATTAATAATCTGACTCTGTTCTTTTCCTACCTTCAACCTCCTGCTATTTTTGCTCTTTGGTCAAATCTGCCTCAAGTCAGAAGACAATAGATAACTTCTATAACAGCTAGTTTCCCAAGACACAGAGGAAGACAAAGAGAGCAGGGAGGTTAACTAGACATTTTCTAACCCCACATCAGTATGTACTGCGATGTAAAACAATCCAAATAAGACAAATATCTGAAAGCACTGAGTTGATAGAGCATTGATGAGCTCACATACAAAAGTATGGCATCTCATTCAATGTAAATGTTCACTGAGTCGTTCATGTTAGTAGATTTCAGAAAAAGAAGTTTAATGAGGAACCAAATATCACTGAAGCTCCAAAACAATTCTGAGGGAAGGTTTTACAGAAGAGTGGATGCATTACTTGTTAGCATGTAGCTATCTGTTTTATTTTATTTTTATATTTTTCCTCTTTTGATACCCTCGTTTATTGTCAGTATTAATGTTATTGCTGCCATTGTTGTTGGATAGGACAGAGAGAAATCTAGAGAGGAGGGGAAGACAGAGAGGGAGAGAGAAAGATAGACACCTGCGGACCTGCTTACCGCCTGTGAAGCAACCCCCCTGCAGGTGGGGACCCCGGGGCTCAAACCCAGATCCTTATGCCTGTCCTTGTGCTTTGTGCCATGTGCATTTAACTTGCTGCACCACTGCCGGGCTCCTGCCTGTAGCTATATTTCATTACAACATGCTGGTAATACTTTTTCTTGACTGCTAACACTGAACCAATTGCAGTGCTTTGGAGTAGCCTACTGTTCAGTTGTGTTTCAAGATTTCAAACATACTGTGTATTATTATCCCTAAGAGTTATTGATAACTGTTTATACAGTGCAAATTTATCTCTCTTTAATATCCCATCAATGTTTACTTGTGCTTTTATTTATAGCTATATGGTTGTGTGTTATTTAATTCTTCACTGCAGAAGCAAACTGCATTATACATATGACCTTCAGTATTTCTGTTTATGACAAAAGAACTACATTATATATGCTATTTATGCTATTATTTACACAAAATTAAGTTTGTGCTTATAAGATAGCTCATGAGATAGGGTGCATGAAAGTCTAGTGCCTTAGCCACTGTGCTACCTCCCAAAACACTCAGCTTTCTTTCTTTTTATTTTTAATTTACATTTATATATCTTATTAAGACTATATATATATATATATATATATGTATATGTATGTGTATGTATATGTATATATGCATTCAATTCTTTGTAGCAGTAACTTTTGATTGCTGAAAAGAAAGCAGAAATCATAAAACTTGTATGCTTTTGTATTGTTTTTTCAATTTTTGTAGTTGAGTTCATCACAGTCTTCTTTATTCTTTTTATTTAGGTTTGGGGTTTGAAGAATGTACTAGTAAAGTTTCAAAGGCAGATGCATAAATAATCATGAATAACACTGTGTAGTGCACATCAGTGAGGAATAATAGTAAGTGCATATGGTGAGAGGAAATTTAAAACCTCTTTGACTTCTTCCCTGGATCCACTCCAATTTAGTCCGTGCATAGCTCTATTAGGCTGTCATTTCCACCTACACACCTTCATAGTTCTAATGAAATTATATGAAAAATACAGGCATTAATGCACAGAAAAGTTACCTCATATTCCCATTAGTCTTATTATGTTCTGAACAACCTAATTTCATCTGTGACAATGCAGACACATTGACTTTGCAGGAAACTCTGTCTAGAAGTCACTTGACACAGAGATTCTAGAAAAAGTCAACAAGGACATCAGACAAAGACAGAGCACAGCATTATCCAGTCTCTCTATTCTTGCATGGAAATTATCCACCCTGGGCATTGGGCTTAATTGCTACAAACAGCTCTAGAAAACTGTACTTTTATCCCCATTGTAGGTCAATGAGCATATCTGCATGGTAGAAATTATCAGCAAGTAGGTCTGTCCCCAGGAGAGTATCCATGATGCTATTCACAGGCCATTAACAGCAGAGTTCACCCATGGCCAGCAGAGGCTATGAAGAGGCTATCCTTGGGAATAATCATTAGTGGATGTATACCATTCTCTTCAGACATGTTTCTGGTACTTGCACAAGTCTTATAGATTTTTTATAAAGCTAGTAATAAACCTAAAGTATTTATAAGCAGACATGTTTTTGGAGAATTTCCTACTCTTATTTTTTCTATTATTTTTAAACTTTTATCACAATCCTAGTTATACATATATATATATATATATCTTTTTATTTTATAGAGTAAAATCACTGAGTCAGAACTTTGAACAAATCAAGAAATCACTTGTCTTAGTGAGTAAATTTCTGATAAAAATGGTAATCCTAAAATAATGCAAGACTCCATAAAGAGAAAAAATAAAATATATTTCCCCTTTGAAATAATTTTAACTATACATAATGTACAAAATATACTTTCCATTTCCTTTCTTTGCACAAAGAATTTGGTGTTTTTTATATTCCTCTAAGTAACACATAGTATGTGTCCTATAAGATTACATTAATATTTGAGATAGAAATGTGCTAGTAGGGATGTTGTCACACAGTCAATGTTTGTTGGATTGAAAACAAATAAACAAATAAAAAAACAAACAAACAAAAACTGGTGTCTATTCCTTGGCAGTGAAGTTGGAGAGGAAAGACAATATTTATAACTTGAGTTTGACAGTCAAAGAGCTAGAATTATCTTTCAGAAAGTTTTTGCCCAGTTTTAGGAAGTGGAATAAGTAAGTATGCCTTCTCACAAGCAAATAGAACAGTATTTTTTCAAAGACATTATCCCTATTTGAGATGTCATTGCCTTAGAAAATAGAAGTAAATGCACTGCCTCACAAGCAACCAATTTTTTTTTTAAGTCATTGCCTTATTTAAGAAATCACTGTTATTGACAATTCTGTCATGAGCTTTCACTTATATTTAAAGTCTTCCATTTGAGTCTTTGTTATTTATTTGTGTTGGTATCTTTTGTAGTACTCTGTAGCAGACTATGTTTTTTCTTTGTGGATTGAAATCATTAATGTACATGTTCTATTTGCTTTGTTGCAGATTGTGATCTGAAGGTTATCATGCTGAATTCTTTTTAAAGATACTTTATTCCAAATTATCAGACTTAATTGACCCAAATTCATGATTATACTGATTTTGTAAGATAGTTATAATTTTCCCCTATTGTTATTTCCAAACAGGGCAAGGAAGTGAATTTTTCCCATTCTCCCACATCCTCTGCTCCCAGGCTTTCCTCCTTTCTGATGGTATTGTATAGTCACTCTACGAGTCCACAACTGTGGTACATTTCCTGCTCACTTAGTGGCATGAAAATTATTAAATTATGTTTGTGTGGGGGTTGCAAAATACCACTGTGGGGTGGCCTGATAGTGTTCAAAAGAGCCATCATTGAAGTATGCCAGTCTCTTGCCCTTAGCCAACTTTTGTAGTCTTTACTATACGCCAGTCCTTGCGCTTTGTGCCATGTGTGCTTAACCTGCTGCGCCACCGCCTGACTCCCTATGGTCCTTACTTTATCTGCCAAGGTTAGCCTTAGAGTAATTGAGAGGAGTGAAATAGGAAGGTGAGGAGGGTATCTAGGCCTAAGTAGAAACTATTTGAGTAAGTACTTTATGTCTTTTTTTTTTTTTTAGGTCTTTCTTCTAGTTTGCTGCACTTATTAAAGAGTTACTGCAAACTATTGTGCACATTCACTTTAAGGTATATATATTTCCCCCAACTTATGGATACACAGTGTGATAGAGAACTTGAGATCACATAGTTCAAGAGAATCCATAATCAATAGAGTCAATGCATTGTAAGGAGGCCCTGCAGAGATCTGTAGTTTCTTTCACCAGGGGAAGACACAGACAGAAGAGGACAGGCATAAAAAGTGTCTTCACCACAATCTGACCAGTTTGACTTTCTAATCTTACGCTTTTAGCATCCTGAACTATGGGAAATAAATTTCTGTAATTTGTAAACTATCAAGAGCATGATATTTTGTTGCCATATCTCGAATGTGAATAGATAGACTGTGTCTTTTATCTTTTTTATTAGTTTTCCCCCTTTCCCCATGAAAGCAGATTATCTAAATCTCAGGATGTAGGAGAATTTTAAGTGGCTCACTTATTCTTTCTCAAATAGAGAGGAGAGGAAAAAGGGAGAGATTGAGAGAAGAAAGAGAGACCACAATCCTGCTTCAACACCCATGGGGGTGGGGGCCCTTATTGCCATCAGTTAGAGAGTGTTATCTTTTTGTCCCATTTTTTTTTTTCCTTTCATCAGAGCACTGCTCCATTCTGGCTCATGGTGGTGCATAAGATTGACCCCCATGACTTCAGATCTTTAGGCATTTGCTTAACTTTTATGATATATATATATCAGCACTGAATGAATAAGGCCTTTTAAAAAATATTTTCCGGGGAGTTGGGCTGTAGTGCAGCCGGCTAAGCGCAGGTGGCGCAAAGCACAAGGACCGGCATAAGGATCCCGGTTCGAACCCCAGCTCCCCACCTGCAGGGGAGTTGCTTCACAGGCGGTGAAGCAGGTCTGCAGGTGTCTATCTTTCTCTCCTCCTCTCTGTCTTCCCCTCCCTCTCTCCATTTCTCTCTGTCCTATCCAACAACGACAACAACAATAATAACTACAACAATAAAACAACAAGGGCAACAAAAGGGAATAAATAAATAAAATAAATATAAAAAAAGAAAAAAAAGATTCATATAAAAATATATATATATATATATTTTCCAAATAGTGTGGTACTGTGTTGGTATCTACATGCCAAACTTTCATATTTTCTTCACTCTTTATAATCCATAAGTTTCAATTAACATATAATACATCGCTAAATATATTGCAGGTATTTGAAATAATCACATCAGTACATTCACATGAAAATATGGTTGAGAATTTAATTTCTCTAACTAAAATGAGTGAATATCTCCATTTCTTCATTACTAAAACTGAAGGACTAACTCTTGGATTTTTATATTGAAAAGAGACAGATAATAAAGTTTTGTATGAGCCTTGAAGATTAAAAAAAAATTCATTAATTTGGGAGTCAAGTGGTAGCACAGCAAGTGGCGCTAAGCACAAGGACCAGTGTAAGGATCCTGGTTCGAGCCCCCGTCTCCCCACCTGCAGGGTAATCGCTTCACAAGCGACAGGACTGCAGGTGTCTATCTTTCTTTCCCTTTCTTTGTCTTCCCCTCCTCTTTCCTATTCTTCTTTCTCTCTGCCCCATCCAACAACAACGACATCAACAATAACTACAACAATAAAACATGGGCAACAAAAGGGAATAAATAAATATTAAAAAAAGAAAAGAATAGTGGAGAGGAAGTGTTAGGGAGGTACTCACTGCAAACTCTAGTGTAATCCTGCTTTCAGGTATATATTTTGCAGTAGTTTATGGATACGTGTGCACATACGCTCCCTGGATTGAAGACCCCACCAATGTGTCCTGGAGCTCAGCTTCCCCAGAGACACACCTTACTAGGGAAAGAGAGAGGCAGACTGGGAGTATGGACCGACCAGTCAACGCCCATGTTCAGCGGGGAAGCAATTACAGAAGCCAGACCCTCTACCTTCTGCAACCCTCAACGACCCTGGGTCCATGCTCCCAGAGGGCTAGAGAATGGGAAGGCTATCATGGGAGGGGGTGGGTTATGGGGATTGGGTGGTGGGAATTGTGTGGAGTTGTACCCCTCCTACCTTATGCTTTTGTTCACTAATCCTTTCTTAAATAAAAAATTAAAAAAAAAAAAAGAAAAGAAAAAAAATTCATTAATTTAAGTTTAATATTATTAATTTACTTTAGCTCACAAAACGTATTAAGTACACCTACAACTAGTGTTTCAGCATCCTTTCTTATGTCTTATAATCCATAAAATCATTTTCCATTGCTTTAATCTCCTTCAGTTGAGTCTCCCCACACATAATGGAATTAGTGTAGATAATATACTAGTTTGCCCCTAAAACAATTAAAATTTAGACACCTTAATTTCCAGGACTTCTTATTCTTCAAATTATGCAGGATAGCTTGTCAATAGACTCAAAATGGATTTTCTTAATTAATATACCTCATATCATCTTCAGTGTCACCTTTCATCTTAACAAAATGACACCACTGACAGTGGTTATATGTCTCCATTCTATCTTAAACTACTCTATAGACACAGCTGAAATAAAACCAGGTATAACAATATTTGCACTTTCCTCAGTCATCACGCATGAGCAAACACTTCACAGTTAGTCAAATACTCCAAGTAATATCTGTCTTTGAAAGTGGCTGTTACAGACTAGATTACATAAAGTTGTAAAAATATACAGCAAAGCAACATGCTGCTAAGGTTTGCCACACACAGAAAAGGGAATTGGAGAAATTTTCAGTGATCAATGAAGACACAGTAAACAAGACTTTACATTTTATAGCTGGTATCAATGGGTAAGAACAAATATTACACTGAGTCTTATTCAAAAGGCAAAAAAGTCACATATACGGTAGATATAAAATAGCGTATTAATGAAGTTGACTATATAAATTAAAAGAAATCCATATGTCTATGCAGCTAGTATATGAAAGGAAAGACTCAGCTCATGAAAAATATCAGCCAAGACATTACAAAAGGAAATCTGCCTAAAGGTAATTAAGTATTAACATTAAATTCGAAAAATATGAAGATCATACTGGTAACCAATGTTATTATCAGTGAAAGAAGACTCTTTATGAATTGTACCTTTGTGATAACTTGTGAATTCAAAGGTTCTAATATATTTTCCAGTCAAGATAGTATAATTTTCTTTATTTTTATTTTTCTTTTCTTTATTTCTGTATTTATTTATATATTTTTGCCTCCAGGGTTATTGCTAGGACTAGGTAGATGCCAGAACTACAAAGTCACCACTCCTGGAAGCATTTTTTCTCTTTTTTTCCTTTCATTTGATATGAAAGAGAGAAATTGAAAGGGGACAGGGAGAGGGAGAGAGAAAGATAGACACATGCAGACCTGCTTCACTACTCATGAAGTGTCCCCCTGTAGGTGGGGAGTTGGGGACCAAACCTGTGTCCTTGTGAGGATTCTTAACTACCATGAAGTTAACTGGGAATGCTACTGTCTGTCCCCATAAATTTTTCTGAAAATGTAAAAGCTATATTAAATTAGCATTAACGTATATATTAAAAGTATTCATTTGAAGTAAGAAATATTGCCAACACCTGTTTTTAGATTATATGTTTTCATCTGAAATATAAAAATGAAAATTTGGAAAGTTATATACCTCTCCTAAGGCATCATCAATCTGTTTCCAAAATCATAGACTTTTAATTTAATCTTTGATATCTTATTTATACTTAGATCTGGCATACAGGCTACTTTACTGTAGACATGGCAGTAACTTATTTAAGCTTTAGTTTGGCCCTGAAATATTAGATATTAACTATATTTAGAATATTACTGTAGTCTTTGCTTATAAGGCCTTTACTGTGTTAAAGCATGTTCCTTTTATATTCAATTTACCTAGAAGTATTTATTATGAAAATATGGTGCAATTTGTCAATTTTTTCTGTCTATTGAAATGTTTATATTTTATGTGCCCCCAGAGTTTTCTTCCTATCCTCCTACCCTCTCTCTCCCCAGAATACTTTGCTTAGGTGCAATGCACCATGTCCAGTTCCTGTTTTACTCTGTGCTATCCTACTTTATTAAGTCCAGCCAGTATGTGAGATAATTTGGTGTTCACCCTTCTAAGCTCTCAGGCTTATTTCACTCAACATGATGTCCTTGATTTTCATCCAAGAGAATGCAAAGGAGACAGCCTCATCATTTTTAACAGCTGAATAGTATTCCATTATATCACAATGTTTTAACCACTCATCTGATGTTGGACATCTGGGTTGCTTCCAGGTTCTTGCAATTACAAACTCTGCTACTATGAACATTTACATAGATCTCTTCTGATGTCCTTTGAGTCTAAAACTACTAGAGAATGGGGCTAGGATATAGATAGACATTTCACTGAGGAAGAGATGCAGAGAGTAAACATATATGAGATTGTGCTCAAAGTTACTGATCATCAGAGAAATGTAAATGAAGACACCACTGAGATACCACTTTACACCCGTCAGAATGTCATACATCAGAAAGGACAGAAATGACAAATGTTGGAGAGGATGTGGAGAAAAAGAGACACTTCAGCACTGCTGGTGGGAATACAAAATGGTCCAACATTGTGGAAAGCAATTTGGAGACTTAATCAAACACTAGGAATGGACCTACCTTATGACCCAGCAATTCCTCTCTGGGGATTTACCCACAGGAGATTAAAAAAAAAACCTTCCTATTGTGGTCCGGGATGTGGCGCAGTGGATAAAGCATTGGACTCTCAAGCATGAGATACTGAGTTCAATCCCAGCAGCACATTTCCCAGGGTGATGCCTGGTTCTTTCTCTCTCCTCCTGTGTTTCTCATTGTTTCTCCTCATATGTTTCTCAAATCCGGATCCTTATAGCAATCCCTATGCTTCTCGCCACGTGTGCTTAACCCGCTGAGTGACCGCCCGACTCCCATCCCTATCTTATTTTAATCTTACTTATTTAAGGTATCTACATTGTTACTTTAGTGTGGCTGAAAGATGTCAATCATATTTATCTTTTCCAGAGTTAGTTCTTAGTTTTATTTTTCTGTTGAATAGATTTGTCTTTAAAATAACACATGGAGTCATAAGCTCTGTAAAGAAAATGCAGGGAAGTTGTCCTTTGCCATTGATTTTGGCAAACATATTTTAATATTTTAAATGAATGTCCAAGTTTATGTATCCTTAAGTTGACGTTGGTGTGCAGGACTCAGTATGTCTGCGAACTCTTCCAGCTCTCCAAAGTACATGCTGCTGTGCACACACCCTTCAAGCACACAGGCACCATTCATTGCGATTCTCCCTCTTGGTCTTCCCATTCATTCTTTCTTCGGGTAACTTCAGTTCAAAGACTTAAGGCTTTTTCTTTTGTTGTTGTTGTTGTTTAATGGGGTATACTCTGTTTTTGACCATCTTTAATTTTATTCTGCTTGGGTAGCACTTCAAAAATATGAAAATTAAAGGACAAAAACAAAGAAGTAAGAAGGCTTTAGTAAACTAAAAAGCTTCTAATAAACAATATAAGTCACTGACAATATGCAAACATAGCTTATCTTCTGGGCTGACTTTCATTTTTATGAAAGTTTTTTTTTAATTTTTATTGAAAGCAAAAGGACAGAGACAAAGAGAGGTTACACACAACCATGGCATTTTATGTACTTTTGGCATTAAAATCCATGGTCTCAAGGGTGGGGGAGACAGCATAATGGTTATGCAAACAGACTCTCATGCCTGAGGCTCCTAAGTCCCAGGTTCAATCCCCCGCACCACCATAAGCCAGAGCTGATCAGTGCTTTGGTGTTTCTCTGTCTCTCTCTCTCTCTCTCTCTGCATCTCTCTCAAAAATAAAATTAATTAAAAAAAATTTTTTTTAAAAATCCATGGTCTCATGTGTAATCCCTGCTTTATTACATAGCTACCATTCTATACTCTTATTTTGTTTTTCCAGGAAAACACACACGTCTTCATTTATTTATTGCATTTTTATCATTTTATGTTTTAATTTTAGTTAGAATAGTGCTGTATTTTCCATTGCTCATCTGCGTCTCATAGTTGTAAGAAACAATGCAATAAAAAGATGATTGCTATTTACTGAATAACACAAATTCTTTAGTTCATATATTCACATACTTTATATATTCCTATAGACTACAAGTGTTTAATGTATCCTTTCATTCTAACCAATACAAGCTCTATAAAATCTGAACGTTAATTCAAATTTTCTTCTACATTTTATATATTTTCAGTAGATTCACTTCAACAATCATGATCATTCATCTATGATGTTTGACAGCGGGTTACATGTGCTCTGTAATTTAATATGATTTGCATATGTGTTGCAGGGGAGTAAAAGCATTTCAGTATTTGATTAGGAAAAAAAAAAGTGGCCCTTGGGAGTCATCTTATTAACATGCAAGAACAGGGCATCAAACAAAAGCATGTATTAAAAGGAACAGTGTTCTCAGCCATGCAAGTACTTTTGCCAATATATATGCTATTTTGAAGAAAAGTCAGCAGTTTGAAATGCTTCATGGCTCCTCAAAAATTTAAAGAATAAGACTCCAAGAATAGATAGCTAAATGTTAGCATATTTCTAACTTAAAAGAATATCCTTTATTATAATATCTTCACAAAAGGTACAGAGCGTTATCTTATTAGCCAATAAAAATATTACTTTAATAGTTTGAAATCTAAATTACTTCAGAAAAAGCTTTAAAATGATGTTTCTATTCTTTAATTGATTATGAAGTAATATTTTGCTTAAGTAATTATGAAACAACAAGGTCAGTGAAAAAAAACTAGATGTTTTCATGACTTAGCAATTACCAAAAATTATTGAAGTCACCAAGATGGCAAAATGGTAAACACTGAGATCCACCTCACATGTGGATAAACTGATAAATAGCAACCTGTGAATCAATTAATTTTTTGAGAAATCTAGGCACTATGTAAGAAATTGCTACATCGCCAGTTAGGGCAAAACTAGCAACAATGAAACTGGTAGGAAAAATAAGTGATATTTCACCCAATTCTTTACCAGTTGCAAGCATCTCCTTGAAGAACAAGCTTCTCCTTGAAGAAATTAGTTGTCTTGCATATCTAGCATCCAAAATTTCTGTGTTCTACATAAGGGGTTAAATTCTTTTTTTTATATTTATTTATTTATTATTTATTTTCCATTTTGTTGCCCTTGTTTTTTTGTTATTGTTGTGGTAGTTATTATTGCTGTTGCTATTGTCATCATTGTTGAATAGGACAGAGAGAAATGGAGAGAGGAGGGGAAGATGGGGGAGAGAAAGATAGACACCTACAGACCTGCTTCACCGCTTGAGAAGCAACTCTCCTGCAGGTGGGGAGCCAGGGGCTCGAACCCGGATACTTACGCCAGTTCTTGTGCTTTGCACCATGTGCACTTAACCCACTGCACTACTGCCCAACTCCCAAGGGGTTAAATTCTATCTTAAAAATTCTAATGGTGAGGGGTGGGGAGGCAAGTGATGGCACAGAGGGTTAAGTGCACATAGTAAAAAGAGTAAGGACCCATATGACCATCCTGGTTCAAACCCTTGGCTTCCCACCTGCAGGGGGGTCACCTTACAAGTGGTGAAGCAGGTATCTATTCTCTCTCCCTCTCTATCTTTCCCTCCCCTCTCAATTTCTCTGTCCTAGCTGATGGAAAAACTGGCCTCTAAGAGCAATGGATTCATATTGCCAGCACCAAGATCCAGTAATAACCCTAAAAAAAATGAATTTTTCCTATAAATAATTTAGGGGAGTAAATTTTGTGTCAGTGTCCATACCCAGGCACTTCTGAATGCATCTCTGAAAGATGCCTAATAGAATGCATCTCTGAAAGATGAGGTGGTTTGGATTGAATAACACTCCATTACCTCAAAATTTATACCTCAAAATTATAATGAAAACTCATTTGAAAATAAGTTTTGCAGATATGCTTAAATTAAGATAAGGACATATTGGATTGAAATAGGTCTTAAATGTTGTAAGTAGTGTTCATAGACAAAAATCTATTAGAAAAGCTAGAAAAATGTATACACACACACACACACATACACACACACACACATATATATATATATATATATATAGCTGGATCTTAAGCAGAAGGTGTTTGTTTCCTGAGTTTGGGCAGAGAATACAGGGCATTAAAAAGTTTAGTCTCGAGCCCCCACACCTATGGACATCTAATCTTTGACAAAGGGGCTCAGACTATTAAATGGGGAAAGCAGAGTCTCTTCAACAAATGGTGTTGGAAACAATGGGTTGAAACATGCAGAAGAATGAAACTGAACCACTGTATTTCACCAAATACAAAAGCAAATTCCAAGTGGATCAAGGACTTGGATGTTAGACCAAAAACTATCAGATACTTAGAAGAAAATATTGGCAGAACTCTTTTCCGCATAAATTTTAAAGACATCTTCAATGAAACGAATCCAATTACAAAGAAGACTAAGTCAAGTATAAACCTATAGGACTACATCAAATTAAAAAGCTTCTTCACAGCAAAAGAAACCACTACCCAAACCAAGAGACCCCTCACAGAATGGGAGAAGATCTTTACATGCCATACATCAGACAAGAGTTTAATAACCAACATATATAAAGAGCTTGCCAAACTCAACAAGACAACAAATAACCCCATCCAAAAATGGGGGGAGGACATGGACAGAATATTCACCACAGAAGAGATCCAAAAGGCCGAGAAACACATGAAAAAAATGCTCCAAGTCTCTGATTGTCAGAGAAATGCAAATAAAGACAACAATGAGATACCACTTCACTCCTATGAGAATGACATACATCAGAAAAGGTAGCAGCAACAAATGCTGGAGAGAGTGTGGGGTCAAAGGAACCCTCCTGCACTGCTGGTGGGAATGTAAATTGGTCCAACCTCTGTGGAGAACAGTCTGGAGAACTCTCTGAAGGCTAGAAATGGACCTACCCTATGATCCTGCAATTCCTCTCCTGGGGATATATCCTAAGGAACCCAACACATCCATCCAAAAAGATCTGTGTACACATATGTTCTTCGCAGCACAATTTGTAATAGCCAAAACCTGGAAGCAACCCAGGAGTCCAACAACAGATGAGTGGCTGAGCAAGTTGTGGTATATATACACAATGGAATACTACTCAGCTGTAAAAAGTGGTGACTTCACCATTTTCAGCCGATCTTGGATGGACCTTGAAAAATTCATGTTGAGTGAAATAAGTCAGAAACAGAAGGATGAATATGGGATGATCTCACTCTCAGGCAGAAGTTGAAAAACAAGATCAGAAAAGAAAACATAAGTAGAACCTGAAATGGAATTGGCGTGTCACACCAAAGTAAAAGACTCCGGGGTGGGTGGGTGGGGAGAATATAGGTCCAAGAAGGATTCAGAGGACCTAGTGGGGGTTGTATTGTTATATGGGAAACTGGGGAATGTTATGCATGTACAAACTATTGTACTTACTGTTGAATGTAAAACATTAATTCCCCAATAATAAAAAAAAAAGAAAAGAAAATTTGAGCTCATCCCCCCCCAAAAAAGAAGTTTAGTCTAGTATTTGGTTGCATGAAATTCCATTCCATAGGAGAAAAAGCCATTTAATCAACAAAAAGACAGTGAAATCCTATTTTTTAAAGTTTACTTTTTATGGGCTATGAAAGAACAGGAATATTAACTTTTGAGTATGTGTCTTATTCCTTCATTTGTTCTATATATGTCTAAGCAAAGCTATGTTCTAACTGGCACCTTTTAATCAAATTACATTTGATACATAAAGCACCATTACTAAAAGACTAGAAAAACATAGGTTAATTTTATATGTCTCCATGATGATTCATTGTTCTTGTTTGTAAACTTAGACTAAGTGGGAAAACAGCACCTAGTTTAATAGTTTTTGAGGATGCTTCAAAATTTTCCCAAAGGCCTGACAATATAGACAACTGTAAACATATAGGTCATGATAGAGAACATATAATAGAGAACTGTAAACATATAGGTCATAATTGATTCATAGAGAATTTAGGATTAGGTAACTAATTTCAAGAGAAAATTGCTTATAGTTGCTCTGTGATTCCAAAATAGCTATAAAGATAATGGCTTCACTTTTATTTTGTTCAAAGGCTCTGATATAATTTCCTATTTATTTTTCTTTTCAACGAAACTTTAATGAACAGTTCAGTCACACTGCACTCAGTAATGTTATAAAACCTTTAAAGTGTACCACTTTGGGAAATTTGCTCTAATAATAGCAAATTTGAGCTAACGGTACTTCATACCCTCACATTCAGAGAAAAGGAAAGATTTCTGAATCAGGAGAATGATGACCTATTACTAACAAACATAGTGATGTGTAGTTTTATTTCTGCCATTGGAGAAGCCTGCAGCTTCCTGCTAAATGGTTCTGTGTTCAATACACATTTTCTGGGGTGAGCTGTGCTATAATTAGAGTTATCACTAAATCATTATCACATTAGACCTCTTTCTAGTGCCCTATCCAAACCTTGTAGGGCAATTTCACCTCTCCTCTCCTGGTGGAGAGCAACCATATTACCCTGAAAGGCAGTGCTTCTCAGCCTCCTACTTGAAAACACTCTGAAAGTGCTCTTTGATAGAGGGAAAATTGGATACTTGAATTTGGGGTGCTTTATGATCAGGAAAGAGAAAAAAAACTTCAAAGGAACTTGAAGCAGTTTGGGGCAATCTTTCATTACTCAGTTAGGAGGGCATGTATGAGGAGCTAAGTTGAAGGGGAGGTTGATTTTAAGTAATTTGGAAAGAAAGTTTAAGAGTAGAGGTTTGGAGTGCATTGGAGTGAGAAAGGTTCAGCACCTGTTCATTGAAAAGCTAAGAAAAAATATTAAAGGGATTAATTACTTGGGCAGAGTTGTGCTCCCTTAAAAAGAGAGAGCAGTGAAATATAGCATTAGACAGCATGAGCTGATTTTTGTAACATCTCTCATTTATTACTTCTTTCCACAATTCTAATGTACTCTTCATTAATCCATAACATCTATCTTTATTTAAAAGTAAAAGTGTAGTATTCAAAAAAAAATGAAAATGATTCAGAGTCTGATAATAAATTTCAAATAAGTATAAATGCAGGGGGTGTTTCAAATGACATAACACTGTGAAAAAATAATATGTATTATGGGAATGAGAAAAAAGACTACTTAAATCTTAGTTTTTCCATCGAAATTGTGGCTGTGATTCTCCATTTTCTTCAACATAAATATTTATTAAAAACTTTACTTCCTGCTTCCCTGCACTGCTATAAGGTACAAGCTAAGTTTTCAATGTTCAAAATTACTATATAAGTATTAAATGAGAGCAGAATCTAAAATAATGCACTGTGCTGGCTAAGAGAATAGTAACATTTTTATCACCAAGCTTAAATTGATTTTTTTAATTTTCTATATTTATTTATTTTCCCCTTTGTTGTCCTTGTTGTTTTTTATTGTTGTAGTTATTATTGCTGTTGTTATTCTCATCATTGTTGGGTAGAACGGAGAGAAATGGAGAGAGATGGGGAAGACAGGGAGAGAGAAAGATAGACACCTGCAGACCTGCTTCACCGCCTGTGAAGCGACTCCCCTGCAGGTGGGGAGCCGCGGGCTTGAACCTGAATCGTATGCTGGTCCTTGTCCTTCGTGCCATGTGCGCTTAACCCACTGCGCTACTGCCCGACTCCAGCTTAAATTGATTTAAACTAATATAAAATATAGCGAGTGGTTTAGCGTAATCATAAAACAGGCTGTTTTCCATATATAACACCTTCTGTTACACATTTTGAGGCTTGTTTTCACTTTTACCGTGCAGAACTCACCTCTGAGTTAAGTCTTGCTGACAGTTTTAGTATTTCACCCTAGGAAACAGCACCATCCTTGCTGAATGGTCGCTATCCTTTATGTACAGATGTCGACTCATCTGGAGAGAATGCACTCTAAGAAGGAGAATTGGGATTTTAATTTACTAAGCAGGGAGGCACATTATGTAATTAGCTGATAAGCAGTTAAGCAGAAAAGGAACAGAAACAATCTTGTAGGAAGCATGTTAGAATCACATTATACTTATAAATATTTCTGTGGCACAATTACTGAAGTCATGAATGTCTACCAGGCATAGATTTAATGAGTTATAGTCCATGAAAAATAAGGAACAGTAAAATCTGAAGTTTTTGTTTAACTGAGTTTTTTTTTTTTTATTTCACACTAATTGAGATTGTTTTTTCTTAATTTCACACCTACAAACCTCCTTCACCATTTGTGAATTTAGCCCCTGCAGGTAGGGGCTAGGGGCTTGAAATTGCGTCCTTGTGCATGGTAATGTGTGTGTTAAGTCAAGTGTGCTAACGTACCGCCCAACCCAGAGATTTTATTTTTAATAATCCAACTGTTTCCCTTTTAAATTATTTTTATTTTCTTCTGTATAGTCAGCCTTCTAGATGGGATACTGAAAATACTTTTTTAATTAGTGATTTAATAGTTATCTACAAAATTATAAGATAATAGGGATATAGTTCCATACCATTTCTACTACTCTCCTGCAGGTGGGGAACGGGGGTTCCAACTGGGATCCTTAAGCATGTCCTTGTGTTTTGCGCCACCTGCGCTTAACCTGCTATGCTATGCCTGACTCCCTTCCCTTTTTTCTTTCTCCTTCCTTTTACTTTCTGTTTCTTTCTCTCTTCCTCCCTCCCTTTCTTACCCTTTTTCTTTCTCTTTCTTCTCCTCCTTCTCCTTCTCCCTCTCTCCGTCCGTCCCTCCCTCCCTTCTTTCCCTTCCCCCATCTCTGCTTTTTTCCCTCCAAGGTTATCACTGGGGCATAGTGTCTTCATAATGACTATTGATCCTGGTAGCTTGTGTAGCTTGTCCCTTCAGGTTAGGACTGGAAATTTGAATCTGGGTCCTTGACCATGATATATGTTAAATTGTCAGTCAAGATAGGTAGCTACATTCAGGGTGGCATGGCTGTAAACATATTACATTGTCTTAAAAAATAGTAATTCTCTGTTGGACATCTAGTTTGCTTCCAAGGTTTGGCTTTTACCAGTTGTGCCAAAATGAACAGAGGTATACATAGATCTCTTCTGATATATGCTTTAGTTTCTTTGGGTAAATCTCTAGGAGAGGAATTGCTGGGTCACAGGGTAGGTCTACTTTTAGTGTTCTGAGAAATCTCCAGACTGTTTTCCACAAAGAATGGACCAATGTACACTCTCACCAGCAGTATACCATTGTCCCCTTTCCCCACATCCTCTCCAACATTTGTCATTACTGTTCTTTCTAATATATGGCATTCGTACAGGTGTAAAGTGGTATCTCACTGTTGTCTTTATTTGTATTTCTCTGATGATCAGTGACTTTGAGCTTGTTGTTCCTGTGGGTCTCTTTTTCAGTGAAGCTTCTATCCAGATGCCCAATGACAAATGAGTGGTTAAAAAAACCTGTGATACATACACACATATATATGTATATGTGTATATATGTGTGTATGTGTATATGGATATGTGTATATATATATATGTTTATATACATATATATATTTACTCAGCTATTAAAAACAAGAATGTCATGGCTTTATCTTGGATGGAACTAGAAGATAGTATGTTAAGTGATATAAGCCAAAAAAGAGAAAGCCATATACCAAATGACTTTAATTATAAGCAGAACTTGATCAATAGAGACAGGGAGGGAGAACATTAAGTGAAACATAGACTGGGCATGATATGTTGCATCAAAGCAAAGGACTTGGGCATGAGTGATGGAAGAGAATTGTGAGGCCCTGGTGCAAAATTAAATTGCACTCATGTATAAGTGACTGCACTGTAAAACGTTACTCCCCTCAATAAAAATGAATTTATTTTTCTAAAGTCCTAGTATTTTAATATCCTGACATGAATTTTTTTTGTTTACTTGAGAACTTCATGAGTTATATTGATGTCTTCTTTTAAATGAAGTTTGATGTTGGATTTTTAATATAATTGTCCTAAAATTCTCCATCACTAACAATATGCACAGTGTGGCAGAGTAGTTAGGTATGGAAAAGAGATAATGGCAGTAACTCCTAACTCAAAACAATGACTCCTGTAGGATCAGTGCAGGCTCTACAAAGACTTGGAGGAAGACTTATGCACTCATTCAGATGTTATTTTTACTAAGTTCTGCCAGACACCCAGAGATGAGGCAATGATGAAAATTGCAATTGTGTCACAGAATTCTAAACCTGAAAGCTAAGAACTCAAAGTATAGTGTGTGTGTGTGTGTGTGTGTGTGTGTTTCTGTGTATTCTATTAGCGTTAGGACAATGGTTATTTTGAAAATGGATGGCAGTAAATTAGTGCAAGCAACTTATGATGGCAATTAATTTTGATTTTCTACAGCAGATGCTTGCTCAGTGCCAAATAAACCTGTTCAATTTACCCCATGTCTTAATGTACCCTATCTATTATTTACATGTGAGCACATGCACCACTGAGAAAAGGAATAGCAAGGGCATGGCAGGGGTATATCAAGACATCTGGTGAGGTGATTGCTTACAAAATCAAAATTCTTGGCTGCAACTCAAGGCTGAAAATAATTTAGATACAAAACTTTCCCTGTGTCTTCTTCTATCTTCCTTGCTTTACATCTAATATCTTGCAATAAACACACTGGCTATCAGATAGAATAGTGTATTTTTGTACCAGGAGAATAAAATACAATTTTCTCATAAATATGACTGTTTTAGGTATCATGCATAACTCATCTCTTGATAGCACATATGTGTAAAGTAAATACAGAGGGCCGGGTGGTGGCTTACCAAGTTAAGCTTAGCACATAGTATAAGGACAAGAACCTGAACAAGGATCTGGGTTCGAGGCCCCGGCTCCACATCTGCAGGGGGTGGGGGGCTCTTCACAAACAGTGAAGCAGGTCTGCAGGTGCAAATCTTTATCTCTCCCTCCCCTCTCAATTTCTCTCTGTCCTATCCAGTAAAATTAAAAAGTTACCCGCCAGGAGCAGTGGATTTTAAGTACAGGCACTGAGCCCCAGTGATAGCTCTGGAGGCATAAATAAATAAATACATAAATACTTCATAATTGAGGGGACAGATTTGTTTTCCAGGTACTTGATGCAAATCCTTTTATAGATTCTCTTCTAGTTGGACAAATAATTGTGAAACAGAAATGGCATACTTCTAGGAAGCAATAGAATCTAGAACTTGTGGACCAAAACAAACAGAGAAAAGTATTGGGGAGCATCATAGAAATGATTGGTTTTTAAAAATAAGGAAGACAACCTTGAAGACATTGTAATGGAAAGATAATAAAAAGTTAGTATGGTGACCTTAATTGTGCGTGTGTGTCTTTCTTATTCTCTTTTTTCTTTTCTTTTCTTTTCTTTTCTTTTCTTTTCTTTTCTTTTCTTTTCTTTTTTTGTCTCCATGGGTATTGCTGGGGCTTGGAGGCTATTTTTCCTTTTGTTGCCCTTGTTGTTGATCTTTGTTGTTGTTATTGCTGTCATTGTTGTTGGCTAGGACAGAGAGAAATGGAGAGAGGAGGGGAAGACAGAGAGGGAGAGAAAAATACACCTGCAGACCTGCTTCACTGTTTGTGAAGCGACTGCCCTACAGGTGGGGAGCCAAGGCTCCAACTGGGATCCTTTCACAGGTCCTCGTGCTCGGTACCATGTGCACTTAACCCGCTGTGCTACCACCTGGCCCCCCCGTTTTGTTTTTTTTTCCTTCCAATTACTCACCATTTTGTCCACTTGGTATAAATACAAGTATCTCAGACTTTAAACAAGCCAAGTCAAAACACCTTTTAAAAAAAAAAAAGCACAAATACAGAAATGTATTTCATTTTTATTTATTTTTTAAAATTATGTCCTAATGACTCTTAGGAGGCCTACAAGGAAGAGAGTGTTGTGATAGTTACTTGGGTAGGCCCTCACCATGTAAACATATGAAAACTCAAATATGATGGTTATCTAGGTATATGCAATAAGCATGCGACTGTTATCAAGAAAAAACTCCATTCTTTTGGAAATAAATGATAGGAAAACAAACGAAGAAAAAGAATTTATCACATTTGCATCTGAATGGGAAAAAAGTAGACTATTAAGTGCAACTAGAGGAAGATAGGCTAGTTAAATAGATATTGTCGAGTATTAAGTTTATCCTTACTCTTAGGTTGAGCATCCAGAAAACAGCAAGCTAAATCAACCAAAAAATAGCCAGAAAAGAAACTAGTTAGACATTTTATTCTAGTTTAAGTCTGTCATTAGAATCAGATGCTATTGTAATTTCATTTTCACTTTAGAATATTGCTGATGGGCACACAAATTCTTAAAATAGTAAACTCTACTAACCTTTTTGAGGGATAGTTGTATATTTTCCATAAGGTAAATGTCACTCTATACTATTTTTTTCACAAGGCATTACTTCCTTAGTACTCCTTTAAGTTTCAGGAGTAGGAAGCATATCTATACACGCTCAACTTAACAGAGTTGAGATTACTTTTTTCTATCGAGAAAGTTAACATGAAATATTTTTGTATTTATTTTGAATCTACCAGAACTGTTTAATCAGAAGGTGTGAATTTTGCATTAACTCTGAGCATAGTTTTACTAGTTCATTCAGAATGTGGATATGATGCGATTTATCATAACTTAGAATTTCTTGGAGTCAGGTGTAGTGCAGCGGGTTAAGTGCAGGTGATGCAAAGCACAAGGACCAGCGTAAGGATCCCAGTTCGAGCCTCCGGCTCCCCACCTGCAGGAGAATCACTTCACAGGCGGTGAAGCAGGTCTGCAGTTGTCTCTCTTTCTCTCCCCCTCTCTGTCTTCCCCTCCTCTCTTCATTTCTCTCTGTCCTATGGAACAACAATGACAGCAATCACAACAACAATGATAAACAACAAGGGCAACAAAAGGGAAAATAAATAAATAAGTATTTTTAAAAAAGAATTTCTAACAGCATTCTGATTCTTTAATAGCTGATATTTTTAGTATCTTAAATTATACAATAATGTTTGGTACATGGGTTTTGTGATTACTTATTTCACAAGAAGTTATCATGTAAATGTTTTTGAGTTATAACCCAACGAAGTCCAAGCTTGACTGTGATATGCAACTTTAGAAAATGTTTCAAACCATATAGGTGATAGGTCCTTTTTAGTATTTTTTATATAGCAGAAGTGAAACAGTTTATCATTGCTGAGATATTTGATATCCTGTGCTGTGACTTTTAATCTCCCAAACCAAAAAGAAGTTCGGTGTATATTTTGTCTGGCGGGTGTCGAGTGAAGAAAGACGGTACTGGTAAGATTGCTGGAGACCCGCATTGCTGAAGGCATTTCCATTAAAATATTGAAAGTCAGAGAAAGAGAAAGAAATAATATAGTTGTCCTTGTAAGTCAAGTATCATTTTACTCTTTTTTTTTTAATATTTATTTATTCCCTTTTGTTGCCCTAATTATTTTATTGTTGTCATCGTGGTTGGATAGGACAGAGAGAAATGGAGAGAGGAGGGGCAGACGGAGAGGGAGAGAAAGATGGACACCTGCAGACCTGCTTCACCGCCCGTGAAGCGACTCCCCTGCAGGTGGGGAGCCGGGGGCTGGAACCGGGATCCTTATGCGGGTCCTTGCGCTTTGCGTCATTTTACTCTTTTCAAGTTTTATTTTGGAAAAAAAATGTACTCATCATGAGAGTAATGATTGACACTACTTTAAAAAAAATATAACACTAGATTTTACATCATGAAGCATTTTAATACTATTTTTATTTGAGGAATCCCTATGTTGAAGAAGACATTTGTTTCCTGGTTCTATATCAACTTGAAAGCTGTCACTCCATTCTAAGTATAAGTAGAAAAAGGACAGACTTAAAATATCAACTACAGACATTAGGTTAGTAAATCTTTATTGAAGAGGGGGAGTAGGGTATCTAATAGACATTGCTGGAGAGATGTCAGTACTTTGGTAGTGAGTGTAGCGTGCCAATATATTTTGTAGAGGCATGTAATTATATTTTTTGAACATTTATAGTCTTATAGACCAACATTACTTCAAAAATAAAATTCTTATGTATTTATTATTTATTTATTCCATTTTGTTGCCCTTGTTTTATTTTTGTAGTTATTATTGTCATTGTTGTTGGATAGGACAGAGAGAAATGGAGAGAGCAGGGGAAGACAGGGGGGAGAGAAAGATAGACACCCACAGACCTGCTTCACTGCTTGTGAAGAGACTCCCCTGCAGGTGGGAAGCCGGGGGCTCAAACCGGGATCCTTATGCCAGTCCTTGTCCTTTGAGCCACCTGCGCTTAACCTGCTATGCTACCACCCAACACCCTAAAAATAAATTTCTTAATGCAAACATAAGCAACACTTCTCTTGTAGACAAAGGAGCACGCTGGGTAACAAACCATATTCTTCAACAATGGAGAGAATGTTAGATGAATACAGGTTTCTCTAAACTACCAGAGTAGATATTCACTGGCAGAACTCTGTTGAAATTAATGACAGAAGGAGTTATAAAACCTAATCTGCAATTTCTGCATCTTCTTCTATGTGGACCACAATGAAACTGAAAAACTCCAAGGGAACTAAGTCACAGTTCTCTTGGACACTTCAGTTCCTATACAGCGGAATTTGAAAGGAGATTGAATCATTCCTAGACAAGGTTTTACTGGTGCTTGTGCCAGAACACAAGGGAGACATACATAGCTCATGGTGGTAAGTCTACAAGCTGGCTCCTTAAGCACAGCCTCCAATGAGGCTAGACCACAGACTAGGTACGTTTGTGTAGCCATGTGAACAGTTACTGTTTTCCATCAGCATTCAGAGAGAATAAAGGATTCTGTTCAGCTTTCTAGTCGGTGTACAGGTACTATTTGTACAGAGAATATCATCTAGTCATGGGTAGAAGGTCAGACTAAGTCCACTAAACAGGGACAGCTGGCAGCAGTGAGTCAATTGAGGTCTCCCTTTAAGATGGTTACTGTCATGTTAGGGCTGCCCCTCCCCCTCAAATTCTGCTATCAGCCAGTTAGGGCAGTAAGATTCATTAATGACTATGCACTATGGGAAGGCTTGACTTCAGTTTAAAAGAATATAGGTGACTAGAGACTGTATTTTTATTTTTAGAGTTCAGGTGGTTAAGAGATAGAGATGTTTAAGCCCTATTCCTGATCTGTTCCAATCCTGTGTGATTTACTTCTAGGAGTCTGATTCAGTTCTCAAAGTAAAGTTCTAAGGAAAATCTACTCCCATTGTTATTTTGTTAAGGAACCATTTTGAAATGGACCGGGAATTCTGTCCTTACTAAGGCTTGTTTTAGGAGAAACTAGTTCATCTGAACCTATCTTGTTAAGGTTTTATTAGAGTATCGTTAAACTGAGTGAACTGCTTAAGAACGAATGTGGCAAGTATTTACTATAGCTAAAGGCACAATTTTGCAGTCTAAGAAGAGTGATCACTTTGGAAAACAGTTTGATGGTTTTTACTAAAAGTAAATCTGTACTTATCAGACAGCTCAGCAAATCACAAGTTTTGCTTATTTTTTCAAAAATACACTGAAAGTGTATGTCCTCACATAAACCTATACATGCTGTTAACTGTGCTGAAAGCTGCTGCTGATTGAGATTCAGAGAAGTTGGCTGCCTCTGCTTGAGGATGAAGATCTCCTATATCGCTCTAATGTTTGCTCTAATGTTTCCATCCATTCGTCACAGTTCCTAATTATAATCGAGCTGAGAAAGGGTTTGTGACCAACCCCCCATACCCCATCTGAAGGAATTTAAGAATTCATTGCTTCCTTTATTTTATTTTAATTTTTTTTCCATTGGTGAAGTCTGTGCAGAGTTCCTGTCTTTTCTTCATAAGTAGCACTTTCTTCTTCTGGGCCTGTATGACTGAGAAAGATTCTCTCTGAGTTCCCATCCTGCTATCCATATTTCCTATGAAGAACATAAAAGTGATTTTTTTTTGTTTGTCTGTGACTTCCTATCGCTCTATGCTCTTATGAAATGTAATAGTTAGCCATTAGCAATTAGTGAGAATGTATCTGAATTAATTTGTACTTGTACTGCTGCTCAATCTTTGTTCTATTTTCACTGTTGGACCAGTTTTCTCATCTGAGAAAAGACCGTAATCTCTGAGGCTATTTGGGTCCTGTAACCTTACACCTATGATGGGTTCAAGAAAGGTTTGAGTTTGAAATTATATACTCCTTCTGGATGTTAGATTTAAAGTAACACTTTTTTATGTTTTCTACATCCTAAGAGGAGTAACCTTTTAGATATATTTTAATGTCCTTAATTACAGTTTGCAGATGGCATACATTTGTCATTTGAACTTTGAAGGAACATTTGGAAGTTTAAGTGTCTCTTCAGGACACCAAGAAAGAATTGACATTTATTTAAGGAAGCAGACATCATGAAATTATTCCCAAAGCTAATTTTGTTTTGCGTTTATACTGAACCTTAAAAAAAATGATATTCAGTTCTACAGAACTTATCCCTTACTAGGTTTAATATCTTTTTACATTTTAGTCAATGGCCAATGTAACTTTATTCAATGCTAATATCTTTAAAAATTCCACTAGAAAGCCATACACATTATAGTGAGGAACAAAGTGAATATTGATATTTGAGTTCCATTCCTTCTACTTATAAGAAAACAAGTCTCCTAAACTTTCTTATTCTCCACAAATATTGGAAATAATTTATGTTTCTAAAAAGAATGACAATTTAACATATGCCCAAGTGTCATAAAATGTAAAGTGGTACAGAGTGAAAGACAGCATTTAAAAATATTTTTGTGAGGGATAATGAATGATTAACAGTCAACAGTGCTTACAGTTGTTGGTAAGTGTGTAAAATATCTCAGTTTTCTGCAAAACACTCTAACTGCCCCCCCCCAACTAGGTCCTTTTCTACCATCATGAACCAGAACCAGAAAGACCACTGCCAGCCACCCCTCTTCCCTTGCAGTGACCTTTATTTTGGTGCAATACACCAAGCCAAGTTATGCTATGTGTTTCCCTTTCTGTTGTTATTTCTTAACTTCTGTCTATGAGATATGAGTGATATCATCCTATATCCATCCTTTTATTTTGGGCTTATCCAACTTAACATGATCCCTTCAAGCTCCATCCAAGATGAGGTGAAGAGGGTGAATTCATCAGTTTCCATAGCTGACTATTATTCCATAGTGAGTATATACCACAACTTTCTCAGCCACTCATCTGTTCTTGGATACCTGGGTTATGTCCAAGTTTCGAATGTTACAAATTATGCTGCTGTGAACATAATAGACACAGAACTTTTGGCATGGGTGTGTTTGACTTCTTAGTGTATATCCCCCAGGAAAAGAATTACAAGGTCATAGGGTAAGTCCATTTCTAGCCTTCTGAGACTGCTTCTCCAGACTGCTCTCCACAGGGGTTGGACTCATTTTACATTTCCACCAGCAATGCAAGAGGGTCCCTTTGCCCCCACAATCTCTCCATCATTTATTGTTGTTATCTTTCCTGATGTATGACATGCGGACGGGGATAAAGTAGTATCTCATTGTTGTCTTTATTTGCATTTCTCTGACAATTAATGACTTGGAGCATTTTTTCATATGTATATTGCCTTTTGGATCTCTTCTTTGTGATTATTCTGTTCAAATCCTCTCCCCACTTTTTGGTGGGGTCATTTGCAGTGAGCTTCCTGAGCTCCTTTTATATTTTTCTTCTTAGCCTTGTGTCTAATATTCATTCATTCAGCTTCATGGTCCTTTGCATGGTTCTCTTTTTTTCAATGCTACTTATTTCTACCCTAATTTTCATTATTTCAGTCCTCTGGTTGCTTTAAGATTCCTTTATTCTTCTTCTGGGTCCATAGACATGTAAATTTCTTCTACCATTCTGAAGGGGTCTCTTTGGGTGGTGGTTTCTTTTGCTGTGCAAAAGCTTTTCTATTTGATGTAATCCCATTGGCTTATTTTTATCTAAGGCTTCCTTGAAATTGGATTTTTATTACTGAAGATGCCTCTAACATTTAGATGGAAAAGAGTTCTGACAATATTTTCCTCTAAGTGTTTGATATGTCTAGGAACTCTTCCAATTCTTCCAGGATCTCTAGCTTGAATTTTTGCACTACTTTGGATTTTTACAGTATACATTGTGATACCTCCTCTTTCATTTACTATCCTATTTATCTGAGTATTCTCCCTTTCTTTAGTGAGTCTGGACAAGGGTTTTTCAATGGTGTCTACCCTTCTAAGAACCAATATTCAGCTTCATGATCCTTTGTATGGTTCTTTTTTTTTTTTTTTCAATGCTACTTATTTCTACCCTAATTTTTATTATTTCATTTCTTCTGGTTGCTTTAGAATTCCTTCGTTCTTCTTCCGGGTCTGTAAGGTTTGTAGGCAGGTTGTTTATTTGAGATTCTTCTTATTTTCTAATGTTGCCTGTATGACTATGAATTTCCTTCTTATTACTGCCTTCTCTGTGTCCCAAATGGTTTTATAGCTTGTATCTTCATTTTCATTTGTGTCTAGGAAGAACTCAATTATTTTCTCCTTAATTTCCTCTAAGACCTAGTAGCTGTTAAGTAGTGTGTTACTGAGCTACCTTGCTTTTAGACTGTTACTAATTTTCTATTTGACATTAAGTGTTAATTTAATTTGACCATGATCTGAGAAGATGCTTTGGGTGAGCTGAATATTGGTTCTTTTGAATTTGTTGACATTGTCTTTGTGGTCTAATGATTTATCCTTTATAATGTTCCATTTGGACTCAAAAATAATGTTTATTCCAATTTCTTGGAGGAGAGGAGCTCTGAAAATGTCCAGTGGGTCTAGTTTATCTGAATCTTAGTTTAATTCTCTTTTTTTTTTTTTCCTTCACTCTATGCCCAAATGATCTGTCAGTTTGAGAGATAAGGGCATTGAAGTCTCCTACTCATATTTATATTCACAATTATATACCTCATTAGGTATGTAAATGTTAATAAATATTAAGTACTCTTAGTTGACTCATCCTCTGGAATTATGAAATGTCATTCCCTACCTTATATTACATTATTTATTTTAAAGTCTATTGTTTCAGATGTGTGAATAGCTGTTCCTGCCCCTTTTTGTGATCCATTAGCTCATATGATAATTTTCCATTTCTTTGTTTTGAGTCAGTGTTTGTCCTACTGAGTTAAGTAGGATTACTGTAGTCAACATATGGTTGAGTTATATTTCCTCATCCATCTTCCTACTTTGTGCCTTTTCATGGATAAATTAAAGCCATTGACGTTTATTGGCATTATGACATTAAAATATTCCAATGCCATTATTTAAGTAAACATTTCTGAGTGTTGTGATATGTGGCATGGTTTTCAGCGATGCTGATATTGTTTATAGGAGACTCTTTAGGACATTTGACAGGACAGATTTGGTGATAGTTGATTCTTTCAACACTTGTTTGTGAAGAGTTTTATCCCTTCATCTAGTCTGAAGGACAGTATAGGAGAATATAATATAGTTGGGTGAAAACCTTTCTTATTGAGTGTTCAATATATAGCTTGATATTCTCTTCTGGCTCTTAGATTTGCTTGGAGAAATCTACTGATAATATTATGTGTTTCCTCTATTATTTTTTTCTCGGTAGCCTTCAAAATCCTTTATCCTTGCAGCCCAGTAGCCCCAAGACCATAAACATGCCACCTATTTCTCCTCACATTATTTGATCTGCTACCATTTTATCCTATTGGATCAGAGCAATGGGAAGCCAGAGATAAATGTCCTTAGGTGGAAATATCTGTAGTGGTGAGACTTCTGTATTTCAGAAAAAGATTAAGAGAAAATCTGGAAAGGCATAAACATTATCAAGTTTGCTATTTCTGTTACTATTTCCATTTGACTTCAGCTGTTCCAAATGTACTGTTAATTATCTAAAACTTACCTTCTCTATAGTAAACTAAGGAAGAACTTATCTTAGTGGATATTTATCTCAATAGAAGTCAGTGGCCTTTATTGCTCATTTGAAAGTTTCTTAGTTTATTCTAAATTTGCTGCTCAAAAAGAATTCAGGAACTTCAGTAGTCCCATAAATTCATTGCCCCAGTCCCATTCCTGTTCATCTGTGGAAGATGTTAATTGTTTATTTAAAACACTTGTTGAGAGCTCTCTCTCTTTCTCTTCCCTCTATAGGTCTTATTGAAGTAGGTATTTAGGAGAGTAACACTAAAGCAAAGCAAAATATTGTTTATGGTATAGTTATCTGTGACTGAATTGTCTGTCTGGCCATATGCTACTTTAGCAAATGGAGTCACATATGGATTTGTTTTTAATGAATATTCTATTTATATCACTACCTAGATCATGGCTATAGATATTTAAAGAAAGATTAAGTAAATATCATGGGACCTCCCTTACTACTTTATAATTGCACATCTGTACCTATGTCTGAGCAGAGTGTCACTTATAGTGCACATTTTGAAGTAGATGGCTGTTGGTGGGTCATCTTTCTGTAGAAGACACATTTAAATGGAACAAACAAATTACCAATCATATTTTCTCATATAAACTAATTATATAACACGAAAACATGTACGTGAAATGAAGGATCTGACCATAAGAATATAACCCTTAAAAAGATGAAGTAATTTAAGTAAGGCATAAAAGACTGGAAATCTAAAAAAATATGCTAATTCAAATGAATTTAGATTCATATTTTTTTCCAAAAAGCAGTGAGGATTTTCATTAAAAAATTATAACCCTTGAGCCACCCAGAATAAAGTATATTTTTCCTGAGTCATGATCAACTTGGTTTTCTACACTGTGAACACTTGAATTTCAAACTGCATTTTCAATCATGCAACTTGTATATTAAGTCGTCTCCCTTACATGTTTCAATCCAATATTCTCAGAAATATTTGCTGAAGAGACTATCCTTTAACCTTTTAATGATTCGAGCCTATTCAACATCAGATAAATGAATAAAAAAAATTGTGGCAGGTATATACAATGAAATACTACTCAGCTGTTAAAAATGATGACATTAGGGAGTCGGGCTGTAGCGCAGCGGGTTAAGCGCAGGTGGCGCAAAGCACAAGGACCGGCATAAGGATCCCGGTTCGAACCTCGGCTCCCCACCTGCAGGGGAGTCGCTTCACAGGCGGTGAAGCAGGTCTGCAGGTGTCTATCTTTCTCTCCTCCTCTCTGTCTTCCCCTCCTCTCTCCATTTCTCTCTGTCCTATCCAACAACAATAATAACTACAACAATAAAACAACAAGGGCAACAAAAGGGAATAAATAAAATAAATATAAAAAAAAAATGATGACATTATCTCCTTTGCATCCTCTTGGATGGGACTTGAAGACATCATGTTGAGTGATATAAGCCAAAAAGAGAAAGTCAAATACCAAATGGTCTTATTTATTAGAGGAATATTGTAAAGTAGAGATAGGGAGGGAAAGAACAGAGTAAAATATGGAGTGCATATGGTGTATGGCACCAAAGCAAAGGACAATGGGGAGGCAAGGAGAGGGCTGGGAGAGGAAGAAACATTTGGGGGCTTAGTACATAGTGAAATTGCATGCATATATCAACGAATCCACTGTAAATCATTAACCCCTTCAATAAAAAAATATTAACTTTTCCATACAAAAAAGGCTAACCTTGTCAGATAAAGTAATGACTACAAACGCTAAGTAAGGGCAAGAGACTAGCATACTTTAATGATGGCTCTTTTGGTCACTACCAGGCCACCCCATCATCTGGGGCCCTAGTCAGGAAATTCCAAATAGATGTGGTGAGCCTATACCACTAACAGATCCCTCTCTCCACTGTCACTCTTCATCTCCACCAGGAACAACATCATAAACCCTCCTGTGGGCCTCTACAGGATCTTTACCTCCGTGTAGAACAACAATGGTAAGAACTGCCACACTCCCTGAAGGGAGACTGGGTTTACATATTCTACCATTAGAGAAAGACTGGTCATGAAATGAGTGCAGCCTAGAATGTTCCTAGTTATGACCACAAAATGCTAGCTCAGACCTATAGGGATGCTGAATATAGGCCCCAAATCAGATAAACTGGGTTTACAGTTAATGGTATTTATATTATTTTCCCATGTTTTGGATCTACTCTCTTCCCTGATTCAGCTTTCTAGTCCTATTTCCAACTCTGACACCATCTCCCCCGGACAATACCTTTTGTCCACCTGCATGTTATCTGTGGGCCTCAAGCAAAAATTAGTAAAGTCATAGGCACCTTGGACTATACATAAAATAGACTTCCTAGACTTTTCCAAAATGAAGACCCCAAATCTCATCTGCTATATTCTTACTTTTAGGTTCCTGATTACTTAATAATTTGTTCTGCTTTGTATCTTAATGCTTTTCAACCAGCAAGTTGCAGATGCTACCATGACAAACACCTAATGACCTCACCAATGTGTCCTGGAACCTCACCTGTCCAGAGCCCCACCCCACCAGAGAAAGAGAGGGACAGGCTGGGAGTCTGTATCGACCTGCCAATTCCCATATCCATCAGAGAAGCAATTATAGAACCCAGAAGACCTTACACATTCTGCACCCCATAATGACCCTGGGTCCGTACTCCCAGAAGGGTAAAGAATAAGAAAGTTTCCAATGGAGGGGACAGGATGTGGAGTTCTGGTGCTGGGGATTGTGTGGAATTATACCTCTCTTACCCTACCATCTTGTTGATCACAATAAATAAATAAATAAATAAATAAATAAATAAGACCACCCCTTGTCTTAACTTGAATTTGAAAACAGTTGCTAATAATCAGAGCCCTGTTTATTAAACCTGTGATCTTTATCTTATAAAATCTGTTTGACAAGAATTTTATTTAAAAAATATTCATGTGGACTATTTCCCAGATTATCCATCTGTGTTTCTAATTTACTCCACTAGAGATAAGGATGCCAGGGTTGTCAGGTGGGAATGATAATGACTGAATTCATGAGTAGAGGTTGGGATAAACTCAAAATTAAATGTGGCACATGCTCTTAAAAAATCAGCTTGTCAAGGACTGCAAAAGCTGAATAAGGGCAAGAGACTGGCGTACTTTAACGATGATTCTTTAGTCACTATCAGGCCACCCCATCAACTGGGACCCTAGTCGGGAAATCCTGAAATTCCCAAACAGACATTATGGGCATAAACCTCAAATAAATCCCTCTCTACATTGTTACCGGTCATTCCTATCAGGAGCAGCACAATAGAATCCTTTGTGGGTCCCCATAGGACCTTGCCCTCAACTTGGATCAACAATGTTAGAGAACGTTCAATCCTCAGAAGGGAGGATGGACAACATACTCTATGCTACACCTGAGGAAGATGGGTCCTGATATTGGGGCAGCTTGGAAAGTTCCTACTCATGACCACAGAATGAGCTCAAATCTAGAGGGATGCAGAGGTCACATAGGCTCCTAAGCCGAGTATGAGACCCAGATCACATCAAACTGATGGGGTTTACAGTCAACAATATTTATACCCCTTTCCCATATTTGGGAGCTACTCTCTTCCCTGATCCAGCTTTCTGGTCCTTCTGCCAGCCATGATATCACCTTCAGACAATAATTAGGATCTATCTGCATATCAGATTTCAGGTTCAGAAGAAAACAAAAAAACAAAACAAACAAAAAACACTAGTATAGCCAAAGGACCTTTGGAATGTAACTAAAATATGCCTAATAGCTACCTACAAAATGGAGGGCCTCCTAACTCTTCATCTGCACTATTCCAGCCTTTAGGTCCATGATTGGTCAACAACTTGTTTGGCTTTGTATGTTAACTCTCTTTTTAACCACCAGGATCCAGATGCTAGCACGATGCCGACTAGACTTCCCTGGACAGACAACCCTGCCAATACATCCTGGAAGGGCCTCCCCAGAACCCGTCTCCCCTAGGGAAAGAGAAAGACATGCTGGGAGTATGGATAGACCTGTCAATGCCCATGTTCAGTGGGGAAGCAATGACAGAAGCCAGACCTCCCACCCCATCCCACCTGCATCCCACAATGACCTTGGATCCACACTCCCAGAGGGTTAAAGAGTAGGAAAGCTATCAGGGGAGGGGATGGGATACAGAGTTCTGGTGGTGGGAATTGTGGGAAGTTGTACCCCTCTTATCCTATGGTTTAGTCAATGTTTCCTTTTTATAAATAAAAGAAAAAATTGGCTTGTAAATATATATTACTAAAAACAGGATTTGAGTTAAGCTTCAGAAGAAACGTTAAACTATCATTCTATAATATACGGAGCAGGCTAGGTTGACAGGCTTATCATTTGAAATGACTATTTCCTACAGTTAGTAAAAACAATGTCAGCAGATGGATAATTCATAAAATCCCAATTTCAAATAAAATATGAGGCCAAAAGGAATAATTTAAGAGTTATAATGATTATATATCTCTAGACAAAAACAGAAATCGAGTAACGTTGGTGATTAAGACATAAAAATAACTTGAGTTCAAGATGTGTCATTTCACCACTCCACATCAGTAGGATCAGTATGGAGGACGAGAATACAAATATAGGCATCATGCACGTATATGGAGGAAATGTAAACCCTTTGTGAGTCCACTGCAAGTCAATAAAGATGGAAATGACGTAATGCGAATAGGGAAGATGGCAAAGTAGGATATCGTGAAGGACCCGCTCTGTCTAGTTTACTTTTTCTGTCTTAATTATATCTCAGGTAGAGAGATCAACATAGATATACAATTTCACCTACATCTTCCAACATTCATGTAATTACTTGGCAATCATGATGGGAAGCACTTAGTCAAGCAATTGTGAAAATAATAGTTGGCAACAAAAGCATAAAATAATCGACATATATATTTAGTTGTTCCTGATTCTGATTTACATCAGGATGACCAAGTAGTCTGGAAAGTGTAAATATAAGAATGTCAAGTCAAGGAGGTTGGGCAGTAGTGCACCAGGTTTAGTGCACATAGTATGAAGTGCAAGGACCTGATCAAGGATCTTGGTTCCAGCATCAGGTCCCTCACTGGCAGAGGAGTTGCTTCACAAGCGGTGAAGTAGGTCTGCAGGTGTAAATCTCTCCCTCCCTCTCAATTTCTCTCTGTCTTATCCATAAAGAAAAAAATAGAAAATATGGCCACAGGAATAGTGGATTCATACTGCAGGCACCTAGTCTTAGCAATAACTCTGGAGGCAATAAATAAATAGATGTCAGTATTAGTTGAGATGTTGTGTGATTATGTAAGACAGAGCCAACAGACTAACTGCAATGGATATGCAGTATGATAAAGAAATCTTTGTGGTAAGCCTCTGAAAAATCTAATTTTTATTTTACTGAGCCACAAATTTATACTTTATTTACCACAGTAGAGAAGAATAAACTGTACTAATGATAGTAAAGTCATTATTTATCTTTTTTATTTGTTCATTTTTGTTTGTTTTCTTAGAACACTGCTTAGCACTGGTTTATGGTGGTGCTGGGGATTGAACATGGGAGCTCAGAGTCTCAGTAATGAGATTTGTAATAATTTCATGACTTATATTTGTCAATTTATAAGTTATAAGTAGTGGCTTATACTTGTTTAAAATAAGAAATGTATGTGTATGAATAGATATCTTACTACTGATTTAATTTCTTCTTGGACTTCATCTGGCTTAGTTCCAAATTCTCCTCTAAATGAATTACTGTACATTTGCAGTAATTTTATTAAAACTCTCCTGATTCACTTATTTGAGGACTAATATGGGAATATAAATATTCTGTTATAAATTCTAGAGTAATTTGCAATGTTTTGTTTTTAATAAACAATTTGTAGAATGCATAAACTCTTCTACTTGTTATTTCAGAAACATCAGGTACAAACATACTTTTTAAGAAAGCTGAGAATATTGAAGATACTCATAGCTACAATATTAGAGTCAAATGACTTCATAATATTTGCTATGGTTTTCTGCTACGCTCAAAATAAATGGCTTTTGAAAATAATAGTTGAAGTGAAGCTAAGACATTTAATCATTTTGAAAATCTATTTATTGTGTACATATCACATAGCAATAGAGATGATTTCTATTAGAGCAAAAACCAAAACACAATTAAAAGCAAACAATGTTTTCCACTGTGAGAGTTTGAAATCCTTTCCACCCCTTCATTTCTTGAGACTTTTTTCCCATGCAGGGGGTGAATTTTGCAGGGCTAGAGTATAAGAAAAATCACTGGGATCTCCTGCAGCCAGCAATTCAGGCCATCTCATATCCTTGAAAAGACAGCGAAAATGAATTCTGTGATAAAACCTATTCCTCAGGATTGGACGTGACAATTGTAGACTGCACAAATGGTTTCTGCTGGCTTTGGAGGTTCAGGGTGGTAACTATTTTGTATGCCTTCTATGACAGTTAACCTGCATGTCTGGATTTTGTAATGCAAAGTAAAACTTAGATAAGGAGGCTCTCAGAGAAAAGAATGGATATAATTTCTATGTAAATTGGATATCAGTGCATATTCTTTTCCTTTTTATTTGACGTGTATGACGAAGATCATTTATTCAACTATAATGAATGATCAATAAAGATAATCATTGCTTTATCTCAAACTTGTCTATAAATAGACACTTGTTAAGTAGTTCTCATAGCACACTAAATATGGTGAATCCTGCAAAATAATCTATATCGTGACAGGAGAAAAGTCTGAATTCTGAAGGTTAAGGTGCATTAAAGATACACGGGGATATCATTTAAAAATATACCTTAGAGATTTCAAGATGTAGCAAAAGCAAACTTATCAAAAAACATGCACACTTAAAGTTTTCATTATGATTCCAATTTTGCCTCATGAATGGTGAAATTAGATATTCGTAAGGATTTTTTTTTCATTCCTCAAAGGCGTTTATGTTTAGCAGAAATGAATTTGTAATTTAAATTAAAGATAAGGTTTGGTGACTCACAAAAATGCTCTTTTTATCAGCTTCCTTGATAGTGAGTCAAGATTTGTAGGTATGTTTTTCTTTTAAAACCTTCTGTATCCAGAAGTTTTCCCTTCATGCAAGACACTTCCCTTATGTCATTTTGCCAATTTGGTTTTGGCATTTGAAAAATGATTCTCCATTGAAATTTTAATTGTGACATTACTCCTTAAAAATCTATTATTAAAAATCAATAGAGGATTGGGTAGCTGCTCACGCAGTAGAGTACACAAGCTCTCTACTGCTGCTAGGACCTGGGTTCAAACTCCCAGTCCCAGGAGTCGGGCAGTAGCGCAGCGGGTTAAGCGTACATGGCACAAAGCACAAGGACTGGCCTATGGACCCCAGTTCGAGCTCCCGGCTCCCCACCTGCAGGGGAGTCGCTTCATAAGCGGTGAAGCATGCCTGCAGGTGTCTATCTTTCCCTCCCCCTTTCTGTCTTCCCCTCCTCTCTCCATTTCTCTCTGTCCTATCCAACAACAACATCAATAACAACAACAATAATAACTACAACAATAAAACAAGGACAAATTTCCAGTCACCACCTATGGGAGAAGGGGTGTTTCACAAGAGTAGAACAGTGCTTCTACTGTACTCAGTGTCTCTCTTTTTCCTTCTGTATCTTATACTTTATTAAAAAGGGGAAAAGATATCACTGAGAACAATAACACTGGTGGCAAAAAACAAATCAAAAGAATGATATGTATCATGGTTCCTACAATACTAGTAGAAGGAGAATAATTAAAAAATAACCTCAAAAAAGCACATCTCGTAATTGAATAAATTTCTCTCTCTCATGTCATTTGTGTGTATCGTGCCTGCTTGCCAGCTTATTAAGACACTAAACAATATTCTTTTCATTCCCATTCACATCGAAAAGTTGGTACTAAAATAAGCTGTCCTATTTGATTACACCCCTAACTCAACCATAACAACCTCACTCAGGAAATGGCAAGATTGCTTATATAGGTGGGATGCTTATTTAACATGCAAGGCCCAGGTTCAAGCCCAACTGCTACTTACTAAAGGAATCTTGGTCCTGTGATGCTTTTCTTACTGTATTTTTATCTCTATTTATGTGTTTCTATTTGAAAAAAAAATAAGCTAGGAACAGTGAATCTCAACTTGGTCACCAAAAGAATTTGATTCAGGCAATACACTGGTCCATGATCAGCATGTTCAGGGGAAAAAAAAAAAAAAAAGATACTCAAGCCGATAGCTGATGGTCTACCAAGTGTTACTGGCATCTGTGATTGATAAAATATACACTGTAAACTACAATACGAGTTGAGGAGCTCTGAGAGTCCCACATAGAGAAGATCTGAGTTGTTGATCAATAATGGAGAGAAAAGAACATATCAGGTTGAGAAGTCAAAAGGATCAGGGAAATTTTTAAGTGTCAATTTTGTGACACTGTTCTTCAATTAAAAGGATTTTCCCAAAGCATTTCACTTTGATAATATATCATAAATTGTCCATTTTTTAAAAATAAATTAATAAAAAATAAATGTTTGCTCAGACCACATGCATGCAGAAGTTATATAGGCTCCTGTACTGAATATGGGTCCTAAATCAAACTGATGGGTTTTTTCAGTTAACAGTATTTATATTTTCCCATATTTGGGAACTACTCTATTCTCTAATTCAGCTTTCTAGTCTTATTTCCAATTCTGACACCATCTCCTCAGACAATACCTTTGCTCCACCTGCATTTTAGCTGTCTGGTTCATGCAAAAATTAGTAAAATCATGCCCTCCCCTGAAATATACCTAATATAGACCTATCAGCTTTTTCCAAAATCGAGACACCGAATCTCATCTGCTGTACTTCTGCCTTTAGGTTCCTGATTATTAAACAATTTGTTATGCTTTATATCTTAATTCTTTTTCAGCCACCAAATTGCAAATGCTACTATGATGCCAACCTGACTTCATTGGGCAGATGACTTTGTATCCAGGAACCCTGGCTCCCCAGAGCCCTGCCCCACTAGGGAAAGAGAGAGACAGGCTGGGGATAAGGATCGACCTGTCAACACCCATGTTTAGTGGGAAAGCAATTACAGAAGCCAGACCTTCCACCTACTGCACTTCACAATGACCTTGCGTCCATACTCCCAGAGGGATAAAGAATAGGAAAGCTTTTAAGGGAGGGAATAGGATATGGAGTTCTGTCAGTAGGAATTGTGCAGAATTGTATCCCTCTTAGCCTATGGTCTTGACAATATATTTTTATTTTATAAATAAGTTAAAAATTAAATAAAATTTTATTTTAAAAAATGTAGGTTTGCTGAGAAAAACATATAGGAGCCTATAGCTTCTGATATTTAGGAGAAGTCACTGAAGTTCACAATAGCTGAAAATTTCATACTACAAATGTGTAATCTCTAAGTGTGTCTATTTGCTAGGTAGAGGTCTAGAGTCCTAGACTGGAATCCTAGAAAAAAAAATAAAACTACAATAGCTTCTTATTTTTATTTTTTAATTAAAGTAGAGATATTGATGATCAAACACTGGGGAAAAGAAATTAAGATCAAGCTAGAGAACAAGAATAAGTACAGTCTGGGTTTGTTGGCAAGTTTTTACAGTTGAACACAGTATTGTTGATTAACCCTAGGCTTGATAAATGGCACACAGGCACTGAATATTCACTGCTGATACAATTAATTCAGGTGGAGTTGAATAACATAGAGGCTCCTGGTACTTTTCAGAAACAGGATAAAGTGGGTATGAGAAAAAGTTGAAATTTAAGTCAAGAAAATTAACGGTGAGGAAGGTAAGGTTAAGTTCGAGGCCCTGACTCCCCAGCTGCAGGGGGTCTCCTCACAAGTGGTAAAGCAGGTCTGCAGGTGTCTTTCTCTTTCCCTCTCTGTCTTCCCTTCCTCTTTCAATTTCTTTCTGTCCTATCATATATATATAATGACCACCAGGAGCAGTGGATTTGTAGTGCCTGCTGGCATCAAGCCCCAGAGACAACCCTGAAGGCAAAAGGAGGAGGAGGAGGAGGAGGAAGAGGAGGATGAGGAGGAAAGGCTAGTCAGCTTGATATCTTGACCCTTAAGTCTATTTCGATTGGGAACACCAAGCCTTCTCAGAACCAAGAACTACAAGTTTAACTCATATTATCTACCTAAAAAGAAAAAAGCCTACATATTTAATTTATTTTTAAAACACAGGTAATTTTTTATGTATTTACAGAGATAAAATTTCCTTTGGAAAATTCTGTCATAAAAAAATGTTGTCCTTCACTGTTTTAATTTTGCCCTGAAGCTACCTTGTCTGGTATCCTTTCTCACTTGTGCATACTGTCTTAGGTAAATTCTTCTTTAAGTTTTTTTTTGTTTGTTTGTTTGTTTTTAGTTGTTTTAGACAGAAACAAAGAGATGGAGAGAGTAAAGAAACCACATAACTGAAACTTCCCTCATTGTGGTGGGGGGTTCAAACTCAAAAGCAGTTCACTTCCCAAGTGATCTGTGTCAGACTGGGTAAAATTTTAAGAAAAAAAAAAAAAAAAAAGAAGAGATAGCTGTATCCTGTTATCTGTGAAATTTAATATTAACTGAAAAACTGGGAAAAGCCTCCCTCTCTTGAAAAGACTAAATCAAGATTAGCTGAGGGGTAAACTCTCCAGAAGAAAAAAATTTTTTATTGTCCATAAGATGTGTATGTGTGTGTGTGGTTTATGAAAAATAAGGAAGATGTTACAGCAATACAAGATCACACATATAATATTTTACTTTAATTTATATATTTATTTTAATTAATTCATTTATATATTTATTTATATTTATACACTATATATCTTATTGACCTATTAGTTTACAATGTACAGTTCCAGGAGTTTAACTTCATGCTTCATTGTATGTATATTGCATACTGTGCAAACACCAAAATTCTAATTCTATCCACCACTACGATAAGGACTTCCTCTCCTTAATTGCTCAGATTTACTTCCGTTTCTTTTCTGGTAACTCCCTATTTACATTCAGAATTTAAAAGTAATCCTGCTATCAATTTTAAGGTAATAGTTATGTACTTAAATTATTATTTTTAGAATAAAAGACTAACATCGACATATATGCTGACCGGGATTCAACCTAAGGAGGTAAGCTCACAAGAACTGTGCGCTGTTCTCTGAGAAATCTATCAGCCATTTTGGTGTGCTTTGATAATTTGTTTAATCTTCTAAACATGCGTGAAAAATGTTTGATATTTATATTTCATTTTCTGATTATTTTGCTCACCTCAAGTTCCAATCATGTCAAAAAAGCCTAAACATGAACTTTTTAATAGCTGAATAGTATCTTGGTGTGTGTGTGTCTTCACTTGGCTCTTGTGAATAGTACTGCAACATAGGAGTGCACACATCTTATCAAATTGATGTCTTCTAATTTTTGTGTTATTCTTATCTGACTTTCATATAATAATATGTATCTGTGGGGGAAATATGGTAACAACAACAACAACATTTTAAAAAATATTTATTTCCTTTATGTTGCCCTTGTTTTATGGTTGTAATTATTTCTGTTGTTGTTATTGATGTTGTCATTGTTAGATAGGACAGAGAGAAATGGAGAGAGGAGGATAAAGACAGAAAACTGTAGAGAAAGACACCTGCAGACTTGCTTCACTACCCGTGAAGTGACTCCCCTACTGATGGGGAGCCGGGGGCTCGAACCAGGATCCTTACGCCGGTCCTTGTACTTTGTGCCACCTGCGCTTAACCCGCTGAGCTACCGCCCGACTCCCACAATAACATTTTTAAAAGAAAAAACCTGCAATTAAATCTAACAAATGCGGTCATGAAATACTTGACACAGAGACTGGCAATTTGAGCACACATTTCTAGTTCATACAAGGTAACACGTTCAAACAATAGAGCCATTCCAAATATTTTACATCCAAATAGCAAACCAAATAAATCTGTCATATTAAGTCATTCTGTTGCGATACTGGTGAAGCCCAATGCTGTTCTAAAATTAAGTGCCTAGTTATAAAATATAACAAGCGTGGACACTTAACAGAAGTAACAACATCTGTTGATATTAACATAAAGGAAATTTATTTCTGACTTCCCAGTTTTCCAGATTTGTTTCAATTAAGGAGTATTCTACTTGTTACTTCCGAAATTTTTCTAAGATACGAACCTAATGAATGATTTTGAATCACTTTTCCTTTCCAGTGGTTGTATTTTTCAGATACAAAGAGAGAAACAGGGGGGAGGCAAACAGGTGCCACAGCACAGAAACTTTACCCCAGTTTTGGGGGGGAAGACTCAAGTCTGGCTCAAGTTCACAGCGAAACAGGCACATTCTCAGGTGAGCTATTTTGCTGTCTCTGGTTATATTTACTCAAAGGGAAACATATTTTGATGATAAAGCAGGCAGTTTAAATTCTAGTGTTTTTATGTTGGTTATATTTCTATTTTTGAATTATTTCTTATTCTGAGAAAGGCCTTTTTATAGCTTACTGTTTTTCAAAGTTATACCATAGAGGAGAAATGAAATGAAATAGTCACTAAAAATTATTCTTTACTCCTTAGAGAATCAAAATCGTGTGTGGAAATTCACATGTTTCTGTGATTTAATTTCTCCCTCTTCTTGTTCATAAGTAGTCTATTATGTTAGGTATTAGTCTATTATTGTAAGTGGAGTTATTAAATTAAAATAAAATCATTCATTTAATTCCTATATACCACAATTAGTCATTTATCTTGCTATACCTTAATTTCTAATTTTTTATTATTTTGTTTATTTATTAGATAGAGACTGTTGTGACCCGAACAGGAGTTTGCAGCTACTAGCAAACAAATGACGTCATCCTGAGGCAGGGACCCAGAGAATGGGAAGGTGTAAAATCACGGATTTAGAGCAGCTCAGGCTCTTTGGCTGCTGCTGCTTCTCTTGGTCAGAAGCATCTCGGCAGAGGTGCTCCAGGTATCTGCCATGGCTACTTCTCCTGAGTACTGAACAGGTGTCTCAGCTAGCTGGTGAACTTTTAGACCCCTCTACAGCCATGAGCAACCTATACCTCAGCTGATAACCGTTTATCTTATGGGACTAAACTTTTGAGAGCTATACTCAGACTTTATGGACCTAGCGTACTCTTAACCCCTGATGATAATTGCTTATTTTGTGTATCTAAAATATATGTCCCATACCTTTGTACTGCCCTTATTAACCTCTCTTTTGCTTTACCTTAAATAAAGGCACTTATTTGCATCACCTAGACAAATGTTTGTCTTTTACCAGGCCCACCCAAATAAAGCCTATATTGTTTAAACCTGTTCTCAGCTCCCCGCTGTGAATCATTTAATGTGCCTAAACCCTTAAGCTGTGCCCCCCGTTTAAGTTAAATTACAACGGAGACAGCTAGAAATTGAGATGGAAGGAGGTGATAGAGAGGGAGAGAGACAGAAAGACACTTGCTACACCGCTTCACCACTCACAAAGCTTTCCCCCTGCAGGTGGGGACCTGGTCTTTGCTCATTGCAACAAGTGCGCTCAACTAGGTGGGCCACCACCTGACCCTATAATTAATAATTCCTCTAATTGCTTCCCACAGCATACACAAGGTTCACAATGTCTAAGAATGACGTTCTCCAAAGTTATAGAACCTAGATATAGAACAGGACGCATGAGATAGGGTACATGTGCACATGCCTCTATAAGTTAGGGGAAAATATATACCTTAAAGTAAAAGTGTGCAGAGGTCTACAGTGACTCAATAAATGCAGCCAGCAAGTAGAAAGACCTAAAGAAGACACCATAGAGTATTTAATAAAATATGTTCTAGATACACTCCTCACATACTTCCTATTGCACTTCCCTCAATCACTCTTAAGTCTAACCCTTCCAGAAAAAGGGCAAGAGACTGGCACATTTTAATGATGGACCTTTTTGTCACTTCAGGTCACCCCATCATCCTGGGGTTCCCACATAAGTCTAATGGGCTCAGACCTCTAACAAACCCTTCTCTCCACCGTCACTGGTCAGCTCCATCAGGAACAACATCATAAACTCTCAGTGGGTCTCTATAGGATATTGTCCTCAATGTAGAACAATGGTAGAAACTGGCCCACTCTCCAAAGGGAGGCTGGGTTAACATATTCTGGCACTTGAGAAAGATGGGTCTTGAGTGAGTGCAGCCTAGCTATTGAAGCAGGAGAATAGATGAATGTAAGTTTGATAGTTTGATTCTCTTATGCCAAATATGCGCAATTAGGGACTGCAACTGCCCTCTGCTTCCACATTCCTAAGCAGGTCAGCCTAGACAGTGGTTCACTGAGATAAAGGCAACTAGGCAAGAAACTAAAAATTCAGCCTAGCTGGAAAAGATAAGACACCCGTAACTAACTAGCACCAGGACCAAGGATCATGTGCTCAATGTAAAACATTTATCTTGTCTGCATTCTCTTTGTAACCAAAATGTAAAATCCTATATAAGCCTGGACTGTTCCATTGTTCAGAGCAGAGAGAAATTCCTGGAGCTACGATCCAACTCTCTGACCATCGGTGTATTACAAACCCTCTTTTTCACCTCATCCAGCTCTGGTCTTGTGTTTGGGCATAAGTTCTGCAACACTATGACCATGGAATGTGAGCTCAGACAGACAGGGATGCAGAGAGTATACAGATTCCTGTGCTAAATATAAAGACATGGGTCCTAGGTCAGATTGATTGGATTTATAGTTAACTGTATTTATATATTTTTTCCCATATTTGGGAGCTACTCTCTGCCCTGATGCTGATTTCAAGTTCTGTTCCCATGTCTGACACTATCATCACAAACAATGCTTTTAGCCTACCTGCATGTTATCTGTGGGGCTCACACAAAAATTAGTAAAGTCATGGGCCCCTTAGAATGTCTTCCAACATGAAGACCCCAAATCACATCTGCTACATTCTTACCATTAGGTTCTTGGTTATTAAACAATTTGTTCTGTTTTGTATCTCAATGTTTTTCAACCCCCAAATTGCATATACTACCATGACACCAACTTGACTTCCCTGGGCAAATGACCTCACCAATGAGTTCTGGAACCCCACCTCCCCAGAGCACTAACCCACTAGGGAAAGATAGAAACAGGCTGGGGGTGTGGATAGACCTGTCAGTGACCATGTCAGCAAAAAGCAATTACAGAAGCCAGAACTCCCACCTTCTGTACCCCATAAAAATCTTTGGACCACACTCCCAGAAGATTAAAGAATAGGGAATCTCCAGTGGTAGGGAGGGGATATGGAACTCTGGTGATGGGAACTGTACCCTTCTTATCCCACAATTTTGTCGATCACTATTCAATCACAAAATAAAGTAAATAAAATAGTGACATTCTCATGATCATGCATCAGGCCTGCATTTGGAATTTATTTTAAGTTTTAATATGTGCCCCCCTTAAACTTCCTCTCAAAAGAGTAAATCTATTTTTTTACTCATTTTAATAGGCAAGGTCACTGAATATATTTAAAAGAATCCTTTTTAGTGGAGGGGGGAGTGTTAGGGAGTAGGGGATGGAAGAGTTGGCAACATAATCTATTCAGATAGTGTACCTGCTTTGTCATACAAGATTCAGGTTTTTTCTTCTTTTGCTTCTCCTTTGTCTTTGGTCTTGCTATGTTTTTAAGCAATGTTTTTAATAACACAGAGAAAGAAAGTGTGGAGTATCTTTTCTCAAGATACATTCAGAATCCCCCACAGATTCCCATAAACAACTACATAAAGAACTTTAGGAAAGAGAAGCAACATGTATTAAGTGTTTCATTCCACCTACTTCCCAATCCCCATGAGGCCCTTTACCTGCTTTCATTAGCCTGTCCTGATTTCCTCTGGACCCTAGATACACAGTTCAGTGCTCATTTTCATGGCTGAACTGATTCACATATTTCAACATAATTAACAACAATGAAATGTAGTACTAGGCCCCCCAAATAATCCCCCTCTAGTAAAACACGTCATTGACACACATACATATTTAATAATGTTTTAAATTAGTTTCTTTCTTTCTTTTCTTCTTTTTTTTTTGTTTAGTGATACATTTGAGAAGTTATTATAGCCCAGGGTAAAGTCATTATTCTTTACTTATTGCATGAAATATAAATATTTCTAATAAACACAAAAGTCATTTTGGAAAAAATATTTTTAATTTAATGTTAACATTGAACTTAAAATGCTAATTCCTTTTTTCTGATTCATGTCATGAGCACAGGAAGCGATGTATGTTAGAAATTGATAGTCTAAATATCATTTCATTATTTTTTAAAGAATATTGTCTTATATTGAATAATATATCACACACACTTAAATATTAACCTACATGAATTATTTGCACTTGCTAGTGAAAGTCTGTACACAGCCAAAATGTGGAAATTAGAAATGTCAGAGATAAACCCCTGGAAATTTAGAAATAGTAATATAAGGTGCACAATTTACTCTAAATTTAAAATTCACAGTCATTACCTATTTTTTCAAGAGTAATAATAAACACTTTTTAAAACATATATTTTTAGGAAGCTATCCCATGATTAAAAAAAAAAAGAGGTGAGGAGAAGGAGAATTGGGAGAACATGAAGAAAGGAGAGAGAAGAGAGACTCATGCCATCAACAGAGACATCCCTGAGTAAAAGATATACGCACTAATGAAAATCTTAAGGAATTGCTTCATTCACATCTTACCCTAAAAATTACAGCCTTTCATCCTGTGATACTCTACTTTGTTGGTAATCTAATATAATGAAAGATATTTCCCAAAACTGCAAGCTGTGATGACAACGTCCAGATTTATTTATTTATTTTCCCTCCAGGCCTATTGCTGGAGCTCAGTGCCTGCACCATGAATTCACTGCTCCTGTAGGTGATCTTTCCCCCCCTTTTGTTGCCCTTGTTGTGGTCATTATTGTTATTGTTGATGTCGTTCGTTGTTGGATAGGACAGAGAGAAATGGAGAGAGGAGGGGAAGACAGAGAGGGGGAGAGAAAGACACCTACAGACCTGCTTCACCGCCTGTAAAGCGACCTCCCTGCAGGTGGGTAACTGGGGGCTCGAACTGGGATCCTTCTGCGGTCCCTGAGCTTTGCGCCACGTGAGCTTAACCCGTGGCGCTACCACCCTACCCCCAACCTGCAGATTTACTAAGTCCTGCAATCAGCCAATCGAGCTGAAGTGACATTCACCCTTCAGTTGAATTCATATTCTCCATAAGAATGTGCATACTGTCGTAAATAAATCCAGAAGGATCTATTAATAAGGTCTTAGCAAAGTGGGGTGGGGAGATACTATTTCTAAAATGCTCAGTTGTAAAAGCACACCTGGTTAAGTGCACACACTACAGTGTGCAAAAATGTGTGCACAGACCAAAATTCAAGTTTCTGGTTCCCACCCGCAGGAGGAAAACTTTGCAAGTGGTGAAGCAGGGCTGAAGGTGTCTCTCTGTCTCTCCCTCTCCATCTCTCTCTCCTCTTTCAATTTCTCTCTGTTTCTAGCCAGTAATAAATCAAAAAATAAATTAAAAACAAACAATAAAATGTTCAGTTGGTTTCCCATCCTTGTTATCTTACTTGCATTTGACCTAGTAGCAAGTTGTGCTTGCCCCAAATGAAAGGGTAAAAACAAATGGATAAAACAAATTGGACCTTCTCTCTCTTCTTTTTTTTCTCACTAGTAAATGAATTTTTTTTTCAAACAAAACTAACCTATAAGCTGCCCATGAACATAAAATTCAAAGCCTGATCATTTGGGCTTGAATTATTAACTGTCTGTCACTTTTTAATCAGTTGACCTTAATTCACTTCACATTTCAGTGTCTGCCTGTGTGAAGTCAGAGGGCCCATAATAAGACATGATCAGATCAGTACCGTGTGCTTGTGATCACACCTGGTTTGAGTGACGTCATATATATTTTGTGTTGAATTAGCTTTTACTTTATTTTTTAAAATTTATTAGGGATGTTAATAGTTAATAGTATAATCGATAGCACATAGGCAAAACCTCTTATCTCCCTTTGATTAAGATCTAAGAAACACAAGATTCAATGTCTTTTCATCTTGAACCTTACCCTTTGAGTTCTGACCACGCTATTGCAAAGGAGATGACGTCGTCATTTTTAACAGCTGCGTAGTATTCAAAAGTGTATATATGTCATAAATTCCCTAGCCATTCATCTTTTCTTGGGCATCTGGGTTACTTACAAGTTTGGACTGTTATGACCATTAGTGTGCACTGGACTTTTCAGCTATGTGCTTTTGTTTACCCTGAATAAAGCCCTAGGAGAGGAATTGCTGGGCAATAAGGTAGGTCCATTTATAGAGTTCCAGCAAAGTTCCAGACTGTTTTCCACAAAAGCTGGACCAACTTATATTTATACCAGTAATGTAGGACAGTGCCCCCCCACCAGCCTCTCCAGTAGTTGATGTTTCTGTCTTTTCTAATGTGTAACATTCTCACAGATGTTAGCAGGTATCTCAATTTTTATTTTCATTTCCCTGATCATCAGTGACTTTGAGCATTTTTTTTTTTTCATTTATCTGTCGACCCTTTGGATCTCTGTTGAGAAAAGTGCACAAGGCTTTTCCTCATTTTCAACAGAATTTTCTGTCTTTGTATTTTGAGTTTGATGAATTCATTGTGTATTTAGGTTATCACTCCTCTGGCTGACATATGAAACAGAAAGCTTCACTCCTTCTATTGGCTTTGGATTTTCTTTGCTCTTTCTTTTCAAGAATTAATAAGTTTTTTTATATGCTTGAGACACTTTCTACACAACATACCTAGTACATTTACAAATTAGTCACTACACTTGCATATTTTGTCAAACAGTTGTGTGATTACTTTCTTTTAACCAAGTTATTTTAAAATTATATTTTGGACAGAACTGATCTCTTATGTCATGTCATACACAAATATCTGTTTCTCCTCTGAGAAAACAAGATTGATTATAGGATAAATAAATAACTCTTGACCTTTGATAAACATACTGTTTAATAAACTCCTTACCATCTTAAACCAAACATACCTAAAAGAGACTACATTTAAATAGTAATAATACTATTCTAAGTCATATTCAAAATGACCACTACAGTTTTCTCATCTCTGTGGAATTAAAAACACGGAATCAATATGTATTTACAAGAAATAGAAGCAAAATACAGGCCTGGATTTTATTTGTTATTTTATATGCTGTCCCTTTGTTTTCTTTTTTTAAAATATTTATTTTCCATTTTGTTGCCCTTGTTATATTTTATTGTTGTTGTAGTTATTGTTGTTGCTATTGATGTTGTTAGATAGTACAGAGATAAATGGAGAGAGGAGGGGAAAACAGAAAGAGGGAGAGAAAGAAAGACACTTGCAAACTTGCTATATTGCCTGTGAAGCGACTCCCCTGCAGGTGGGGAGCTGGGGATGGACCCGGGATCCTTGCGCTGGTCCTTAAGCTTCGCGCCACTTGTGTGTAACCCGCTATGCTGCTGCCCGGCTCTCTGAAGTATGTTTTCTACATTTTTTCAGTTCTACTTTAATTCATTTTCATACAAGTTAGGTCTGTTTGGATATCTTTGTTTTTAACTGAATATAATTTAGCAAAATTTGAGTTTTAAAATGATGTCTTTTTTATTTTTCCCTTATTTCATTAATTAAGAAGTTAGACACTCAGTTTAGACTTTATTCCCATGGTAACTCATTAGAAAGCTCATTACGGTTAAAAAATGTATCACTTATTGTTATGGTTGATTTATAATCCTTCAAAATATTTATAAGCTCTAGAACCAACTTTATTGACAATCTTTTGTAGCTATTTTGACCTGTATGTAATTGAATCTAATTATATGCAAGATTGCCATAAATTCTAATATTATATCCTTAATTTTAAGGGTGTCTATGGCATGAATTTGGGTTTCATATTATTATGTTGTTAATATATTCTTCTTTTTTCCTAAATTATAATGTCATATGTCTCTGAGGAAAGAATTGAAAGTCTCAGAAATGTTTACATTTGAATTTTAGAAATTAGTCTGTGAAATCTTCTGTTTCAAGTGTTTTTTCTTCCTCTTTTGAAATGACATGGAGAGGTTGGGCACATACATTGTCATGCATGTGGACTCAAGTTTAAGATACCTGTCTCCTATTGGGGAAGGGTAGTGGAGGAAAGGAGTTTCTTTCACCTTCTATCAAAAATGAGTTTTCACTTGGAATGGTGAAGTTGTATAGGCACTGAGCCCCAGCAACAATTCTGGTAGTAATAACAATACTAATAAGAATAGTAATAGTAATGATGCAAGTATTTATGAATGGATACAATGATATGAGACTTGGCATTGACAGTTGGCTTAGTCAGGAGAGTGCATACCTTACCATACCTGAGGACCTAGGTTCAAGCTTCTAGCCACCATATAAAGTGTCTACTCCTTCAAACATAGTATAAAATTAAAATGGAAGTACCTTATGATCCAGCAATAATGCTTTTAGGCATTTATCCATTGGACACTCAAACACTTACTTAGAGGAGACATAGCACCCCTATGCTCATAGCTGCACTATTTACAATACCCAATGAGTAGAAGTAGCCTAAATGGCCATCCACAAATGACTGGCTAAAGAAGTTATGGAATATATATTCCATGAAATACTACACTGCAATCAAAAAGGTAGTATTCTGTCCTTTGGGAGAGAATGGATGGAACTAGAGTTTATTATGCTTAGCAAAATAAGAAAGAGATGAAAGACAACTGCCAGACAGTTTGACTTATATGTAGAATCTAGATATTTGATTTATATTAATGTGCCCCCCCAAAAAAAAAAAAATCCAAACTAAACAGAAGCAAGCAAACTGTAAGATTTTTGAGGTCTGTAGTAGTTACCTTTGAGAGGTTGGGTGGTGGGGGATACAGACCTTTTGGTAGGTGTGGTGTAGAGCCACACATTGTAATAATAACAGTAATAAAATAATAATGTAAAAATAATAATCTTGTAACAAACTATTAATAATGAATAAAAATTATTTTTTAAAAAAGTAGTATGGTTGTGCTGTGGTATCTCTCCTTCTCTCTTTCTCTCTGCCTCTACCTCCCCTCTTTTATTTTCTCTCTCTGTGTCTTTCATCTTCTATCAAAAACAGTGACCTCTGGTGATAAGTGGAATTGTACAGGCATCAAGCTGCAGTAATAGCCCTGGTAGTACACAATAATAGTTAATATTAATGATGATAATGGGTTGTCAAAAAAGTCATGATGCATTTTTTGCACAGAAAAGCAAACCAATAATTAAACCAAAACAATGGGCTGAAAGGGTAAGTGGTTAAGAAAGATGTGGTATATGGAAGCAAGACAGTATTACACAACTGGTGTAAAAAGATGACAAATCTTATTTGCTACATTGTGGTTGGAGCTTGAAGGGATTATGTCAAGTGAGGTCAGCTGGAAGGAGAAGGATGAGGATCAGGTGACCCCACTTGTAGGTGGAGCTTCAGAAACAAAAGTGAAATTTAGTATAGGATTTAATGTGTCAGTGCCAAGAACCTTAAAGATGGGAGGTCAGAGGGAATTAGGAGGATATGGAGCATTCGTTGTGCTATGGTGGGGAAAGACTTGGTGAGTATGTTGTGCAGGAACTCATAACAGGGAGATGTGAAATTACTCATGTGACAATTGTCTTGTAAATAATTATGTCTCCTCAATTACATGATTTAAATTAAAAAAGAAGGAACTGAGAGCTTTAGAGTTGACACTTATACATACTTTAATATCATACATTTTAGTAAATGTAATTATTTGCAATGATGTTTCTCTTTCCTGATATATATATGATCCCTACTATGCTTTATTGAAATAGCTAAGAAAGCTACTATTACATTCCTTATCTTTATCCTACATGCAAAAAAAATTGCTTCCATACAGTCGACTTTCCTCCTATTTTTTAATTTATTTTTTTATTTTATTTTTATTTTTATTTCTTTCCCCTCCAGGGTTATTGCTGGGCTCGGTGCCTGCACCATGAATCCACCACTCCTGGAGGCCATTTTTCCCCCCTTTTGTTGCCCTTGTTGTCGTAGCCTCATTGTGGTTATTATTATTATTACTATTGTTGATGTTGTTTGTTGTTGGATAGGGCAGAAAGAAATGGAGAGAGGAGGGGAAGACAGAGAGGGGGAGAGAAAGAGAGACACCTGCAGACCTGCTTCACCGCCCGTGAAGTGACTCCCCTGCAGGTGGGGAGCGGGAGGCTGGACCGGGATCCTTACACCTGTACCTGCGCTTTGCGCCACGTGCGCTTAACCCAGTGCGCCACCGCCCGACCCCCTTTCCTCCTTTATTTTTGTGTTGAACATTTTATCTTTGAGTAACTCTCCTTTAAACTCTTCCTTCTGAGCTTATTCTTAGCTGTACTATTATAAAGTGTACCCCATTTCCATATGACCGCATTATATACTTGTGATGAGTCAGATAGGGAGGTATTTAAGAAGCACCTTCTATACAACATAGTACTTTTTATAGGCTGGACAATACAATAATTGCATATTTTGCCAAATGTTTTTGTTCTTACTGTTTTGCTATATTTGCCAATTCAATGATGATTTTAAGAAACTAAAGTCTAATGCAAAAAAAAAAACCCAAATTTAAAATATGTAAATGAGGCACAAGTAGAAGTATGGAAACTAGATAATCTTATTCATAGAGATAGTGTAGGAAAAAAAAAAAAAAACCCAATGAACTGCTGTACCTTGAAGGAGATCTGGTAGCTGAGATGATGATAAAAGAGAATAACAGCTTGGTGGAGGGTGAGGTCTGCCGACATCTTCATTGGGCAGATGCAAAATTGTATCCCTGTGACAACAAGGATCCTATGAATCAACATTTCCAGGATAAAATGTAAAATGTAAAACAATAATTAACATCTAAACAAAACACACCCTCGATTTGCACATAATTGTAATTTGTGATAGGTAAACCTTTAGCAATTAGACACAATATTTGTTTTTCATTTAAATAGAATTTACCCTATGTCTTTGATGCCTTGTAGTTAGTAGCAGTTGGATTATTATAGAGAGACATTAACTCTACAAAGTTAAGTTAAAAAACTCACATAATTCATTTTACATGAAAAAAACAACAATGAATCCGGATGCAATCAGCAATTGCTATGTGAACAATCACTCAAGGATAATTCTTGATTTGGAAATTATCTTCATTTTAATGTTGTCTTTTTGTTTATTATAATTTAGAAAGGCAGCTATTACACACAATTACTTGCAGTAAAGGCAAAAGTCAATTAAAGCTTGAGGGATTTGTTTCAATGGTTATTTGTTTTTACTTGAAATCATCACTCACAGTTTTAAAGTGAATTCTTTTACTAGAGATATTTTTTCTTTCTTATTAAAATAGGAGACTATTGGAAACAAGATGTGTTTCTTGTCAACTTAATAAGAAATATTGCTAAAGTATAGCAATGCTGATATTTTATTTTTAAACCATTCTAACCTATATACTATAAAATAGATTAGACAAGTTCATATTTAGGAGGTATATTGCATCGTGTCAGGAATTTATATGCTAAAAAAGAGTAATTTCACACAAAAAAGAGAAAAACTATTATAAACACAATTACAAATTTAGCTTGCAATCAAATGGCATTTTACTTCATGTCAAAATGTTTTATTTTGCAGCCAGAGTCTTACTCTTTAATAGTCATGTTAAGATAAATAATAAATGTATTTTTAAGCACTGGGAACCATCACTGGCATTGTGAATATACATACCGGTATTTTTAAAATTGAGTTGATTTTGGCTTCATATTTATCTTTATTTTGGAGCATTCTGCTCCAAATATCCGGATAGTAAATCCTTATAAATTTTATTATGCTTACATTGGATACATATGAAATTTAGAGTACCTAGTTTTTTTAAATATGTTCATATAATCTGCACATCTCAAATAATATTATATTCTGCCACTACCTAGGGAAACATTTCTGTTACAGCTTCTCATCAGTGTCTGTAATTTCAAAAGGGAAAGAATTATAACTACTTGTCAAATTCTTCTTCACAAACATAAAGCAGGTGTTTTTTTTACTATTACTATTAATCAAAGAAATACAACAGTACAAATATTAAAATTTCCCTGATTATACTACCTCTAAATTTTGCATATTAAAATGCCTATCAGATATACAGGTACAACCAGTGAACTTTATTTTACTATGTTATCACTTTAAAAATTTTCATTTTTCTATTTGGAAAGATAGAATGCATTTTTTATTTCATCCTGTTACATGGGACCTATGACTTCTCTGTGCTTATTAATTTCAATACAAGCACAAAAGGGAGATGACTTCATCATGTCTACGGAACTGACGAAATAAGACTAGAAAAGACAAACTCAGAGCAAAGCCTGGACTGGGTAGGGTGTACAGCAGCAAAGTGGAAGCCTCTGGGTTGGGAGGGTATGAACAGGCTTTTGGAGTGATGCTGTGCCCACATGTCAGCAACCATACTGAAAACCACTAATTTACCAAGAAAATGGAAAATAACATAACAAGAGTTTTGGATCATGAGGAAATATCCCCATGTATCATGCAGAATAGTACAAATGCTAAATACAGCACTTAATATCCCTGGTCTTAACCAGAACATCATCATTTTGCTCCGTCTTGGTTTATTTTGTTCAGATTTTGAAAGTTTAGCTCTTTCAAGCTCTTTACTATTATTATGATCCATTCATCTCTGATTTTCATCCATTTAATTCCTTTCTTTTCGAATTTGTCTTATTTAATCCTTAATTACATTTTCTATTCAATGTATTTAAATCCACACAGGTTTATTGATGAATTTTCTAAGTATCTTCTTCTGAGCACATATCTGCCTTACTGCCCACCATTTAACATTCACTGTTCTCATCACTGTTTTGTATTTTTATTTTTAAAGATTTATTTACTTTCATGAGAGAGAAAGAGAAAAACAAACAGAACAATGCTACTCCCCAGGAGGAACAGTGCTATAGAGTGGACCTGGGGTCTCACACACAGATACGCTGCATTCTACTGCCAAGCCACTTCCTCGGTCACATTCTGAGAATTAGTATAGTCTAGCTTAAGGGTTGGTAAGTTGTGACTGGAAACTAAATGACATCCACTGCTATTTCATAAATAGGCTTTATAAATTCTATAAACACATACATGTATGTATGTGTTCTGTATAGCTGCCAGCATGCTGCAATGATAGGGTCAGATAATCGGAATCACGATTTATATAGCAAAGCCTAAACTATTTTCTTTTTTTTAATATTTATTTTATTTATTTATTCCCTTTTGTTGCCCTTATTGTTTTATTGTTGTAGTTATTATTGTTGTTGTCGTTGTTGAATAGGACAGAAAGAAATGGAGAGAGGAGGGGAAGACAGAGAGGAGGAGAGAAAGATAGACACCTGCAGACCTGCTTCACCGCCTGTGAAGCGACTCCCCTGCAGGTGGGGAGCCGGGGTTCGAACCAGGATCCTTATGCCAGTCCTTGTGCTTTGCGCCACCTGCGCTTAACCCGCTGTGCTACAGCCCGACTCCCAGCCTAAACTATTTTCTATCAATCTTTTTTTTTTTTTTTTTGCAGGAGGAAGTTGTAAATCTGACTACAACCCATTCTGGAAGGAAGGTACTGAATTTCATAAGTGATATGCTTATTATCTGGCTGCAATCTATTCTTCATGGACTGCTTAGAGCCTAATATAAAGCACATATATCTGTATTTACATAAGCATACACACACACACACACACACACACACACACACACACACACTGCTGTTGGAGAATGGATGCACTTGCCAAATCAAGGTGACTTGTGGGACACCAGTAACATTCAGTAGAATCTATCTTTTTTGTTTCTGGTCTACTTGCTTAAGTTCTATTTTGTTTAATAGAAGTTTTCACAGGATTCTAATTGCCTAGATTTCTTTCCAAATAGATTGAGATGAATATTAATGAAATGAATTATGCCTTTCACTGCAGTACTTGTGTCTGGGATTACAACTGGCCTTTTTCATTAATACATAACTGTAGATATAGTTTCCTCTTGACTAATACTTTTGTTAGTTATGTAGTACTATTCATCTCTGCATCTTTGAGAGAACCAGGGTACTTTTAGTCTCTGATTATGTGTGTGTCTGTGTTTTCTTTACAATTAAAAATTAACAATAAAAGTATAAATTAAAAAAAACAGATAAATGACTTACTGGGTAGGCCATGTACTTTATCATGTATACTTTCCAGGTTCAAGTCCACAACACATGGGAGGTGTTGTGGCATTGAACAGAGCTCTGATGCTGTGATGTCTCTCCCTCTGAGTCTCTATATCTAAATGAAATCTTCACCTGAATCAGTTTATGAGGGTTTAACTCTGAAAGGGAAAAAAAACAGGAAAGTCAAATTAGATAAACAATGTGAAACATATAACTTCAACCTCATATTTACAATGTCCTGTGAGTTTATTTTAACCAGGACAAAAGATTGCTCCTAGTATGAGAACTCCTTTCTTTGATTATTGGCTTCTGACCAGAAATATAACCTGTTTGTTTATAGTATCTACTCCTGTAATTGCTATGTAAAGTAGAAACAATGGCAGGTACAATTTCTCCAAGTAGTAATCACAGGGAAGTCTTTCAACAGGCTCCTGTACTTGGTTTACTAAAAGTTTGTTAGGGATATTTATAATCATGTTCACAAAATATATTCTTTTGTAGTTATATTATCTGGTATTGTTTCATCTGGTTTCCGTACTGGGGTGATTCTTGCCTCAAAGGGAGGCTTACAAGACTATCTTTTCTATTTTATATCTAGAAGAGACTGAGAAGGACTGGTAGCAATATTATTTCAGAAAACACTGAAGCCTTCTAATCTTGTCCTTTACTTCTACTTTTTTATTATTATCTGTATTAATTGGATAGACCCATCCAGAAATCGAGAAGAAAAGGGGTGATAGCGAGAGAGACAGAGAGAACCTGCAGCACTACTTCACCACTTGTGAAGCTTTCCCTCTGTGGGTGGAGACAAAGGCTCAAAGCTGGGTCCTTGTGCACTGTAACATGTGCACTCAGCCAGGTGCACCACCACCTGGATCCTCTTCTTTTTTTTTTTTTTTAATGTGTTTTTGCTTGTTTGTTTGTTTTCTGCCTCCAGGGTTTTTGGTGGGGCTTCATTCCTACACTGCAAATCCACTACTTCTGTGGCGATTTTTCTGATAGGACAGAGGGAACTTGAAAGGGGAGAGGAAGATAGGGAGAGAGAAAGACTGACACCTGTAGACATGCTTCACTACTTGTGAAAAGATCGCCTTGCAGGTGGGGAGCCGGAGACTTGAACCAGGATCCTTCTGCGGGTCTTGGCACTTCTTACTCTGTGTGCTTAACCCAATTTGCCACCACCTTACCCCTGAATGTGTTTTTAAAGATACATTTCTTCCGTTAGTTTATAGAGAGAGAAAGAAATCAAAAGGGGAAAGGGAGATAGAGAAGGAAAGATAGAGAGACCTGCCGCACTGCTTCAACATTAGTGGATCTTTGTCCCTGCAGATGGGGACAAGCTTTTGAACCCAGGTCCTTGAGTATGGTAACGTGCTCTCAGCCAGGTGTTCCACTTTAAAACACCTTTTGAAAAAGTTTTAACTACTAATTTAGCATCTTAGTATCTGTCTATTAAAATTATTCATATCTTTTTGAGTCAACATGTTCGTCTGTGGGATTGCTGGGGTTGTTTAGAAATATTTGCCTGCAGGTTATGTCTTTCCTAATAATAATCTCATTGTTGACTGAAAAGTGTCTTAATTTCACCTTCAGGTTTTGAAACACAAATGTGCCAGAATGACTTTGTTTGTATATGGAAATGTGTCTTGTCTATGCACCAGTTCACCTCTTCAGAACACTTTTTTTTTTTTTCTCAAAAAAGAGCAAGAGTCTTTGGAGCACTAGACTCTCCTGTACTGCCACAGCATCTCCTACACGATGTGGTGTACGTGGTATGAGGACTGCATAGTGGGCTGAGCACACCTGGTTAAGTACACCCTTGGAATGCACAAAGACCTGAATTCAGGCCCCTGGTGCCAAGCCCTTTCACAGGAGGAAAGCTTTAGGGGTGTTGGAGCATTGCTGCAAATGTATTTTTTTTTTTTGCCTCTGGGGTTATTGCTGGGGCTCCATTCCTACACTACTAATTCGCTGCACCTGGAGGCCTTTTTTTCCCCTCAATTTTTTGTTGTCCTTGTTATTGTTGCTGTTGTTGAATAGGACAGAGAGAAATCGAAAGAGGAGGGGAAAACAGAGGGGGAGAGAAAGACACCTGCAGACCTGCTTCACCATTTATGAAATGACTCCCTTCCCCGGCAGCCCCAGGTCCCCTCTCCCCATGCAGGTGGGGAGCTGAGGGTTCCAACCAGGATTCTTTAGCCAGTCTTTGCGCTGAACCCGTATCTCTACCGCCTGGCCCCCTCTTTTTCATCCCTATTTCTTCCTCTATCTCTCTCTCTCTCTCTGTCTATATATATATAATTATAATAAGGTGACAAGCTAAAAAAAAAATCAGTGGCATTCCTCCATGCAAACAACAAACTATAAACAAAGAAAAGAAATTCATTCCATTCACCATAGCAGCAAAAGCAGGCAAATTTTTAGGGATAAATTTAACAAGGGCATTGAAGGACCTCTACACTGAAAACTATGAGACACTTCTCAAGGAAAATAAATCAAAAAAGATTGCATAATGCTTATGCAAAGAGACTTTCTTGCCTGAGGCTCCAACCTCCTAGGTTCAAGCCCCCACACCACCATAAGCCAGAGCTGAACAGTGCTCTGGTAAAAATAAAATTTAAATTTAAAAAAAGTTTAATAAGAAAAAGAAACAGAGAATGGAAAGACAACACTTGCCCATGGATTGGAAGAATTAACATCATCAAAATGACTATTCTACTCAGTTATATACTGATTTAAATCAATCCCTATCAAGGTTCCACCCAATTTCTTTAAGAAAGTAAATAAAAAGATATAAACATTAATCTGTAGACAGAAAAATGCCGAAAGAAATCCTGAGAGAAAAGAGCAAAATGGAGGCATCACCCTTCCTGAATCCAAACATACTACAGAGTCACTGCAATAAAAATGGGCTGGTAAGGTAGCCAAAATAAACACAGGTCAGTAGAATCAAATTGAGAGCCCAGGAATTAACCCGCACACCTACACATACCTTGTTTTTGATAAAGGAGCCCAAACTATCAAATGGAGAAAGAAGAGCCTATTCAAGATACGATGCTGGGAGCATTGGGTTGAAACACGCAGAAGAATGAAACTGGACCACCATATTTCAACATACTATGCAAAGTTCAATTCCAGATGGATCAGACATTTAGATTAAACGCCAGAAACCATCAAATACTACTTTGGAGTGTCCTTCGTTTTTTCATCTTCTCTTTCCAGTCCCAACAGAATTGTAACTCAGAGACTGCTGGTCATCTACCCCTAACATGGTCCTCCTCCCCTAGGGGCTATAGACCAGTGTTCTCATTGAGGTGCAGAAGATGAGGGTTCTGGCTTCTGTAATAGCTTCCCAGGGCTCTGTTCTGGCTCCTACGCTATTTAATATTTACATCAGTGACCTCCCAGAAACTTCTTCAAGGAAGTTCATCTACGCCGATGACATCTGCTGTGCAACTCAGGCATCCAGGTTCGACATCCTCGAGGAAACACTCACGAAAGACATGTCTCTGATATCTGATTACTGTAAAAAAATGGCGACTAATCCCTAGCACTGCAAAAACGGTATCATCTGTTTTCCATCTACACCATGCCTCAGCCTCGCGTGAGCTTAATGTGCAGCTTGGTGATACGAGAATCCAGCATGAAGCCCAGCCAGTCTATCTTGGCGTTACTCTCGATCACACTCTGTCATTTCACGAACATCTCATAAAAACTGCAGCAAAGGTGGGCGCGAGGAATCACATCATTGCAAGACTGGCCAGCTCCTCATGGGGCGCGAGCGCTTCCACACTGCGATCATCCTCTCTGGCATTATGCTATTTCACTGCAGAATACTGTGCCCCAGGATGGTTCCGTAGCCCCCATGTCCACTTGGTCGATTCCAAATTATATTCCTCCATGAGGATAATTTCTGGACCCATCCGTTCCACCCCGGTTCCATGACTGCCAGTTCTTAGCAACATCGCCCCGCCAGATATTTGTCGGGATGCGGCATCATCTAAGTTCATTTCCCATGTCTACGCTCGACTGGACCTGCCAATATACGCGGAGATCTTCGCCCACCCTGTCCAATGCTTGACGTCTTGTCACCCAATCTGGTCCCCTACGCCTACACTGAACTTCTCTGTTCCAGTCTCTTGGAAACAGAGTTGGCTGAGGTAAAGAACAAACACCTCATCACAGACCCCTGCAAGCGTCAACCCGGCTTTGACCTAGCACGTTATGATCGGGCCCTCCTCAATCGCTATCGAACAGGCCATGGCCGGTGCGCCGCTATGTTCCATCGCTGGGGAGCCAGAGAGGACCCGAACTGCCCCTGCGGCTCCAGACAGACTATGACCCACATAGTCAACGACTGCCACCTCTCCAGATTCAAAGGAGGTCTCGAAACTTTACATCAGGCTCAACCTGACGCTGTGGACTGGCTACGGAAGAAGGGCAAACGCTAGAAGAAGAAGCTGGAAATGGATATTGGCAGGCAGATCCATACTTTTAACCTGTTTCTATCTTTCCATGTAAATATCATAACAGAGATGAAGAAGAAGACCATGAGGAGAAGGATGATAAGGAGGAGGAGAGGGAAGAGGAGGAAGACAAAAAGGAAGAGGAAGGTAAGGAGGATAAAAAAATAAAAACACCCTCCACAAAATTAGAAGATAAAACCAAAAATCTGCCAAGTACAGCAAACAGAAGAGGTATATACCAAGAGACAGAGAAGGACTTGGCAAGCTAAGGACATTGATCTAGGAAGGCTTCCTCTAGTTCTCACAGTACCTAATTCTGCAGTTCTCTCCTACAGTGGTGAGTGGCATGTCTAGGTGAAGGGGTGGCTGCCTGGTTGTCTCAGTGGACAGACTCATCAGCCAGCAAGTTGTTCAGGGCTACCTGCAGTTCAGTCCCGGTCAAGCAAAAGCACAGGGATCCTTTGTGTTTTCTGACAAAAGATACACTCTCTGTGAAATTTATTTTTCAAATCTGCCTAGAATTTTTTCTCACCACAAGGCAGGGTGGCTGCTACTTTTACCCAAATAAGCTGCCTTGGGGCTGAAGGATGGGGTTGGGGTGCAGTGGGAGAATCACTGCTCACTCACCTTTGTCATTTCCAGAATCCCTTTGCCAGTGTCTTCCATGGTTGGTTTCTCTTTGTCCCCTCCTCTGTAGTGTCTCTCCCACTGGTCTCGAAATCCTACTTTCATTTAGAGGTGCCAGGATCTGGAAGATTTCTTGAGGAGCATCAGGCTAGCTGTTGTCATCATGCAGCCATCTTGACCCTCACTCCCCAACCCCTACACACAAGAGGAATATTTTAACTCTCAAAATTAGACCAAGATCTTGACCATGATAAAAACTATTATACTTCAGAACTTCAAGAACAAAGTTTAGGAAAATATCTTCACTTTTCTTTGCACTGTAAAGATGTATTTGTCTAGGCATAAATGGATTATCTTTATCATAAATGTGTGTGCAATGATATTTACACAAATTTAAAACTTTTTTTCTTTAAGAAATGCTAACAGTATTAGAACCAACACTTGGAAAAAATTTTCATAATACATGTATTTGAAAAATGAATATTTTAATCCAGATTATATAAAGAAATGTTTTAACTCTATTAAAAACTATGAGAGACATAAAATACAGAAAAATAACTTGAAAATATATTTCACAAGAAAAAGCCAATAAATGCAATTTTCTAAGGTTTTAGTCATGATAGGTATGGTACTTAAAAACTCAAGGAGATATCATTATTATAATGACAACACTTTTAAAAGTAAAAAACAGGGAACTAATATAACTCCCATATATTACTGTTAGGAATATATGAATAATAGCAATACATAAACATAGTATAGCATACCACTACGATATAACATTCTACTACGAGTTTATCCAATAGAAAAGAAAAGATGTGTATGAAAGTATCTTGCCCTTTTCTGAGTGCACCAGTCTGTGAATTTTAAAGTTTAAAAATAGCAAGCTTCTCAGTAAAGAAGGAAGACCTGGGTAGGGGGTAGGAGGAGTGTAAATGCATTTGTCACAGAAAGTTGAGGCATTGCACCCATGGGGCGACTGGTTGGGAAAGCATTGCTCCCCTAACATAATAATTTATAAAATAAAATAAAAGCTTCAAATTTATTTACATACTTTTATATACAGTGTTGTATGTAGTGTGAAAATAATGGTATAAAACGTGTGTTGATCAATTTTAACCTGTTAAACCTAAAGTGGAAAGAAAGACTGACTTTCTCTTGTCTAAATAACAAAAGTCTGAATAGGTAATAATATATCAGCTGGCATAGTTGGCATTTTAGTGGATAAATTCTACCAGTTTCCAACTATGAATTATTTGTAGTTACTTCATAGTTACTCTGAAATGACAGTCACCACCAATCAAGTCAGACAGTACTTGGAGGCAAAATGTTCAACTATGTTTGCTTAGAGCTGTCATCTGTAAATACATTTCATGTTTACAGGTATTTACAAAATAAAGTCCTTCACTTAATCATGTCTACCCACAAGGTTTTATTCACACAAATGAAACATTCAGGGGACTTAGCAGTACTCATTTGTACATAAATTGATAGTACTTTCAACTTTTGTATTTGTCCTGGAGATGTTAAAATAGGCTTCAAAAAAGTTATTTGTAATCTCTTGACAAACCTTGGGAAAACTTCTAAATAATTAATCGTCTTCGATGTTTTAAGTCATAACTTCAGAGTTCTTATAAGAAAAAAAACATAAAATTCAAAGTAAAATTTATTAAATATTATACTAATGATTGATGTAAGGTAGTAAAGGTGTATTCATAAATCAATTCAATGTATAAGACAAAGGAGTTAAAAGGACCCAATTTGGAGATAGTGTGGTCACTTACACACCTGAAACACAGGAAAAAAATGATGAGAAAAAATAATGAAAATGTGACTTTAACTGCACCTAAAAACAAACAAACAAACAAATAAAAACCAATTTTGTTCAGTACTCTCAGAGGTATAAATAGCAGGGGAAATAAAGCAGAGGGTTCTTGCCCCCCCCCCCCCCATTCTACTGGGTCTAGAATTATTTGTTACCAGGAATACTGGTTTTATACCATCACTGAAAGGGAAGAAAATTTGGAAAACTTCAGAGGAAGCCAGGATCTGTGTCTCTTACCTGAGAGAGAAGAGGAACAAAGGAAAAACACGTGGGAAGGAAGTATTAATAGGTTTAGGGGTGACTTCTTTTTCTTTAATAATATTTATTGATTTATTCCATTTTATTGCCCTTGTTGCTTTATTGTTGTAGTTATTATTGTTGTTGTTGGATAGAACAGAGAGAAATGGAGACAGGAGGGGAAGACAGAGAGGGGGAGAGAAAGATAGAGACACCTGCAGACCTGCTTCACCCTTCACACTTGTGAAGTGACTCCCCTGCAGGTGGGGAGTCAGGGGCTCGAACCGGGATTCTTACGACAGTCCTTGTGCTTTGCACTACAGGTTAGGAGTTACTTCTAAAGGGAGCAAAAGCAGGAGTATTTAAAATGGGGAAAATGTAAACAAATATATACAGAGATAACTATAGAATCAGCCCATATCCATGTCTTTGGGAGAACTACTACAGTTTCCAATGGAGGGGATGGGGACACAGAACTCTGGTCGTGGGAACCCTATGGAATTATACCCTCTTATCACACAATTTTGTAAATCAATATTAAATCACTAATAAAAATAAATTTTAAAAAAGCAAATGTGTTTTAAATAGAGCTAGAGAGAAGATAACAAACATTTATTATGGAGATATTAATTACATAGCATTTTATATCAAGTAAATGTATGGCAGTAAAGTTAAAGGGAAAGTAAAGAATCTATTTTCTACTTGGGCAACAAAGTGACAATATAGTGACCTTCATTAAGAATTTATTAGCAGGGCTGCATGGTGAGGCACCTGGTTGAGCACACGTGTTATAATGCACAAGGACCCAGGTTCAATACCCAGGTCCCCACTTGCAGAAAGAAAGCTTTGTGAGTGGTGCAGCAGCGCTGGAGGTGTGTCTCTGTCTCCCTTCCTCTCTATCTCCCCCTTCCATCTTAATTCCTGACTGTTTCTATCCATTAAATAAATAAAAAACAATTTTTAAATAACCGATTAGAAGTAATTTATTAGCAATGCAGTATAAGAATAATAGGCTTGGGGAGTCAGATGGTAATGTAACAGGTTAAGTGCACATGGCGCAAAGTGCAAGGACCGCCATAAGGATCCTGGTTGGAGCCCCAAGCTCCCCACCTGCAGGGGAGTCGCTTCATAGGCGTTGAAGCAGGTCTGCAGGTGTCTGTCTTCCTCTCTCTCTCTCTGTCTTCCCCTCCTCTCTCCATTTCTCTCTGTCCTATCCAACAACAACAACATCAATAATAACAACAATAATAACTACAACAATTAAAAAACAAAGGGCAACAAAAGGGGATAAATAAATAAATATTTAAAGAAAGAATAATAGGCTTGGAGATAGCTCACTCTGTCATGCACACACTTTCCCATACAAAGGACCTGGGTTTGAGTTTACAGCCACAGCATAGAAACACTTGCACAGGGAAAGCTTCATGAATGTGAAACAGTGCTCTGGTGTCTCTCATTTCTCTTTACCTCTATCTCTTCCTCTAAATCTCATTCATTGAGGAGGTATGGTGACTTCTGCTTTGGACATGGTGACTGTAAGAAGACCACATTACCCAGAATAAGTCTTGGGGCATGGATGGAGCTGGGTATGTTGGACTAGAAATTAGTAGTAGAGAACATTTGCTGAACAAATACTTTCTGGAAAACTAGAACATAAAAGCAGTAGAAGGATTAATGAGAGAAGATGGAATGATTCCATAGTTATGTATTGTATGGAAATACTTCATAACTACACAGTTATTTTACAACCTCACTTAACCATTTAAAATATAAAGAATTCAATCATGATATATTTAAAAGAATCGTCTGTGAACAGATATCTTAATATCTGTTTAAACAACCTGACATGGTAAGAGTTATGATCACCATTTTCTAGATAATGAAACTTAAATTCAGTCATAGTTTTGCACATATTAAGGCAGCAAAGGAAGAGTGATATTGACTTAGATAAATTCACCAGAAAGCATACAATGCTTTAGTTATATGTCATATGGCCTTAATGTGTATAATGTATAGAGGCAGCACTCCTATTGACAGTGTATTATTTGGAAAAATCAGGCACTGAACTAAAATGACACTTTACGCTCGTCTAAAAAATTAGCTATAATACCTAATTAACTCTTGAAGACAGTGATTTATAAGTTATATGGACAAAAGCAGACAATAAAATATAGCTACCCTCCTTCCATAAAAAACAAAAACTAAAGACTCAAATTTTCTGGATTTTCAAAATTTAGTTCAAACACATACAGACAATATAAGAATTATGCTAATTGCTAAAAGTTGAATAAAATCAATATGGTGTGTAGGGAAATTGAGAGGCATGGTTGAGCATGGTGTGGGACTTTCTATTGAAAAGTGGGAACCTGAATGGTACTACCTTTCTATCAGAATCTCTCTATTTGAGATCGAGCATGGAAGAAAATGACCACCAGGAAAAAGTTTCCTCTGTCAGTCTCTCTGTCTCACAAAAGACTCTACATGTAGCCCATTTCCTTGTTCTCAAACCAGTTAGTTTATTTACTCAGAGGTTAATAAAAGTCCACCTTCTCTCATCATAAATGGCTCACACATCATTGTTCTGCTCTGTCAAACTATAACCAGGGGCATTCTTCTTACTCCTCCACCCTTTCTGGACCTTCTAATCTTACATGATCCATCTTCTCTCTTAAGGCTCCTCTCTGTCTGCTGGTTGCCGGGATAGCCTGAGGTTACTTCTTCCCGAGCTAGTGCTCTCTGGGTTGGAGAGAACTCAACTGGAGCCGATTTAGGCTGCTGTGTGGGAGAGGGATCAGGAACTCGTGCCACACTAACTTCTCAGGAGATACACTCTGGAACTCTCAGAACCGGAAAGCAATTTCCAAGTGTCTTTAATCAGAAGAGCAGCTGTTTTTATACTCTCCAAGTAGGGTGGAAACAGGATGTGATATAGAGAGGGTGGAGCGAAAAGTGACTGGTGAAAATCAGGGTGTGACAAGGAGAGGATCAGGGTGTGACAAGGAGAGGGGGTGGAGCAGGTGAGAATTCTACCACTAAACCACCAATGCCCTGGAGGGAGTGTGGTGCTTTATGTAAATGTAAAAGTGATTTATGTAAATAGACCAAAGCTTTGAATGGGATTAAATCTATCCCTATATAGGCATATGGTTAAGCAGAAGCCAGGGGGAGCTGGCATACTATCCAACAGCTGGTTATTGATAACCCTACTTCTTTTGATCAACTAACCCCCTTGTTCAACATCTACTAGGAATGTTCTGACCTTTTCTCAGCCCCCTATTTCTCTTTGCCCCTCTTATCCCAAACCATATGTGGGATGGATAAATTACTTCCTCCTACAACCCCTTATAAACCCTACTTTGCTGTTCAATAAATGGATTGTTCATGAAACATTCCCTTGGTGATCTCTGGTTGTGTCTCTAGGTACAAACACAGGGAGAGATCCAGTTGTCTCACACCTACTGTCCCAGAACATTCTTTCTGGGCCCCCGCATCTAGTGCACAACAGAGAGAGTAAGCCAGGAGTTTGTGCCCGGGAAGAGGCCTCACCACTTGAAAAGTCCAACAATGGTGAGTTAAGTAGATAAAGAGAAGACTATCAGTTTGTCAAGATCATTTTAATTCAAGGTCACCAATGAAATAAGATGGTGAGGTTTATGATTAATGTGTTCTCATAAGTGCTATCTATTCTTCTTGTGTCATGACATATATAATACCACATTATTTTCAGAGTATCCGATGTTATATGATGAGTAAGATGGTCTACCTACCTATGAAAGATAGCAGTGAAATGACAGAACTGGAACAGGGATAAAATATATGTCACATAGTAGTATTAGGGTCTCAGTCTTTCACTCATCATTTCCCATTACTATCTACTTTTCATCATACTTTTCTCTATATTTCATCAGTGTAAAAATAATACAAATCTTTGAACACATACATCCAATATATATAAGTATGCCCCTGTATATGTAGGTACTTCTTTATCTAAATTTATCATTTATTATTCCAACTTGAACCTTAAGATTCTAGCATCACTACTCATGGTTCATAACTTGTGATAATTGCAGAATTTTCTATTACTTCTACTTTGCATAGAGAATATAGATTTTTGGTAGAATTTTAAAATATCAGACAATTAATATCAGACTGATTTATTTTTACAAGTGTTTAGAAATCATTCCTTTGTATGATCTTATTCTTACTAAACTTGAGTCATATCCCATAGATTAGTATCACTTAAATAAATAAGTTTGCCTTCCTTTAAGAAAGATGTAGGGGACCCAGGAAATAGGAATTATACAAACTAATTATATGCCTGAAACCTGATGTCTCAATTCAATTCCAGTCACCACCAAAAGCCAGAGTTGAGCAGTGTTCTTGTAAAGAAAGGAAATGAGAGAAAGAATACAGAAACTTGATCAAAATTCCATGTATGTACAGCAGAAATAAAATTAGTGATTGCTAATCCTTTCATACTGTATGAACTGAACAGACATTCTATTGACATATTTGAAAAGGGCAGAGGAAATGGATTGATACTTGAAGCCATGAATCAGATAGGGATTATTATTATTTATTCCAGTGATTGTGGGGTATTGACAAATAGTTAGCTATCAAGGACTATAGTCTGTAGTTATCACATACAAAGAGATCTGACCCTGTTACACATGTGTTTTTACTATCTTATTGGTTATTCATAAAGAAGAAAACATTTCTAATGAACCAAAACTGTAATTTAACTTTCTTTGTATATGTGATTTTCTTTTCAATTTTAAGTCTTAAGAAAATAAATACACTAGTAGAAACATTTCAGTTTGCTTTCTATAGAAATTTTAAGTTGTTCTCAATTTCAAAAATGAAACCATGAATATCAATGAACTCTTCTAGTGTATATGATTTCCCAGTATGAGGTATTTGTAGAAATCAACATATAGTCCATTTATTTGACTACCACCCCAAGTCTCTAATTTTGTCATATCTAAATATATTTACATATTGAAATTCAGTTATTTTATTATAAAATAATTTTATCATATTTATTCTTAGATAGTATTATATTGATCTTTTGAAATTATATTTATATAGCCTACATTAGCCATGAATTTTATTTCAGGATAATAAAAATGCGTTAAACTACTATTATTAAGTAATTCAAAACTTTTTTTGCTACCATACCCAAACTTAAAATGGAAAATAGTTTGTCAAATGGATGCTTAATATAAGAGAGTGGAGCAAAATATTCAAAGGTAATAATTAAGAACAGATGTGAGGCACGTGGTGGCACACCTGGTTAAGTGCTCACATCACAGTGTGAAAGGACACAGGTTCAAGCCCCTGGTCCCCTCCTGCAGGGAGGAGAGGGAAGCTTCACCAGTGGTGAAGCAGGGCTGCAGGTGTCTCTCTGTCTCTATCTCTTTCCCTGTCTCTATCTTCCCCTAACCTTTCAATTTCTGGTTCTCTATCCAATAAAAAAAGACAATAAAAATTTAATAATACAAAGGTTAAAGACAGTTATTCTGTTCTCAGGTTATTTTTTTAAGCCTTTTGGGTAAAGAAAGTAAGCATATGACCTTAAAAATGTGTCCTGGAACATTATCTCTCCAGACCCCTACCCCAGTAGGGATGATAGAAACAGGATGGTGGTATGGGTTGACCTGCCAACATCCAGGTTCAGCAGGGAACCAATTACAGAAGCCAGAACTCCTACCTTCTGCACCTCAAAAAGGTTTTTGGTCCATTACCCAGAGGAGGAGAAAAACTAGGGGAAGATGACCAGAGGGCTCTGAACTCCATTTCCATTAAGATCTGGAGAGAGAAGAAGAAAAAAAGCGGGAACATTCAGAAATAGCAATAGGTGTAGGTGACTTAGAAAGGAAGAGAAAGTAGGGCCACAGAAAAAATGGACAAATAAATATAAACAGAGATAGTTATAGAAATAATAGTTAACCTATAGCTAGGACTTTGTGAGAATTACTGCACTTTTCAATAGAGGGAATGGGGACACAGTACTCTGGTGATGGGAACAGTGTAGAATTATATACCTGCTACCTCATTATTTGGTAAATCAATATTAAATTGATAATAAAAATGGGAAAATAATTTTCCACACCAAAAATAAAAGAAATTAAGTAAACAGAGACAGAGAGGGATACTACATAATTATCAAAGGATTGATCCAACAAGAAGATATAAACATTATAAAGATATATACCCCAAACTCAGGTGCACCCAAATATGTAAAAAAGATACTTACTGAACGTAAGGGAAACACTGGCAGTAACACAATAATAGTGGGAGTTCTTAACACACCACTCACAGCAAGACACAGTTCATCCAGACAAAAAGTTAATAGGGAAATGTCAGCCTTATATAAAATACCAAAGACAAGATGAACCTAACATATATTTATGGAACTTTTTATACCAAAAGACATGAATACATGTTCTTCTCAAGTAGACATGGAATATTCACTAGGATGGACCATATGCTGGGTCACAAAGACAGCCTAAACAAATATGTGAATACTAAAATTACCAAATGCATCTTTTCAGAACATGATAGTATGAAGCTAGAAAACAGCCACTAAGAGACAAGAAACCTCCCTAAACTCTGGAGCCTAAACAACATGCTCCTGAATAACACAAAGGTCACTGAAGAAATCAAAAACGAAATTAGTAGTTACTTTGATATCAACTAAATAAAGAAACCGACTGTCACACCCTAAGGGGTACAGCAAAAGCAGTCCTGAGAGGAAAGTTCATAGCAGTACAGGTCCACATTACTAATGAGGAGAAATCACCAGTAAACCATCTAGCATCCCAACTGAACCAACTATAAACTGAGCAACAAAGATATCCAGCATTCTATCAGGATACAAGAAATAATTAAAATCATAAATCAATAAAATATAAAAATCCAGAAGGACTATCAGGAACATTAATGGAACCAAGAGCTGATTTTTCTGAAAGGATAAAAAACTAAACTGCTAGCTGCACTCGCTAAGAGAAAAAGAAATAAACCTATGGTAAAATCATTCAAAAATGAAAGAAGAGATTATTATGACACAAGACAGAGATATAAACAATCATTCAGGACTATTATGAATATCTATATGGAAATAAATCTGACAACTTAGAGGAAATGGACACATTCTTAGAGTCATACCAACTGTCAAACTTGATGGAAGAAGAAGTGCACAAACTAAACAAGTCAACCACTGCACATAAATTAAAACAGCCACCAGGAGTCAGGCTGTAGCGCAGTGGGTTTAGTGCAGGTGGCACAAAGCACAAGGACCAGAGTAAGGATCCTGGTTCAAGCCCCCGGCTCCCTACCTGCAGGGGAGTCACTTCACAAGCGGTGGAGCAGTTCTGCAGGTGTCTGTCTTTCTCTCCCCCACTCAATCTTCCCCTCCTCTCTCCATTTCTCTCTGTCCTATCTAACAATAGCATCCATAACAACAACAATAATAATTACAACAATAAAACAAGAGCAACAAAAGGGAATAAATAAATATTAAAAATTAAAAACAGCAATCAAAAGCCTTCCAAGAACAAAATACCAGGTCCAGATGGATATACCTATGAATTATATGAAACATCCAAAGAACTAACCCCTATTCTCCTCAAATTCTTCCAGAATATAGATCACTACCTAACATATTCTATGAAGTCAATATATATACACTCTGATCTCAAAGCAAGAAAGATCTCTCAACCAAAAATAAAAAAGATGAACATTGATGCTCAACAAAAATTAGCAAATTGAATTCGACAACATATTATATGAATAATCTAACAAGACCAAGTGAGATTCATCCCCAGAAAACAGGAATAGTTCAATATCTGCAAGTCAACCATTGTAATCCACCATACAAAAAAAGAGAGATAAAAATCACTTGATTTGACTAACTGATATAGAAAAAGCATTTGACAAGGTCCAACACACATTTATGATAAAGATCTTTAAGAAATTGAGAGTGAATGGAAAAGTCCTCAACATGATAAAGGCTATAATATATTACAAACCCAGGGCTAACATCATACTCACAGGGGAAAAATGTCAAGCTTTTCCCCTAAAATCAGCAACTAGTATTCTAAATACTTCTGTTCACCATAGTTCTAGAAGTCCTTACCATCATAATCAGGCAAAGAGAATAGAAGTGTCAAAGTAATTCAAACTGGAAAGGATGAAGTTAAATTATTTTTTGCAGATATGTTTTTATGTTCTTTTAAATGTTTTATTTATTTAATTAATTTATTATTTATCTATTTAGGATAGAGGCAGAGACAAATTGAGAGGAAGAGGGAGATAAAGAGAAAGACTTGAAATACTGCTTAACCAGTCCTGAAGCTTCCCCCTACAGGTGGAGACCAAGGGTTGAACCTGAGCCCTTGAGGACTGTAATGTGTGCACTGTCTGATCCCTATAAATATTGTTCTTATTCTATGTAAAATATTATACCTATAACTCAATCAAATGTATACTTTGAAAATTCATGCATAATGTTTAACAAGACCATAGGATCAGAGGGGTACAACTCCACACAATCTCCACCACCAGAGTTCCATATCCTATCCCCTCCATTGGAAGCTTTCCTGTTCTTTATCTCTCTGGAAGCATGGACCCAGGATCATTATGGGGTGCAGAAGGTGGGAGGTCTGGCTCCTTTAATTACTTCTCCACTGAATATGGGCATTGACATATCCACCCATACTCTCTGCATGTCCCTAACAGGGTTCTGGAGAGGTGGGGTTCCTGGGTACATTGGTGAGGTCATCTGTCTAGTGAAGTCAGTTTGGTGTCATGGTAGCATCTGCAGCTTGGTGGCTGAAAAGCATTAAGCTACAAAGCAGAACAAATTATTAAATAGAAGAAAGAAAAAGTCACCATGACAACTACCACCACTAATGATATGGGGACATAACTTCAGGAAGCAATTAACTATTAATTTGTTCACACACATAGTCTGAGATTTTATGATCAAATTGCATTGCTTGTCTAACTCATTTCCAATTGTAAACCAGTTCTCTCAAATTTCATTTTTTATGTGGACTATCTTCCTTGACTTCAGTGGCAAGTACATGACCTAGATTTGATCAGCAAAGTCCATCAGTGAGTGATTCAAGAATGACACTTACCCCAAATGGGACCAATCAGCACATTCTCCAGCGCATTTATGCCAAAGTTATCAAAACAGACATATTCCCCTGCTTTGGGAGTAAAAGATGAATGGATGTTAAAAATTGGAGAGGTAGATATCTACCCTTCTCAACCTAATAAAACAATTCATTTGTTTGTAAGAAAGAATGAGGACAGGGTAAGTCAAAGGAGAGTTGGGGAGTATTTCTCAGAACACAGGTTGGAATTACAGCCAGTCCTTGCTCTGGAATTTAATCAGGAACTGGGTAATTTTTTTTGTCTGCTTTGGTTCAGATATGAAATGCTGTCAGATGGACTAGATTCAATTACATATTTCTGTTAGTGATAATCATTCTTTTTAATATCTTTTTTGTCTTATCTAAAGTAAAAAAAAATAAGCTTTCATTATCAAACTGTACATTGAAATAACATATTCAGAAAGAAATACAGCTGAAGTATGTAGATATGATTGCATTTCTTTTTTTTTATTTTCATCTATTTCTTTCATTTCAGTTAGGCAATCCCCTTGATTTACCAGAGTTTTTTTGGAAGGCAGTTTTGTGCCTTATTGAGAAATAAGTAATTGTACTAATTCTGGATAATAATTAGTTCTGGAGGTATATATTTTGTGAGAAGGTGACCATGAAAAGTTTCTCCAACTTGTCATTTAATAATCCTGTAAAAAATCATTTCTTCAATAAATAAATACTGAAGTTTAAGTACGTTTCTTCATTAAAAATAAAGTAAATACAGAGGCAGTCTCTCATCCTAGTATAGCTACAGTAGTGCTCTTATTAATTTGTGGAACAACACTGAATGTTAGGGACTCCCCACTCACCAGAGGGAGACTGGGTCAACTCTGCCACTTGAGAAAGATGGGTCCGCAGATGAGTATGGCCTAGAATGTTCCTAGTGATGGCCATGGAACGCATGCTCAGACTTACAGGGATGCAGAAGTTACACAGGCATCTGTACTGAATATGAACAGTTATGGGCCTCAGGTCAAAATGGTGGGGTTTATAGTTAACAGTATGTATATAATTTTCCCATATTTGGGACCTACACTCTTCTGATCCAGCTTTCTAGTTCTATTTCCAACTCTGACACCGTCTCCCCAGACAATACCTTTTAGCCCACCTGCATGTAAGCTGTCAGGTTCAGGTAAAAATTAGAAAAGTCATGGGCCCCTTGGAATATTCCTAAAATAGACCTACTAGCTTTTTCCAAAATGGAGACCCCGAGTCTCATCTGTTGTATTCATGCCTTTAGGTTCCTGATTACTAAACAATTTGATTTGTTTTTGTATCATAATGCCTTTCAGCCGCCAAGTTGCAGATGTTACTGTGATGCCAATTTGACTTCCCTGAGCAGATGACCTCACCAATGTGTCCCGTCCCAGAACCCCGCCCCCCTCAAGAGCCCTACCCTGCTAGGGAAAGATATAAACTGGTTGGGAGTATGGATCAACCTGCCAACACCCATGTCCAGTGGAGAAGCAATACCAGAAGCCAGACCTGCCACCATCTGCACCCCATAATGATCCTGTGTCCATACTCCCAGGGGGATAAAGAATAGGAATGCTCCCAATGGAAGGGATGGGATATAGAACCCTGGTGATGGGAAAAGTGTGGAATTGTACCACTCTTACCCTATAGTTTTGTTGTTATTTTGTATTTTATGAATAAATTAAATTAATTTTAAAAATCTGCCTAAAAAAAAAGAATAGGAAAGCTTCCAATGGAAGAGATGGGATATGAAATTCTGGTGATGGAAATTGTGCCCTATTATCCTATTAATTATGTCAGTCTTTATTAAATCTACAACAACAAAAATGTATTCATTTATTTCATTAGGTAGAGACTAGGAGAAACTGAGAGGGGCGGGAAGTAGAGAGGGAGAGAGAGAGAAAGAGAGACATATTCACAATCAAAACAGTCCAAATATTCTTCAATGTGCTAAATGGATATAGAGATTCAATATTCTGTAGCAAAATAAATTGTTATCAAAACCATGAAATTCCATAGAGGAAACTTAAGTGCATATTTCTAAGTGAACAAAATCAATCTGAAAGTCCATATACTCCATGATTCCAACCTTGAGACCACTGTGAAAACACCAGTATTAATGATGCAGTAAGATCAGTAGTTTGCCAAGGCTCAGTGTGGTGGGAGGAAGGCATGAAAGAAAAAAAAGAAAGGAAGGGAGTCAGGTGGTAGCACAGCAGGTTAAGTGCATGTGGTGCAAAGCGCAAGGACCAGCATAAAAATCCCAGTTCGAGGCCCCAGCTCCCCACTTGCGGGGGGGGGGGGTGTCACTTCACAGGCGGTGAAGCAGGTCTGCAGGTGTCTATCTTTCTCTTCTGCTCCTCTCTCCAATTCTTTCTGTCCTAGCCAAGAACACCGACATCAATAACAACAATAATAGCTACAACAATAAAATAACAAGGGCATCAAAAGTAAATGAATAAATATTAAAAAAAAAAAAGAAAGGAAGAGTGCAATACAGAGTGATTTTTTTAAGGCAATGAAACTATTCTCTGTTATACTATAACAATAAATACATTTGTCAAAACCCATAGAATGTATACAACAGAGTGAACCCTAATGTAACCTGTAGATGTTGGTTAATAATATGGTGTAGATTCCTCAATTATAACAAGTGTATCAAAATAATATAGTATCGCTTTAAAGGAAACTGGGGCAGGGAGAGGATGACCCCTCATGAGAAACTGTATGAGAACTCTTTGTAGTCTCCATACAATATATCACTTAGCCTAAATGGCTATTGAAAAATATATTCTAGTTTTTAAAAGCAAAGTAGGATCTGTGCTAGCCAAAGAGAATTCTATTCAGCACAAGAAGGTTTCCTTTGTAAAAATAAAATCTATGGCATGCAAATAAAAATTGAGTATTTATTATGCATGCTTAACTTAAAATAATGAGATAATTTTAACCTAAAATGTGGTTGGTGTAGTTAATAGTTTAAGTGTGGGAGAGTATGAAAAGGATTCTTTGCATATCAGAAATGGGTGTCAGCAATAATGTAGATGGTGTATTCAGAGAACTTTTATAGCTTGTGAATCGGCTATCATGAGGAGGTAGGACATTGCTCATGTGTCAACAACTGATCTATAAATCACTACCACCCTAACAAACTGATTTTTAAAAAATAGAATAAGAAGTAGCAAAGCAAGAATAATAGCAATTGTTTTTCAGTGGATTAAGTTGTTGAAAAATTTCAGTAAACATAAAAGTAGACAGTTACTACATAGGTGAGTTATACTTGTCATAAAATATGGCACCGTTAACATTAAAAATAATTCTTAAAAAAATCAGGCACTCTTCTTATTTTAATTGCTTATTTACTTATTTATTTTGGATATGAGTGACATGAATGCAGAACAAGTCCAGCAAAAATAGAAAATATGTGAAAGATAGAAGAAGGACAACACTGTTTACAATCTCCAAAGCAGAAAAAGTTGGGACAAAGTGTTGACTCAGCAGTACAATTCCCATCCTGAATGCTACATTGCGCACATAAGGGTGGGACTCTGGCTCTCTGTCTAGTAAAATAAATAAAAGAAATGGTAAGTGGCAAAGTTGAAAGTGACTAGAGTTACATATACTTCTATTAGAAATACAGGAGCAAAGTTAAAATTACAAGTTCACATAGTGAATAAAAATAAGAAGACTCGAAGTGATAAGTATAAAAAAAATTCCACTTTGATGAAGCATCCTCATTATAGAACATGCTCATCTATCTTGTAGACATTGACTCAGCATCACTCTCAACACAGATACAACTAGGTTTTGTCAAGAAGGGAGGAAATATTGCAGTGAAAGAGCTATTAGGGCATTGAATGATATGCACAGTTGGGTTTAATTAGGGCAAAGTGATAAGTGATGGTTTTAGCACACGAATTAACACAGATGGTGGGAAAAAGACAAATTTAGTATCTTCAATCTGGAAAATGTCAGGCTTAGCATAGATAATGAAGTCTTGGAAAATAAAGAATGAAACAAAGACTCTAGTTGAAATGGTAAATGCTTCTAGGAAGGAAAGCCAGCACACACTATACTTAGAATTGTTAACTAGATAATGACTGTATCAGCCTCACTCAGTCTCACTGACTCTGTAGTAACTTAATGAGAATAGCAATGAAGAACTTCACACAAGGTAATGAATATTAAATATATATATACATATACTTTTATTTTAAAAGGAAAGTAATAAAGTATAATAACCACAGTTCAAATTTTATATTACTAGTTATTAAATGTCTTTTCTTCACAAATCTATTTATAAGATAGTTCATTTTAAAGTGATAATTAGACCTGTAGATAATATTTGAGGAAACTGGGTTTTAATCACTATTATTTCTAATAACTATCTACAAATTAATACTAAAACATTAAATTAAGTTAACTGAACTTTCTACATAATAGAAATTCCAGCTTCATTGTATAAATAATTGAATGTGGTAAAAATTGTTGTTTCTTCAAATGGCAATATAACCAGAAAATATTTGAGATCTCAAATTAGAGGGGAAATGAGTATCAGCTTTTAAGCAAAATACTAAAAATGATTTATCTTAAGAACATAGAAGACATCTGAGATTTTTTTTTTTTTTGGACATCATGACCATTTCAAATTGTAGTCATAACTATAATTTAACATTGAATGATCACTGACATTATTTCTCTCTGTTTTAAAAAATATATCATTTATTTATTTATCTATTTATTTATTTGAAAGGTAGAATGAAAGAGAAAAAGAACCAGACAGGACCCTGGTACATATGCTGCCTGGGATCAAACTTAGGACTTCATGCTTGAGAGTCTAAAGCTTTATCCACTGTGCCACTTCCCAGACCACATGACATAGCTTCTCTATCAGCAACACTGACCAGTAGAAGTTTGAAAAGGTAAATAATAGTTTACAAGGACACTTCCTGGAGTGCCAGCACAATAGATCACTTGGATAGTGTGCTGTTTCTCGCCATGTGCATGACCCAAGTTCAAGCCCAGGACCCACTGCAAGGGGACTCCCTCTCCCTCTCCCTCTCCCTCTCCCTCTCCCTCTCCCTCTCCCTCCCGCTCCCCCTTCCCCTCCCCCTCTCACTCTCCCCCTCCCTCTCTCACTCTCACTCTCCTTCTCCCTCCCACTCCACCTCCCCCTTTCCCTCTCTGTTCTCTCTCTCTCTGCCTCCTTCCCTCCCTCCCTTCACTTTTCTGTCTCTCTCTATAAAAATAAAATAAATAGGGGACCGGGCCAGGTGACAATGCACCAGGTTAAGTGCACTTAGTAAGAAACTTAAGGACCCTGGTTCTAGCCCCTGGCTTCCCACCTGCAGGGGAGTCACTTCAAGAGTGGCTAAGCAGGTCTGCAGGTGCCTATCTTTCTGTCTCCCTCTCTGTCTTCCCCTCCTCTCTCAATTTCTCTCTGTCCCATCCAACAACAGCAGCAGCAATAATAACAGCAACAATAATAACAATGGGAAAAAGATGGCCTCTAGGAGCAGTCAATTTGTAGTGCAGGCACTTAGCCCCAGCAATAACCCAAGGCAAAAAATAATAAAATAAAATAAGAAGTAAGATAAAATAAAAAACCTGCTAGTCAAATACCACTATTCTGTTAGATAAAAATAAAGAGAGTGTGTAGGAAAGGAAGTGGAAAGGTTTCTTTTGTTTGTTTGTTTGTTTGTTTTTAATTGGCTGCCAATAAACACAATATAGAAATTTACCTTTGTGACCGTGGTTTAGATTACAGATGAAAGTGGTAGCTGAGACTGCAGCAGTTAGTCTGCTCGAACTCCAAGAGCACACATAGCAGTTAAAGAATTATTTTCCTGTGGGAATCCAGCTGTCTCTAGTTGTCTGGAGTATTGGAGCCAAACTTCAGGACACTGAGAGCAGAAACCATTATTCATTTTCTCTGCTCATATAGGAGTTCCCACAGATCTGTAATGGGCTTGTCAGACTGGAATGGTTGCCCAAAAGTCAGAAGTGAGACCTAGTAGACTGACTGGAATAGTCCTCAGAGACTGATAATACAGAGAAAACAAGTTAAGAGATTGAGAACAATAAACTGAAAAAGAAATAAAAGATGAAAAAGTGAATTAGTAAGGAAAAAAGAAAAACCTTAAGAGGAGAGGATTGACAGTGAGATGCGCTTAGTATGGCAATGCACAATTTGAAGAGGTGAAAAGTTCACGCTAGACATCTAGACACTAACCATGGAAAGACCATAGGTTGTACCTGTATGCCAAAAAGTGAACTATAAACCATTAACCCAACAATAAAATAGACTTTTAAAAAGTGTGCTTCCTGTAAACTAACATCACTTCAATAAGTAAGCAAATATACTTTTAAAATCCTGGGGGGAAAAAAACTAATTGGGGGCCTGGCAGTAGTGCAGCGGGTTAAGAACACAGCACAAAGCTCACGGACTGACTGCTGTAGGGATCCCGGTTCAAGCCTCCAGCTCCCCATCTGCAGGGGGATCGCTTCACAAGTGGTGAAGCGGGTCTGCAGGTGTCTATCTTTCTCTCTCCCTCTCTGTCTTCCCCTCCTGTCTCAGTTTCTCTCTGTCCTATCCAACAACAAGGGCAACAACAATAATAACTACAACAACAATAAACAAAAAGGGAAACAAAAGGGAAAAAAATGGCTCCAAGAGCAGTGAATTCATAGTGCAGGTACCGGGTCCCAGTGATATGCCTGGAGGCAAAAAATAAATAAATAAAAAATAATCTTATGAGCATAAATAGAAAAAAAACACAAAGAAAAATTTTAATATGTGTAACAAGAATTTTCACTAAATGAAGATATTATGACCTCACTAGTGATAAAACAAATTGAAAATAAAATTTAAAATAATTAAATGAGCAGTTACATAGATGAACTATAATTGGCTTGAAATTATCTTTTTATATTTACTTATTTATTACCTTTTGTTATCCTTGTTTTATTGTTGTTATTATTGTTGTTGTTATTGATGCTATCATTGTTGGATAGGACAGAGAGAAATGGAGAGAGGAGGGGAAGACAGAGAGAGGGAGAGAAAGATAGACACCTGCAGACCTGCTTCACCGCCTGTGAAGCGACTCCCCTGCAGGTGGAGATCCCGAGGCTCTAACTGGGATCCTTATGCCTGTCCTTGAGCTTTGCGCCATGTGGTGTGCGCTTAACCTGCTATGCTACTGCCCTACTCCCGGAAATAATCTATTTTATAAATCATGAGGTTGAAATCACTTTGTGTTTCATTTGTTGTCAGTTGTCCTACAATGAGTGATTGAGTGGTTTTACTTTTCTCACTACTATGAAAAGGCCACATGGATATAAATTAGGAGACAATGATTTTTGAGATTGTTTATGATATTTATGTCCTATAGAGTCAGGTATACTGTATGTAATTGCTATGAGTTTATTGCAAATTTGGATACTAAATAGAATAAACCACATTTTTTCTTTTTTTTATCTTCAAAATTCATAGCTGAGCCAGGCGGTGGCACAGCTGGTTAAGTGCTCACATTACAGTGCGCAAGGAGCAAGGTTCCAATCCCCAGTCCCCATCTGAGGGGAAAAGCATCATGAGCAGTGAAGTTGGGTTGCAGGTGTCTTTCTTTCTCGCTTCCTCTCTATCTTCCCCTCTCCTCTCAATTTCCCTTTGTCTCTATCCAATGATAAATAAATAAATAGAAATTTCAAAAGAAAGTTAAAAATAACCATATCTGTTTATAGCTACTGAACTTCAATGTGAATTTTTAAATAGATATATGTTTTTTTCTTAGAAATAGTTGTATTTATTTATTTTTCTTAGATTCTGATTCTGATTGCACTCCATCCATAAACTGATAGTAGAAAAGTCAGATCTTTAAAATGATGGCATTGTCACTTCATGAATAAAGCCTAGCTATCTTTTATGTAGTTTTTCCCTAGACAGTAATCATAGTCAAAAAACCCAGGTTTTTTTTTAAGTTATTTTATATTACTGGCGAGAGTGAAATAGTATCTTTGCTTTGCATTTTTTAAATATTAAAACATTCTAAAGTTAAATGTATCTGTTTAAAATTATAACATTGCATTTGTAATTAGTTTTGCAAATATGTAGAAATATTTATTGGCAGAATTAATGGTTTACAGTCAACAGTAAAGTAAAATACAATAGTTTGCTCAATGTGTAACATTTCTCAGTTTACCACATAACAATTAAGATATGACTAGGTCCTCCTGTGTCTTCAAGGACCTGAACCCTCACCCTAGAGTCTTGTACGTTGGTGGAATAAAACAGCTCCAGTCCATGTTCTGCTTTGGGTTTTTCATTCTGTTCTTATTGTTTCAACTTCTGTCTATGAGTATGATCATTTCATATCCTTGCTTCTCTTTCTGGATTATCTCACTTAACATTATTCATTCATGCTTCAGTCAAGATGGGGTGAAGAAGGTAAATTCATCATTTTTAATAGCTGAGTAGTATTCCATTGTGTGTAGAGCACAACTTACTCAGCCACTCATCTGTAGTGCACAACCATTTATATTCAGTCTTCTGTTCTCCAAGTCTTTGAAAATGAACAAATATTTAAAGATTAAGTTATGCACAGTTCTGTGCAGTAGAAAGATAACTTTGTATCTCTTATAATCACAGTTGTAATTTTAAAACTAGCAAGATTAAAAAAGACTTGTCTAAACAGAAAGCAACAATAAAGCATCAATTAGTTAGAGGCACTCAGTGTATCTGTTTTAGTTACTATTCATTCATCAGTCTCATTTTTTCTTTCAACTTTAACAGGGTAACAGACATTTAAATTGGCATTCAACCACTAAGAGCTGAGGTTTGGCATTTTTTTTATAACATTTAGCTGTTCTTTTTCCTCTCTGGCTCTTATTGACTTCTGCGTGTGTTAATATTGTGACTGAGTATAAAACTGCAAAGGATTATTATCCTGTTCCTAAACCTTGTTCTAAACCTACAGAAAGCAAACATAAAGTATTATCATACATATTTGTAGACATTATCCCTAACACACACACACACACACACACACACACAAACACACACACACACACACCTCCTGAAGTCACAGAGCTCCCAATTCTTTAGTGACCACGTGTCAATTATTCTTCTAAATATACATGATATTAATTTTACTTGACTGAATATGGAAAACAGCCACACCAACAAGTAAAAAAAAATTTTTTTTGCAGTTCTGGCTGAAGAGGAAAGGATGCCAGTTTATATACCTAGCAAATAAAATGCTTCTTGACTGAGACTTCCAACAAAGGTGTTAAATGCATCTCAATAGATTTGAAGCAGTTCAATTTTTAAAGCTGATCTCCTTTGTTCATCTTTGAAAATGTATTAAATAATATGAAAGTTAAAGAAAAGTGTTGGTAGCATAGCGGGTTAAGCACAGGTGGCGCAAATTGCAAGGACCAAAGGGAGGATCACAGGTCGAACCCCAGTCTCCCCACCTGCAGGGGAGTCCCTGCACAGCCGGTGAAGCAGGCCTGCCGGTGTTTATCTTTTTCTCCCCTTCTCTTTCTTCCTCTCCTCTCTCCATTTCTCTCTGTCATATCCAATAATGATGACAATAATAACTGCAACAATAAAACAACAAGGGCAACAAAAGGGAATAAATATATATTTAAAAAGAAAGAAAAGTGTTGCTGCAAAGTTAAGCATTTCAGATGATTAAGGTTGTTTAATATATATAGTAGTGGAGTAAGTAGTTAGACTGGAAATACATAGGGTGAAAATAATGTATACTGAAAATGTAAATTTGGGTTCCCTATAGGAAGTGAAAATTAAAAAGCCTGATTCCCGAAATTATCAAAGTAGGATAATGGTTGGCTGGCTATTTTAAGATAACATATAAGGAAAATGATTAGTCATAAAAGTCTTAAGCAGCATTAAGCCTTATGAAAATTGACAATAAACACACACATACACACACACACACACACACACACACACACACACACACACACAGAGAGAGAGAGAAATCTGAATGCAAAATATTTTCCCCTTAGTTATCACCTTTTGAAATCATACTAATAACCTCAGGTGATATAGTTTGGGGAGATATGCAAATAGCTAGATTCCTTACAACATATAATATAATGGGAAGGAATTGTGTTGAGTGAAATAAGCCAGAAAAAGAAAAATATTGAAACAAAGTAAAAAGTAGTGAGTGTATGTGTGTGTGTTGGGGGAGGTTAAGTGATGCACCTGTTTGAGCATGCGTGTTACCATGTCTTAGGACATGAGTTCCAGCCCCAGTGCTCCACTTGTGGGGATAAGCTTCAGCAGATCTACTGGGGTCTGTCTTTCTCTCTTCCTCTTCATCCATCCCTCCTCTTTCAATTTCTCTCTGCCCTATCAAATAAAATAAAAAGAAAAAAATGGTGCTCTGGAGTATTGGATTCATATTGCTGGCATGTTGGGATATTGTGCAGATGTGGTTGAGTTTGGCAGAGCCCACAAACCACCCTATTCCATGCTACTATTATTATCTACATACCAATCTTCAGCTTTGTCTTATAAATGACTAAAGGTCTCCTCCCCACCGCATTATCCCCTCAGGAAGTTCCCAGTGTGCCTTTTTCTTTTCTCCACCCCCTTTCCTAGCCATCTCTGTTCCTGACTTGCCACTTCTGTTTTTATCCCAAAAAACCCACTTCCGTTCCTGGTTTCACTCTCCCTTTTCTCTCCCGCATCCTGACCTAGAGAAGGGCTGGTGGGCTGGCGTGCAGAGCAGGAAGCGGCCATTGCGGTTTGGTGCCATGTGGCTTAACCTGCTGTGCTCACACCTGAATCTGGGGCTTCTGCATGAACAAAGATTTGTGTTGCTACCACCATGAACTTGGTTCCTGGATCCATCTCTCCTGCCCACAATGCTAGCCCAGCACTGGCACTTAGTTCCAACAATAGTCTTGGTGGAGAGAGGAAAGAAAGAGAGGGGAAGGAGAGAGAAAGAAGGAAGGAAGGGAGAGAGAGAGGAAGGGAAAAATGAGAGAGAAAGGGAAAGGGGAAAGGATAAGGGAGCAGTACAGAGTGAACCTGAGCACTGAGTATAGGAATGTGAAAAACAGAATGTCAACTTATGTCTAAGACTGTGGGAGAACTATAGTAGTCATCTATGAGGGGATAGGGACATAGAATGGGGGTGGGAAAATAAATAAATAAAAATAAAATAAACATATATAATAATAATAATAAAAAGAGTGAACCTCATGGAGCGTCTCAGGAACCTTCGAAACCGCTGCCTACTCACTTGCTGTTCTACGATTCAAACTGCCAAACTACAATCTGTTGAATTATATTAGGGAACCCACACAGGGAAAGAATGGGTATTAATTCTGATGGAAATAAATAAACAAATAAATAAAATTTCCAGTGAAATTTAAATTACCTAAAAAAAAAGGAAAGAAAACTTGTCTAAGGTATGCTTGCCATGTTAGTAGTTACTGTGTCAGGAAATTATATAAATTATTCCCAGACCAATTTTTAAATCCTTTTTTAATTTCCAAATGAGAGAAAGAGAGGGGAGAGAGAGAGAGAGAGAGAGAGAGAGAGAGAGAGAGAGAGGCTACATGACTCCCAGAACAGCTTTTCAGAGGACTGTCACCACAACACCAGAATTTTCCAGTGTCAGAGTATTCCTGTGTCTTGCTAGGGCTCCTGAATAAGGCATTACAAGGGACTCACCCCACCGAGTGAGTCATCGTCCACCTTTTAAAAGTAAAAGTGAATTATTCATTTGATCCACTACCATTAGAATCTTCAGCATTTTCAGTGCCTCCACAACTCTACTGCTCCTGAAAACTACCTTTTTTGTTTTGTTTTTCCTTCAAAGGGTGAGAAACAGAGAGATAGAGAAATGAGGACAGAAAAAAGAAGAGACATCATAGGTCCACTCCACTTCTCATGAACTTTCCCTTCCCTTCCCTTCTGTATATGTTCCCATATAGTGGCCTGGATCCTTATGTGCGGTAATATGAGCTTGCATTGGATGAGCTACATCCTTGACCTCTGTTACCTTCAGCTTTTACTTTACTGGATAGTCTCTCTCTCCTATTCTCTCTCTCCTATTCTCTCTCTCCTATTCTCTCTCTCTCTCTCTCCCTCCCTCCCTTTCTCCCTCCCTCTCCCTCTCCCTCTCCCTCTCTCACAGTAGTTCAGTTTTGAACCAAATCATGGATAAATACTGTTTGTTGTGACTTTACTTTCCAATTAAGCTTATATCAAGGGATCTGGTCGCAAACTTGAATACCTAAATGAGCTTTGTGAATGTAATGGGATAAAACAATATAACAACAGTACACAAATATAGTTTATATTGTTAGAAACCAACTGGGATGACTTGTATGTCAAAGCAGCCGGGTAAAACAGTCCAATATTAAGTATTAATATGATGGGAAGCAGGGCAATCATTTCTTTTGATCCTTTATAGAATGAATCATTGTTCCAAGTTGAATTTTTGCAATGCAGTATAAAGGATGCTGACACAATCAATAATTCCCTCTTGAAAAAAAGATCAAAGATTCAATGTGAATAATATTATCCTATTCTCTCAAAAGCTCTCTCCTGAACTGAGTAATACAACTTGAGACAAGGATTCCAACTGAGTTGTGGCATAAAAAAAGATTACAAATATTCAGTAGATCAGCAGGAAGCACAAAAAGAAAACATCCTTCCTTACAAGTAGCTTGATTAAAACTAGTGATCTAAGAGAAAATTAAGATAACTAACTTATTATCAATATCTCTCCTAAGACTTCCACTTTCTCATTTGCTCTCAGCGAACAGATATCCACTACATTTTCTGAAAAGACTCTGTTCTCTAATATTTTATGATTTAATAATTTTTATCTTTGTTGGACTTCTAAAGCATTGATCACCTAAACAAGTGGTGTTCTCCCTCACGACTCTGATCTTCACTCACCACGTGCTTGAAAAAAACCTAGTGTACTTTTGTTATTCTCGTGTTCTTTTAGAAAATTGTCAAGGCTGAGGATAGCATAACGGTTTACACAATAGACTTTTGTGCCTGAGACTCAGAGACCCCAGGTTCAATCCCTAACACCACTATAAACTAGAGGTGTGCAGTACTCTGGTTAAAATAAATACATGTTTTAAATGTAAGAAATAACAATGCTGATGTGGTGACTCTTTTATTTTACTATATAAGACAACATGGGTCTGGGTGGTGGTGTACCTGGTTGTGCACACTTTACAATGGGCAGGGACTTGGGTCCCAGTCCCCAGTTCCCACCTGCAGAGGGAAAGCTTTGTGAGTGGTACAGCAGAGCTGCAGGTGTGTCTCTGTCTCTCTCCCTATCGCTCCTTCCCTCTCCATTTCTGGCTGTCTCTATCCAATAAATAGGTAAAGATAATAAAACAAAACATAAGAAAACATCTCTGATTCAAATTTGTTTTTTTAATTACAAAATGTTATTTAAACTGATTATTTTCAATTCAACTATATCAACATATCTTAATCCTTGCTTTATTTGCAAAAGATCAATGACTGTAAGTAAGAAAAGTAATTTATCAGATAACAATTACACATGAAAGTTGCCTATGTATGATGATATTTTATAGTCTTTATAATTCTAAAATTTAATGGTGGTGTTCTTTTCATTTATATCTTATAATATACACATATGTAAATAAGTTGGATAAAATTACCGCAGTTGGTTTCAAGCCAACTGATTTTGGCAGTGTGTACAGTTGTACTGATAACCCTATTAACTAAGCCATTGCTTTTGATCATTATGAAGATATTGCCATGAAAATTCAGCCAACACTTAAAATAAGAGATGAACCATACTGTCCATGATAATGAGGAAATTAAATTCTCATCTCTGGAAGTGACCCAATTATATTTCAATATAAATAACATCTTTTAGAGCAACACCTGTGAGAAATACAGATATCATACAGATTTTTTTTATGATAGTCTTCTCCATTATTTCAAAAGAATTGAGTTTTCCCACTAGGTTGTCAGACCAAATGGTGTTTAGCTGGTATCTACTACAAGTTGGAAATAAATTAAATTGGCAAGAGTACACTCCAGAATTCTGAAATGAGCCAGTACCTAATGCAAACATGGGAGTTGTTCTAAACCATTCAATTGCTAGACTGCTACACCTCCATCTCCTATGTCTACATCCAATTTTGGAATCATTGCCATAGTCCATGTATATAAAATGTATAGTTTGGTAATACAGTGCTATTTGCATAGTCTACTATCCTTAAAATTATAGATTAATTCACTGAGATAAGCAAAACATTCAACAGATAATGTTGACCTTGTGTTCCTGAAAGAATTCAAACTTTACGGGCCGAGATATAACTCAGCCTGCAGAGTATGTACCTTATCACAGATGAGATCTGAGGCTTAAGAAGTAATATCCCATGGAAGCTCCACAAATTCTTCTTCTAGCATTTGCCCTTCTTCCGTAGCCAGTCAACAGCGTCAGGTTGAGCCTGATGTAAAGTTTCGAGACCTCCTTTGAATCTGAAGAGGTGGCAGTCGTTGACTATGTGGGTCATAGTCTGTCTGGAGCCGCAGGGGCAGTTCGGGTCGTCTCTGGTTCCCCAGTGATGGAACATAGCGGAGCACCGGCCATGGCCTGTTCAATAGCGATTGAGGAGGGCCCGATCATAATGTGCCAGGTCAAAGCCGGGTTGACACTTGCAGGGGTCTGTTATGAGGGGTTTGTTCTTTACCTCAGCTGACTGCCAACTCTGTTTCCAAGAGACTGGAATAGAGAAGTTCAGCGTAGGCGTAGGAGACCAGATTGGATGATGAGACATCAAGTATTGGACAGGGTGGGCGAAGATCTCCGCGTATATTGGCAGGTCCGGTCGAGCGTAGACGTGGGAAATGAACTTAGATGATGCGGCATCCCGACGAATATCTGGCGGGGCGATGTTGCTAAGAACTGGCAGCCATGGAACCGGGGTGGAACGGATGGGTCCAGAAATTATCCTCATGGAGGAATATAATTTGGAATCGACCAAGTGGACATGGGGGCTACGGAACCATCCTGGGGCACAGTATTCTGCAGTGGAATAGCATAATGCCAGAGAGGATGATCGTAGTGTGGAAGCGCTCGCGCCCCATGAGGAGCTGGCCAGTCTTGCAATGATGTGATTCCTCGCGCCCACCTTTGCTGCAGTTTTTATGAGATGTTCGTGAAATGACAGGGTGCGATCGAGAGTAACGCCAAGATAGACTGGCTGGGCTTCATGTCGGATTCTTGTATCGCCAAGCTGCACATTAAGCTCACGCGAGGCCGAGGCATGGTGTAGATGGAAAACAGATGATGCCGTTTTTGCAGTGCTAGGGATTAGTCGCCATTTTTTTTAAATTTTTTATTTAAGAGAGGATTAGTGAACAAAAGCATAAGGTAGGAGGGATACAATTCCACACGATTCCCACCACCCAATCCCCATAACCCACCCCCTCCCATGGTAGCTTTCCCATTCTCTATCCCTCTGGGAGCATGGACCCAGGGTCGTTGAGGGTTGCAGAAGGTAGAAGGTCTGGCTTCTGTAATTGCTTCCCCGCTGAACATGGGCGTTGACTGGTCGGTCCATACCCCCAGTCTGCCTCTCTCTTTCCCTAGTAAGTTGTGTCTCTGGGGAAGCTGAGCTCCAGGACACATTGGTGGGGTCTTCAATCCAGGGAAGCCTAGCCAGCATCCTGGTGGCATCTGGAACCTGGTGATTGAAAAGAGAGTTAACATATGAAGCCAAACAATTTGTTGAGCAATCATGGATCCCAAGCTTGGAATAGTGGAGAGGAAGTGTTAGGGAGGTACTCACTGCAAACTCTAGTGTAATCCTGCTTTCAGGTATATATTTTGCAGTAGTTTATTGATACGTGTGCACATACGCTCTCTCTCACAGAAACTGGTGTATATCTAGGTTATGGGACTTTGTTAGAAAGTGAACTACCTGAGATGAAATTAGAGTGTACTATTAAAGGAAAGGTCTCACCCGAGTAATGAAGCTGAAGGGTTGTCATTCCACACGTGAAGTCTCTGGATACAGTCTGAGGTGAAGCATGTTGAGATGGCAATCGTTGCTTTGGTTAGGTTGTGATCGGCGGATGCAATATTATTTGGTTTGGATTGGGAGATGCATATGGGAAAGTGGGCCCTATCCAAGGGTTCCAGGACTGGGGGAAGTAGGGGCTCTATAGTGAAGATGTGAGGTTCCTGCTGTCTTAGGGTTCAAAAAGACAATCAATAGTTAATATTATCACATTATTTGTTAATTGGGTTAACTTTGCAAAGTCCCTTTGTTATGGTTTGCTGTACAGTACCCAGTATCTTGTATATAGCTGTGCTATTGGATGCTTCTAATCTACTTGGTCTAGGCTTTTGAGAGAGTCCGCATATCAAATACGTAGCCTATATATTAAAAAGATTCAGTTTTTCTTTTGAGAAACTTTGAGACATACAATTGATTTCCCCCTCTCATATTAATTAACTACTGATTTATATGTCTACATTTTGCTAGGAGTGTACATAAACACCATTCCCACCACCAAAGGAGTGTGACCCATCCCTCCCGCCCACTCCCACCCCCCACTGGCCCAGGAAGCTAGTCGCCATTTTTTACAGTCATCAGATATCAGAGACATGTCTTTCGTGAGACATGTGGTGAAGCACAAATGGTGAAGCATTACTATGGTATCTCTCACAGTCATTCTGTGCATCTTTCTTCTATATTGCTCTCAATCTGAAATAAAAAGAACAGGGAGGTGTCAGATGGTGACGCATCCAGTAGACTGCGTATGTGAGGTCTGAGTTCAAATCCCTGGTCCACAGTTGAAGACGGAACTTTCATGAAGGGTGGAGCAATGCTGTAGGCATTTCTCCTTTTCCCTGTACATCTCTTTCTCTGTGTGTCTCTCTCTTATTCTCTAAAAAAAATGGTGGCCAGTATTATCAAGCAGATATTGAGTCTATTAAAATAACTATACACTAATATATGTAATTTTGAAATATGTATTTATTTGAAAGACAATATATATACATAATATATATTATATATAGTGTATGTATATATACACATAATATATATGCTATATATATATTATGTATATATATTCAGAACCCTGATTCACTGTGAATAATAGTGGTTTCAGGGATTGAACCTGGGATCCTGGAATCTCAGGCATGAAAGTCTTTCATTCTTCATAACCATTATGCTATGTTATCAGTCCAGTGTTACATGAAATACCTATGACTTTAGAATTTGGAAATGTGTCAGTAGTTATATTCTCAACATGTTATTGCTTTTCTGACTTAAGGGGCAATGTTGTTATCTATGAAAAAATGCTAGGTAATTTTGAAATTTGTTTTTTTTATATAGTTGCTCCTGGAAAAGTGGAAACATCATGATTTCTACCTCACTGCTCTAAAAATTTCATACTTAAAGGCATTCATAATATCCTTTGAAAATATTCCCAGGAGTGATTGAATTCATGTGACATCAAGAACAGCAACAGTAGCAATATGATCACTATATTTTCAGGAGATACCTAACAACATAAACCAAGAAGAAGTTCTGTACTTTTTTACAAATTTACAATGGCAAGTACCATTATCTTTGTTACAAAAGTGTACCTCATTGCTCCTTTAGATGTATAAAAACCAAAAAGAATAAACAGAAAGCTATGAAAACTTAAAACAATTTGGAAATTTAAGTGAAAATATTGGAAATGTGTTTTATTATTATTATTATTATTAATTATTTTACCTCCAGGGTTATTGCTAGGGCTCAGTGCCTGCACCATGAATGCATTGCTCCTGAAGGCCATCTTTTTTCCTTTTTGCCCTTGTTTTTGTAGCCTTGTTGGGTTATTATTTTTATTGTTGATGTCGTTCATTGTTGGATGGGACAGAGAGAAATGGAGAGAGGAGGGGACAACAGAGAGGGGGAGAGAAAGATAGACACCTGCAGACCTGCTTCACCACCTGTGAAGCGACACCCCTGCAGGCTGGTCCTTGCGCTTTGCACCACATGTGCTTAACCCACTGCGCTACCACCCGACCGCCCGGAAATGTGTTATTTTAAATTCTAACAGAAAGAATGATGACTTACAAACTTCAGATTTTCTCATTAATATTTTATTTATTAATTTTCCTAAATTGAATATAATTTATTTTATGTAAACCATGTGAGCCAATACCAGAGGTCACTTACTAAATAATCATAAAGAAAAGTATGGTGGGATGGTACTGTGTTTTGAACAGTCAGAAAACAACATGATGAGGGTCTATATCCTAGCTTAACCCAACATGTTCTGGCTACGTCCTCACATGGCAGAGGATCTAGAGGATTGTATGGGGTCTCTTTCAGAAGAATAAGAATCCCATTCATGAAGGGTCCAGTTTCAAGATTTCTTCACTTTCAAAAAGTCCCTCATTCTCACACTATCACAACTGGGGTTTATGAACTCATCATACAAATTTTGATGAAGGGCATACTTGATGGATACATTCAATACATAATAGAATCTACACTCAAAGTTAATATATTAAAATAATTTGTGTCATATGACTGAATTGACTCAAATCTTTATTATATTTAGGACCAATTAAAATGTAAATATTGTTCATCCAGTATTTTCTCTGTCTCAAGGGATGTTATGCATAGATATCCAAAATTAGAACAATAAAATATTCTTTTCTTACAATTATTTTGAGGAAAATAAGAAAACTAGGCATTTTCAAGTGCTTTGCCTGAAAGTCAAAGCACACTGTCTAGCAGAGAGCCTAGAGAAATCTAGAATATGTGTATATATTTTTTTCATTCCATACCTGGTAGAGTGGCATGTACCTGTACATGTTAAATAAATAATTTTGACAACGATAATGATGACTGTATATTTCCACTGAGGAGAAAGTTATTAAATTTCAATGTTGTTTTCTTTTTTTTTCAGTAGTAAAAAACTGCAGTCTATCATTACATAAAGATTGAACTACTCGTTGAATTTTTCTCTAGTCTTGTCACTTCTCCTAATGGCTTCAAACCCTCTTACTGTCCTTGGTTTTCTATACTAGAAGGTGATTTCATAAACAGGACAAATTAAAAGAGGTTCATTTAATCACCACATTATCTTTTAGCAGAAAGCTATAGTTGAATAACTTTTACTGAATCCGCCATAATTAAATCGTATTGTGGTGAAATATTATCAACATTACTGTTCATTGTAGATAATGAAAACCTGTAGATTACACAAAAGGCATCATTTCCACTATAAAATTAACCTTCTCATTTATAATATCAGTGATAAATGTTCATGTTTCATTACTCTAAATATTTCTATTGATATAAAATGTTTATTTTCAATGTATTATATCATATGTAATATTTTCTGTTTGGATATCTTCACTTGATAGAAAGTCTTTCAGTAATTGAAAATATATGACTTTTTAGAGATACTCTCTGCAAGTCCTTTGGTTAAATATGTTTATTTAAGTACGATTTGTCACTAAGATTATTCTATTTAGCATAATCCTCTGAGTCTTCTAAAGGTCTCGGAACTCTTAGATTATTTTTTCTCTAAAACATCTGGAGATAAACTACTGAAAGTCATTTAAAATATATTATGAATAAGATGCAACTTTACTATTTCAATATGTATTTTTTAAATTAGTGATTTAACAATGATCAACAAGATTGTGCAATAAGATAGGTGCAATGCCCACCACCAGAATTCTGCATCCCATCTCCCCCATTGGAAGCTTTCCTATTCTTTATCCCTCTGGGAGTATGAACCAAAGATCTTTATGAGATGCAGAAGGTGGAAGGTCTGGCTACTGTAACTGCTTCTCCATTGAACAGGGGAGCTGGAAGGTCAATTCATACTCTCAGCCTGTCTCTCTCTCTCTCTCCCTAGGAATATAAGGCTGTGGGGAAGCGGGGTCCTAGGACACATTAGTGAGGTCATCTGCCCAGGGAAGTCAGGTTTGCATCATGGTAGCATCAGCAGCTGAGTAACTGTTCTGTGATTTAATTTGAAGTTCTTGTAATGACAGCTTATTAGACTTTATTAAAACAAATAAATTGGAAATTTATTGAAAATTCATAAATAACCTTAAGAAGCAATAGTCACAAAAATAAAACAAAACAAAACACTAGGAAACTGACCTAAGTAGAAACACAATAACTGCAGAATGCCCCATGGTGTATATCAACACTGCTGTAGGACGTTAAGTTGAGATGGTCTCTCTGCTTTCACATCTGCTTCAGTTTTCTACTTTCAGATTCTTACCTCAAATTTATGCTCTTTAGATACCATTTAAACGTTTTTCTTTTACTTTAATGAGAGAGAAAGATACAAAGAGAAAGACACAGAGAAACAAAAAAGCCAGAGCACTACTTACCTCTGGCTTCTGGCTGTTGTAGGGATTGAACTTGGGACCTCAGAGCCTCAGGTAAGTCTTCTACATAACCTTCATGCTGCTTCTCTAGCCCCTATTACAGATGTGTTTTATGCCAACCTATCCCAAGAACTTAACTTTTAAAATGAACCAAGTTTGTTGCCAGGACATTATTATATTCTACACTTAAAATGCTGTGTGGACCAGAAACAATCAAATACTTAGAGGAAAACATTGGTAAAACACTTTCCCACATACACCTCAAGGACATCTTTGATGAATCAAACCCAATTGCAAGGAAGACTAAAGCAGAAACAAACCAATGGGACTACATCAAATTGAAAATCTTCTGCACATCCAAAGAAACTATTAAACAAACAGAGAGACCCCTCACAGAATGGGAGAAGATCTTCACATGCCAGACATCAGACAAGAAACTAATCACCAAAATATATAAAGAGCTCAGCAAACTTAGCTGCAAAAAAGCAAATGACCACATCCAAAAATGGGCAGAGGAAATGAACAAAACATTCACCACAGAGGAGATCCAAAAGGCTAACAAACATATGAAAAAATGCTCTAGGTCACTGATTGTCAGAGAAATGCAAATTAAGACAACACTAAGATACCACCTCACTCCTGTAAGAATGGCATACATCAAAAAGGACAGCAGCAACAAATGCTGGAGAGGATGTGGGGACAGAGGAACCCTTTTACATTGCTGGTGGGAATGTAAATTGGTACAGCCTCTGTGGACAGCAGTCTGGAAAACTCTCAGAAGGCTAGACATGGACCTTCCATATGACCCAGTAATTCCTTTCCTGGGGTTATACCCCAAGGACTCCATAACACCCAACCAAAAAGAGGTGTGTACTCCTATGTTCATAGCAGCACAATTCATAATAGCTAAAACCTGGAAGCAACCCAGGTGCCCAACACCAGATGAGTGGCTGAGAAAGCTGTGGTATATATACACAATGGAATACTATGCAGCTATCAAGAATAATGAACCCACCTTCTCTGACCCATCTTGGACAGAGCTAGAAGGAATTATGTTAAGTGAACTAAGTCAGAAAGATGAAGATGAGTATGGGATGATCCCACTCATCATCAGAAGCTGACTTAGAAGATCTGAAAGGGAAACTAAAAGCAGGACCTGATCAAATTGTAAGTAGGGCACCAAAGTAAAAACCCAGTGGTGAGGGGTAGACATGTAGTTTCCTGGGCCAGTGGGGGGTGGGAGTGGGTGGGAGGGATGGGTCACAGTCCTTTGGTGGTGGGAATGGTGTTTATGTACACTCCTAGCAAAATGTAGACATATAAATCAGTAGTTAATTAATATGAGAGGGGGAAATCAATTGTATGTCTCAAAGTTTCTCAAAAGAAAAACTGAATATTTTTAATATATAGGCTATGTATTTGATATGTGGACTCTCTCAAAAGCCTAGACCAAGTAGATTAGAAGCATCCAATAGCATAGCTATATACAAGATACTGGGTACTGTACAGCAAACCATAACAAAGGGACTTTTCAAAGTTAACCCAATTAACAAATAATGTGATGATAATATTAACTATCGATTGTCTTTTTGAACCCTAAGACAGCAGGAACCTCACATCTTCACTATAGAGCCCCTACTTCCCCCAGTCCTGGAACCCTTGGATAGGGCCCACTTTCCCATATGCATCTCCCAATCCAAACCAAATAATATTGCATCCGCCGATCACAACCTAACCAAAGCAACGATTGCCACCTCAACATGCTTCACCTCAGACTGTATCCAGAGACTTCACGTGTGGAATGACAACCCTTCAGCTTCATTACTCGGGTGAGACCTTTCCTTTAATAGTACACTCTAATTTCATCTCAGGTAGTTCACTTTCTAACAAAGTCCCATAACCTAGATATACACCAGTTTCTGTGAGAGAGAGCTTATGTGCACACGTATCCATAAACTACTGCAAAATATATACCTGAAAGCAGAAGTACACTAGAGTTTGCAGTGAGTACCTCCCTAACACTTCCTCTCCACTATTCCAAGCTTGGGATCCATGATTGCTCAACAAATTGTTTGGCTTCATATGTTAACTCTCTTTTCAATCACCAGGTTCCAGATGCCACCAGGATGCTGGCTAGGCTTCCCTGGATTGAAGACCCCACCAGTGTGTCCTGGAGCTCAGCTTCCCCAGAGACACAACTTACTAGGGAAAGAGAGAGGCAGACTGGGGGTATGGACCGACAAGTCAATGCCCATGTTCAGCGGGGAAGCAATTACAGAAGCCAGACCTTCTACCTTCTGCAACCCTCAACGACCCTGGGTCCATGCTCCCAGAGGGCTAGATATGGGAAAGCTACCATGGGAGGGGGTGGGTTATGGGGATTGGGCAGTGGGAATTGTGTGGAGTTGTATCCCTCCTACCTTATGTTTTTGTTCACTAATCCTTTCTTAAATAAAAAATTTAAAAAAAAATGCTGTGTGGAACATAATAAACACTGAATTTTTGTGATGAGTAATTATCATATTCAAAAATTACCTACCAAAGGGCTTATATGTACAAAATAAGAGTGGGAAGTCCATAACACACCAAGAATGTCTACACAGAAACAAAAATTTAAGGAGCCCATTCATTAAATACTACTGCTTTTTTTTTTTTTTTGAGACCATCTATTAATTACCATTGCTTATGCTATGAAGCCTTGAGAGGGGCCAAGAATTGCCTGTATGATTTATTATCAGGACCTTGCTCAACTATTGAAGAGAGAAACCCTAGATTAATTCACAATCAGACTAATTATCCTAACTGTAGCAAAGAAAGGCAAGTTCCAATTGCATATTTATTAATAAACAGCACATTATTCCAGATCTTAAGTAGGCCAAAACAACTATTTTGTTTTGTTTACAAACTTGTATGCGAAATATTCAGAAGGGCTCAGCTGGACAGTTTGTTTTCAATTCATGTGGCATCAGGTGGCATTACTGGAGGTAGATGAACTGTTTCAGGGACAGCATATTCACTCACTAGGTCGGTTTCTCTGTGTCTATTAGCTTTTTTTCTCTTTCTCCAAGTGATAATTTATCCTGTAAAGTCACTCCAATGTGACCCATACCTCCTGGTTCTTGATCAGGTTACTGGCAGTAATTTTACATCTCTACTTATTTTGACTCTCAGTTCTTGAGTCTGCCCTTCCCTCTCCATAAGAAATTGATTATGTTCATAACAAAGTAAGCATCTCAGCTTGTACGTTGCATAAAGAAGCTTAAGGGTTCAAAAGTGATTTGAATTTTCTATTATCTCTGTTTCCTTTAGTTGAAAATCTATAGAAGACTTTTAAAACTTACTGAGTTTGCAGTAGGTATATCAGATTCCAATCCACCATTATTTGCAAATCATATCCACAATTTTTTCCATGATGGGATCTTCTCTCCTTGACTCAGCAATTAATTTTCTATGCAATATTTCCCTTCGAGTCTTATAAATCTTTTTCACTAGTTGAAATGGTCAAGGCTGTATGATTTTAATATTCTTAAAGATATACTTTCTCTGTGTGTGTGTGTGTGTGTGTGTGTGTGTGTGTGCATTTGTGTGTCAGATAGAATAAGAACAAACTTACATAGTCTATAGAGGCAAAATAATAATAACAATAGTAATATTCATAGAAGTACTATTAGGTATTCCTTCTTTGTATGTCTGAAGTATTATTACACTATCTTAGAGTCATTTCACTGTGAAATGGACACTCAGGGATGCATTATTATTTCTAAACTGGATTTGATTTCCTCATTGAAACTTCTCACCTTACGTATCTATGTTAATAGGTAGTGAAGATAAAACCAAAGCCGCCAATTCGTTTTTTAAATCTCAAGTCCATTTAGTATAAATTCTGTTCAAAACCTGAACAGTTCATACTTTACTTAATCTCTGTGGTCTCAAAATTCTAGGAACATCTAAATAAGAAAGATGAGCATTATTAGCACGAAGACAGCTTGCTGTTTCTGTTCTGCTTAGCACAGACTATATAGATCAAACTTCTGAAAGGGAAAAGTGGAAACAGCGGTATCTAAAAATATATCAAGTAAAGTTTTAGAGAGGAGTAGAAGTTGAGACTTATCTCAGAATTTTCCAGGGAATATCATGTATAGTTATAAAAGGAAATATGCATATGCACACTTGAGGAACATCCATGAAAATAATCATCTATTTATCTCATAGAAGAAAGTTCACTGGAAAGTATTTTTAATATGCTGATGATAAAATAGGTCAAGAAGGGTATCTTAATTAATTAATTAATTAATTTTATTGATTTAATAATGACTGACAAGACCATTAGGTAAGAGGGTTACAATTACACACAATTCCCACCAACAGTTCTGCATCCCAAACCCTCCATTGGAAACTTCGCTATTCTTTATCCCTGAGGGGTTATAGAACCAGGATCGTTAAGATTTTTTTTTTTTTTTGTATACTCTCCACCCATAAGTTATTTCCAGTTCAGGGTCTGGAGTCCTTATCATTTCAAAGATATATGGGATATTTGGTCTTGGTCAAAGTCAGAGAATTTATAATTCTAGGCAAAATAATCACAAAGTCAAACCTACAAGACTCAAGCCAATATGTTTTCCTTTCTTACTTTCAGAAAGCCCTTCTCAACTTCTAAGGAAGGAAAGGCATCACAAAGTTTTGATTGTCCGATTATACTCTTTGATGGTCTATCATAGGCACTAGGAAGAGATGATTAAAAAATATATACTACTTGTATATATCTCAGATATCACAGATATTGCCAAATTTATTTTTAGCGTACATTGAGATCTCTTCTCTTGTAGCTTCCAAAAATATTTCCTCACTTGTAATCAAAATAGAGGAACATTGGCCAGGTGGTGGTGTGCACCTGGTTGAGTGCACATGCTACAATTTGCAAGGACCTGGGTTTGAGCCCTTAGTCCCCACCAGCAGGGAGAAAGCTTTGCGAATATGAAACAATGTTTCAAGTCTCTCTCTCTTCCTCACCCTCTCTCTCCTTCTTTCTCTCCCTCTTTATCTACCCCTATCCTCTCAATTTCTGGCTGTATCTATCCAATAAGCATAATTTTAAAAATAAAAAGTAGAAGAATAATATGCGTTTACAAAAAAGGAAAGGCTTAGTAACTATTACATAACATATTAACAATTATTGGAAGCATGAAGTCTAAACAGAATTTGGAACATATATTATAGGTAAATAAAAAAACTTACTTGTGCATGAAGATGTTTCCCCACTTCACCAGAAAGAGAACACACTTTATCCTGTGCAAGGATAGTCACTACATTTGAACACCATACAAAATGGTAGCTTCGTCAACCAAAACCAAGTATTCTGCTGTCTTTCTCTCTCTATTTCTCTTTCCCTTTCTGTCTTTCACTCTCTATTAAAGAGAGCCGGGGGCTAGGGAGATAATATAATGTTTAGACAAAAAAATTTCCAGGTCTGAAGCACTGAAGGTCCAAGTTGAATCTCCAACACCACCATAAACCAGAGATGAGCAGTGGAGAAACACAGAGAGAGAGAGAGAGAGAGAGAGAGAGGACTCAAATATGGTCAGTGTCCAGTGATAATCCTGGAGTCAAAAAGAAAATCAAAACTTTATTGTTCAATACAATGGAATCATGGGTTTATAGCAGTTAATTTTCAACCACTTCATTTAATAATTTATATGATTTGAGTTAACATATATATATATATATATATGGTTCATGAATTTATGATACAAAGGGATATGATAAATAAGTCCCAATAAAATTTTGACAATTATAACACAAAGACATATCTTTTAGAAACTGCTTGTCCAGGCAAATGTAAACCTTCATTTACCTCTTTGATCTCAAGAGATGTAATAAGATATCTAGCATCTCTAAACTTCCAACTAGTATACATTTCTGTAAAGATTTTGACTATAAAACACAAGGTTAGCTCTCTTATGAAATCTGGTTCTCAAGTGAATTGGATTAAGGATAAAGTTCAGAAGTAACTCCTATTGCAAATGCAAAGAATTAATGACCAACAATTTCTTATTCGCCAAGTCTGACTTACTGCTGGGATGGGAACAGGACCCTGAACAAGTGCTAATGGGTCTATACCCTCAAGGCAAGATTGGCCTTTCAGTGGTTTGGAATTTCATACAGTAAGTTTCTTTGAGCACTTTAAAAATGAATCCACTCTCTGAATTTAAGCTTAAGCTTTTTCGGAAAAAGTAAAAAAGAAAAAGTCGAAGTCTTTTACTAAAACTTCAAAACTGGTGTCAAGGGACAGTACCACAGATTTTTAGACTTTCCCTGTTAACAGTGAAAAAAAATTCTCTGTTATTATTTCTGTCCTAACATCAGAAGGTTGCTTGGGAGGAAAATATTTGCTTTGTTTCTAGAGCTATGACACAGAAGTCTCTATCAAGAAGCCTTTTGAGATTCACCTTCCTCATAAATGACCGCAAGCAATTTGGAGATGTTTCCTAAAGAAACAAGGAGCTAAAACCTTCAAATAAGTGATGCCACTAAAACTCTCCATCTGAGTCTCAGTCTTACATTTACTGAGGTCATTTCCACTCTCTTTTAGGATTTTACCTGTCCTCAAAAAGTTCAGGATCGCATTTTAATTACTTGAGTTACTATTCAATTATTTAACTTTCCTGGGCTGCTGTTACTATGATATCATCATCATCACCATTCATGGGATCATTCTAGGAGCAGTTTTTGATTATTAGCATGAATGATACTACTAGTAGTTATGGAAAATCTTTTATGACACTTATTCTGTTGTAAATGACAATTCAAAATTCCATAAAGACAGCATCTCTAATAGCGCAAGCAATATACTTAGATGCCTGAATCCCCAGAGATCCATCCCTACTTTAAAGCTCTGACACTGCCATAAATCAGAGCTGAGTAGTCAGTGCTCTGGTCTCTCATAGTCTAACTAGATGATCACAGTTTTAAGAAAAAAAAATAACTCATCTTTCAAAATGAATGTAAGAAATTAAAAATTAAATCATAATAATATTTGTCTTAGTTGAACTACAACCTTGTGCTGTCAATAATTCTACACCATAAGGTGTAGAGACAACAATTTTATTTGCCATTATACTTAATATACAAATGTATATATGTACTATATATATATTATTACATAGCAATAAACATACTGAAAATCTTTTAACTTACATAAAGCAAATTTTAATGTACTCTTAATTTACCTAAATTTTTGCATATCCACTGTAATGGATCCTACTTTAACAAAAATAGAGGATTCTTGTCCAAAGATGACAAATATATGATGATGATGATGATATGAAAGTTTGAACAGACTCATAAAAGGAAAAAGAGTTCCCGACAGTAGAATTCTTTAATTAATTAAAAGGAAGAAATACTCCATAATAAATTTGCTTCATTGTTTCAAAAAATTCTGTAATATCGAAACATTCTTAGACTGTGCTTACAGTAATAACAACAAAATAACTAATGACGTTTAAGATGATATATATATATTACTTATTTATTTATTTATTTAGCTGATAATGGTTTTAGAGCACATGGATAAGAGCACAGGCAGTGGATAAAGTTACAGAGCAAGTTACAGTTTATTAGAACAGACAAGTCAGGAAATAATCACCAACTGGAAAGGGTCTATATTTATGTCTATAATTTGAGAAGCTCCATTCTTTTGATGTTGCTAAAGACCCCTTGCTACTTCCTACCTTCTCATGTACACAGATACCAAGTTCTCTCTCACACTCTTTTATCAAAGGAAGTCCACAGACTGGGGTGCATGTTTTGATTACATAAACTCTTACAGATATTGAGGAGGTTTTGATCATGTAACTGTGCGCTTGCATTTCTGTTCAACTTTGCTGTCAGCCACAGTTGTGAATTGATGTCACAGCAACGTAACTGATCAGTATTCAAAATAATCAAAGAGAAGGATTAAAATGTTAGAACGTGTACACAGGAAAATTAAGAGGGAGATGACTTTAGACAAAAATGAAATTATCATTGCTAGAAGCTAATTATCTTCTCTGTGTGAATAAAAGAATCCTTACTCATAGAAAGCTCATTTAGAACCCCCACCACACACACATTCATTCACATGGAAGTTATTACAGCATATTTAAATGAAGCAATCTCTCTTTTGAAAGTGATCGTTTACATAGATCTTCCTAAGTAATCTCCTTTCTTCTATTACCAAGAAACTTCTACAATTTTTTTCAAAAGGTATACTTCAAAAGATTCTCAAAATTAGCATTGCATGGTTATCTAGAAGGTAAAGAACTAGCTTGGAGTGAACTTTGCAACTGACAATTGTCTAGTGCCTTGCAGTGATAAGAAATGATAAATAGAAATCATCTATTCCTAATTGTTTTACTTTCACCATAAGGACTCTTAGCAGTAACAAAAAAAAAAAAAAAACAGAGGATTGTCTTCCAATAATAGAGATGATAAAGATGGCACAAAAGGGGGCCAGGCGGTGGCGCACCTGGTTAAGCGCACACAATGCAGTGCACTAGGATCCAGGTTCAAGCCCCTTGTCCCTATATGCAGGGTGAAGGCTTCGTGAGTGGTGAAGCAGTGCTGCAGATGTCTCTCTGTCTCTTTCCCTCTCTATATTCCCCTCTCCTCTCAATTTCTGTCTGTTTCTATCCAATAATAAATTAATAAAAAAAAAAGATGACACAGAATCTTGAACAGTACTTTAATACAAAAGGACAACGTGTCAGAAAAGGGGGTAAAGTCCCTCAGCTTTCCAGGTTCAAAAGTCTGTAAGTATCTTGGAAACATCAATGAAACTGTTTGGGAAATTAAACGTTTTATTCTGAGGAAAAACAAATCACTTAATTATCTAATAAAATATGTGGAAACTAAAGAGCTGCTAATTATAGAAGTTAGTTTACAGACAGCAGAACTCAGTTGAAGATTTGATCAATTGTACTTTTGCAAGGATGTGTAGAAAGGAGTTGTAGAAATTAAATCCATAAAAGTGAGGACTTTACATTGATCAGTAAAAATCTTCCAAATACACATTGTTACTATTTGTATGCCATAGAAGAATATAAGACTAAAACGATTAATCACCTCTCCACAGTGAATAAAGAAGCTAGTGACTAAAGTCTCTAATAGCACCCCACAATTTAACTTAATTATGAGAGTTATTTTTTCTCTCTCTCCTGATTCTGATACCAACTAAGTCTGAGGAACATCCTCTAAGAAATAATTGCCTTAATGTGTGCTGACGGGTGTCATGGGGAGATGTGGAACTGTACCCTTGTGACAACAAATCAGTGAGTAGGCATTTCCTTTAATGATGTGGGAGAAAAAAGTTTATTACCTCTGATCATATTGAAATTATTAAAATATGTATTATCTAATGGCATAAGAAATGAAAAAGTACATAAAAATCTTCCTTGGCATGATAAAGAATAATTGTTGATTGCATTAATCTTAAGTGATATAGACCTATTTTGTGTGACTGAATTATTTAAGAACTCCTTGTTAGTTCATAATAGAAAAAAATGTCTGTGTTTTGTCAGAAAGAGTTCTAATATATCACTCATTTTTAACTGTAAGGAAAGTTTAGAGAGTAAAGTGTCATTTATTCTTGGTGGCTGCATTTTTTAGGAATATTTATTTAGGGGGCTGGGCAGTAGCACAGCGCATTAAGCAAGCTTTTTGTGAAGCAAACAAACAACCTTAAGGATCCTGGTTTGAAACCCTGGCACTCCACTTGCATGGGGGGTCACTTCACAAGTGGTGAAGCAAGTCTACAGGTTTCTTTATCTCCCCCTTTCTGTCTTCCCCTTCTCTCTCAACTTCTCTATGTCTTATCTAAAAACAATAACAACAACAACAGGGACAACAAAAATGGGGAAACTAGCCTCCAGGAACAGTGGATTCATGTTGTAGGCGCCAAGCTCCAGTGATAACCTTGATGGCAATATATATATGTATATGTGTATATGTGTATATGTGTATATGTGTATATGTATATATGTATACATGCATATATGTATATATATATATATATATATATATATATATTACTTATGAGAGAGAGTCAGAGAATCAATTTGTTGCATATGGTACAGGTACCCAAAAATATATCCTCATGGCTTTCAACTCAACTTATTTGTTCACTAACTCTGTTCTTAAGAAAATGCAAGGGAGTCTGGCAGTAGCTCATGACTTTACTAGTTTTTTTTCCCGAGCTTGACCTCTGATATGGAGGTGGATCCAAGTTATTGTCTGGCAAGATGATGTTATGGCTGGAAACCAGGCTAGAAAGTTGGACCAGGAAAGAGTAGCTCCCAAATATGGGAAAGGTGTATAAATATTGTTGACTGTGAACCCCATCAATTTGATCTGGGGCCCATATTCAGCTTAGGTGCCTATGTGACCTCTGCATCCCTGTAGGTCTGAGCTCACATTCTTTGGTCTTGAGTAGGAACATTCCAAGCTGCCCCAATTTCAGGACCCACCTTCCTCAGGTGGTAAATAGAGTGTGTTATCCAGCCTCCCTTCGGATGATGGAACATTCTCTACCTTGGTTGATCCACATTAAGGGCAAGTGGGGAACATGTTTTTCTGCCAATCATCATGTAGTCATTTATGATATCATTTATGACCATAAAAATCTGAATGTAAAGATTACACTTAATGTTATTATTAAAAACAAATCTTCTAGATCTATTGAATTTTTCATTTTTTTTCATTTTTCAGTGATTGCCTTGCCCAGGACAGACCAAAGGATTTGGCCTTTTGATATGACTGCAGGTGAGTTATTTCCCATCCCTGGCTTAGAGTCTAGAAAGAGTAGGGATTGTGAAACATTTAGAACTTATTTGATTATTGCAGTGAAGTTGGTAAATGGGTTCTCGAATGTATTATTATTGTTTTGCCTCCAGGGTTATTATTTGGGCTTGGTGCCTGAACTATGAATCTATTGCTTCTGGAGCCCATTTTCCCATTATTATTATTATTTTTTTTTTATTTAAGAAAGGATCCATTATTATTATTTTTAATAGGATAGGACAGAGACAAATTGAGGGTGTAGGGGGAGATCGAGAGGGAGAGAGAAAGATAGACACTGCAGACCTGCTTCACCACTTGTGAAGCTACCTCATTGCAGGTGGGGTGTGGGGAGGAGCTCAGATCATGACCCTTGTGCAGGTCCTTGCCCAGATCCTTACGCTTTGAGCTTTGTACTATGTGTGCTTAACCTAGTGTACAACTGCCTGACCTCCCTACAAAGATTTTTTTTTTTTTGCCTCCAGGGTTATTGCTGGGGCTCAGTGCCTGTACCACAAATCTACTGCTCCTGGAGGCTATTTTTTCCCTTTTGTTGCCCTTGTTATTTTATCATTGTTGTGGTTATTATTATTGTTCTTGTTATCGATGTCATTGTTGTTGGATAGGACAGAGAGAAATGGAGAGGAGGGGAAGACAGAGGGGAAGAGAAAGAAAGACACCTGCAGACCTGCTTCATCACCTGTGAAGCAACTCCCCTGCAGGTGGGGACCCATAGGGCTCGAACCAGGATTCATATGGCAATCCTGCACTACTGCCTGACTCCCTCTACAAAGGAATTTTAAGGACTCCTCTCCTCTCCCCATTCAACTAGGAATATCAAAGCAAATCAGTTGGGATTGCAGCAAGACAAGACTAGAACTTCCTTGGGGAATCCACCAAATCACAGTGAGTGTAAATATTTGTGGCTCATTGACACAGAAGAGCCTAAGGAGAGATTCCTGTGGCTAAAGCCTGTATCTACTCCAGAGTGGCTGGTAACAGTCAGGCAGTTTGCCAGCTGAGGCATCTTCCAGTCTGTTTTACCAACAAAAAGATTGCTGAGAGTTGGAGAGTACCCCCCTAAGGCCCACCAAATGCAACTGTGAGTCTCCATTGCTACTGCCCCTCTCAGAGGAGGCTGGAGCAGCAGCCAGGAGGCCCCATGCTGACATGGGGAGTGAGGAGGGACAGAGAACTGGCTGGGAAACTCAGGAGAAGGTCTACACCCTGGTGGGCTAGAGGTGGGGCTGTATAGTGGGAGCCTTTCCATATTGTTCTCCAGATGAGTTGGAAGACACAGTGAATAATTCCCCCAGAATCCATACAGTATAAATGGGATTTGTTTGGGAACTCACAGTGCTGCCTGGCTTGGCTTTGGCTGTTGTCAGAATTGCTGAATTGAGCCTGGGGCTTTGGATCCTTGAGGCTTGGGAGTCTCTTTGCATAACCGCTGTGCTATTTCTCCCCCACCCTGATTTACATCTTGGTCAGGAGTGAGTGATTAAGCTAAAAAGCCTACTCATAGTAAAAATGAGCCCTCAGGCTCCCATAGCCTACAGGGAAAAGAAAGAACAAAAGAGGTTTTAAGGGCCACTGTGCTTCAACTCAGCGATTAAGATAGCATTGAATTACAAGGAAGACTAAGGCAAGTATAAACCTATAGGACTACATCAAATTAAAAAGCTTCTTCACAGCAAAAGAAACCACTACCCAAACCAAGAGACCCCTCACAGAATGGGAGAAGATCTTTACATGCCATACATCAGATAAGAGTTTAATAACCAACATATATAAAGAGCTTGCCAGACTCAATAATAAGACAACAAATAACCCCATCCAAAAATGGGGGGAGGACTTGGACAGAATATTCACCACAGAAGAGATCCAAAAGGCCGAGAAACACATGAAAAAATGCTCCAAGTCTCTGATTGTCAGAGAAATGCAAATCAAGACAACAATGAGATATCACTTCACTCCTGTGAGAATGTCATACATCAGAAAAGGTAACAGCAGCAAATGCTGGAGAGGGTGTGGGGTCAAAAGAACCCTCCTGCACTGCTGGTGGGAATGTCAATTGGTCCAACCTCTGTGGAGAACAGTCTGGAGAACTCTCAGAAGGCTAGAAATGGACCTACCCTATGACCCTGCAATTCCCCTCCTGGGGATATATCCTAAGGAACCCAACACATCCATCCAAAAAGATCTGTGTACACATATGTTCTTGGTAGCACAATTTGTAATAGCCAAAACCTGGAAGCAACCCAGGTGTCCAACAACAGATGAGTGGCTGAGCAAGTTGTGGTATATATACACAATGGAATACTACTCAGCTGTAAAAAATGGTGACTTCACCATTTTCAGCCGATCTTGGATGGACCTTGAAAAAATCATGTTGAGTGAAATAAGTCAGAAACAGAAGGATGAATATGGGATGATCTCACTCTCAGGCCGAAGTTGAAAAACAAGATTAGAAAAGAAAACACAAGTCGAACCTGAAATGGAATTGGAGTATTGCACCAAAGTAAAAGACTCTGGGGAGAATAAAAAAAAAAGATAGCATTGAAACTACTGTTAATTTCTACAACTATCAACTCTGTAAGTACCTTACTTAGACATAAGTCAATCCAAGCAAGAGTGATCAATAGATTGAAAAGTATGGAGAGAGGGGCCTCATAAATCACTGTATAAAGTGGTTAAACCAAGAAGAAAAATCAGAGAAATGAACCAGGACAAAAAGCCCAAAAGGATTTTTAAGAAGAGGACCTTACTTGGAGCTGAGACCGTTTTGCAAACACCTATCATAGAGAAATGAGAAACTCTACCCGTGTCAACAATTATACTGTACCTCATTGATTCACCAAAAAGGGGAGAGGGCAAGAAAAAAGTTTGAAGAGTCAAAAGTAATATGGTGGACCACTAAATGACTTCTAAAGAAGTAATGACTATTACATGACTTCATGCAAAAAGAAAATTTGAAAAATATCAATCTTTGATTTTTTAAGAGAAAAGAAGAAATATATTTGTTGTTATTGTTTACACCTGAAAAATCCTACTACATCAGGGTTGGTGAGGTTTGTGGTGCAGGTGTTAGGACTATTTCATTACTACTGCATCACAGGAATGAAGAAGAAAATTTCTTCATTCAATTACAAGGTATATTTGGTTTAGAGAAGAGAAAATAAATAGGGAGTGAGGGGAGATTAATGATGATGTAAGTACAGAAGTTTCCGTGATGGAACAAACAGGAAAACTCTCCAAAGAGCTGCCAACAGGAAGCAGATGGATTAAAGAGAGGTTTGGATAATTCATACACTGCAGCCAATCCTGAATAATGAAGAGATGACTATAAATTAAACAAATGCACAGCTTCTTTCCAAATAGTGCCATGTTTGCAAAAAAGCTTACTAGAGACTGTCAGGACTAACATGCAGAGGGAACACATAGTCTATGTAAAGTCACTTTAAAATCAATTATTTAATTGATTTTAAAGTAATTAAGCACACCATTAAAGAGCCCAGCTGGTAGAACACAGAACTTGCATGACTGAGACCTGCAGTTTGATCCTAACTGCCACATACACTAGAGGTAACTCTAATATCTTTTTTGTTTTTAAATATTTATTTATTTATTTCCTTTTTGTTGCCCTTGTGTTTATTTTTGCTGTAGCTATTGTCGATATCATCGTTGTTGGAGAGGACAGAGAGAAATGGAGAGAAGAGGGGAAGGCAGAGAGGGGGAGAGAAAGACAGACACCTGCAGACCTGCCTCACTGCCTGTGAAGTGAACCCCCTGCAGGTGGGAAGCCAGGGCTTGAACTGGGATCCTTATGCTGGTCCTTGTGCTTTGCACCACGTGCACTTAACCCACTATGCTACCGCCCAACTCCCTCTAATTTCTTTATCTGTTTGTCTGTTTATCATCTGTCTTTCTCTCATCTAAAACTCTGTCTTGTTATTTCCTGTGTAACAAATAAAATAAATTATTAAAAAAAAAAAAAAAGGACAAAGTGGGAGAGCTGGATAGATCAGTTGGGAGGATGGTTGCTTTGCCATCGCTCTGACCCAGTTTCAAGGCCCCTGTAATCCACATGCAAGTACACTGGGGGGTAGGGGGGGATCTCTCTCAGGCTCTTTCTATCTGAAAAACAAAAAACAGGCTTTTGCAGTCCTTGAGCAATGACAAAGATTAAATACAATTTCAAATGCAATGGATACATTTAATAGTATCTCGTTCTTTATATATTTCAAGATTTTAAAGCTTCATTTTTTTATGTCGGTCACTTGATTGAGGTGGTATCTATTAGGTTTCACCATTGCAAAATTGCTTTCTCTCCCTATTTTCTTAATGCTATATCCTTCATGAGGAATTACTTGGAGGCTGTGTAAGATTGTCTTCATAAGACAGTGCCCAATGTTTTTAATACCTATTTACAAATCTTTTCTGAATTAATCATTACTCCAAAGGTTATCACATTATGATTTTTCAATGTTGATCTTTTGTTTTATATTTACTATCTGGCATTTCAGTGTAAGGTAATTTTCCTGGGGCCAGAATGTGGTGTGATTGGTTGAGGCACACATTACAATGTGAAAGGACTCAGGTTCAAGATGCAGGTCCCTACCTTCTGGGACGGGAAATTCACCTTTTAATTTCTCTCTCCTATCAAATCAATGCAATTGCTATAGGCTCTATTTTACTGCACCACTGCCCATCAGAGTCTTTCTTAGAAGGCGAGTTCAGTTAGTTATATATTTATCATTATTTTTACTTTTACGTCAATATTTATATTTCAATTAATTATTTCTATTTACAGAGAGATTTTTCTCTCTCTGTAAACACACACACACACTGTATATTTTTGATACAGCCTTTTGAAACTGTTATGAATTTATTCATTCAGTTTTGAAGGAATAATTATATATATATTTGGCTCCTGGGTCTCAAGATATTTTGGGTGGAAAACCCCTTAAAGACGGGGAGAAAAATCTTTATGTGTCATACATTATATAAGAGGCTAATAACCAAAATATATAAAGAGCTCAACAAATTTAGCAACAACGACAAAATGACCCCATCTAAAAGTGGGGAGAAGAAATGAACAGATATTCACCAAAGAGATCCAAAAGGATATCAGACATATGAAAAAATGCTCCAAGTTATTGTCTGAAAAATGCAAAATAAAGACAACAATTAGATACCACTTCACTCCTGTAAGAATGTCATACATCAGAAAGGATAGCAAGAGCAGATGCTGCAGAGCTTGTGGGGACAAAGGAACCCTCCTGCACTGCTGGGAATGTAAATCAGTCCAACCTCTGTGGAGAGCAGTCTGGAGAACTCTCAGAAGGATAGAAGTGGACCTATTCTATGACTCTGCAATTCCTCTCCTAGGGATATATACAAAGGAACCACACACAACCATTCAAAAAGATCTGTGTCTACCTATGTTCATAGCAGAACAGTTTGTAATAGCCAAAACCTGGAAGCAACCCAGGTGTCCAACAATAGATGAGTGGCTGAGAAAGTTGTGATCTATATACCCAATGGAATACTACTCAGCTATTAAAAATGGTGAATTCACCTTCTTCATCTAATCTTGAATGGAGCTTGAAGAAATTATGTTAGGTGAGATCAGCTAGAAAGAGAAGCATTAATATGGGATGATCCCACTCATTGACAGAAGGGAAAATACAAAGCAGATCTTGGACTGGAGTTGGTGTATTGCACCAAAATAAAGACTCCGGGTTTGGGGGAATGGTTCAGGTCCTAGAACGATGGCAGAGGAAGACCTAGAGGGGGTTAAATTGTTATATGGAAAAACTGAGAAATGTTACATGTACGAACTACTATATACTATTGTCAACTGTAAACCATTGCCCCCCACCCCAGGAAAGAAAAAAAGAGATATTTCGGTGGAGATATGCAGGTGAAGATATGGAATTTTTTTTAATGAAGATAAGTTAACATTTCTGGTAATTTTGTCTCAAAAGAATGTAGGCAAATTTTATTATCATATCAGTGATACATGAAATCTGTCTTAATGTGTCACATTCAAACTCAACAGTTCTCCACTGTAGTTTCAAGAAATAGATATAGTGAGCCAAAGGTAAATAAACTGTTGTTTGTAGAACATAGAAATCTTATGTTTGAAGTAATTCAGCCTAGTCAATAACCTATATTTAAAAAAACTACTCGATACTTCCATAAAATTTACTCCGAGAGACCGGCATAAGGATCCCGGTTCGAACCCCGGCTCCCCACCTGCAGGGGAGTCGCTTCGCAGGCGGTCTGCAGGTGTCTATCTTTCTCTCCTCTTCTCTGTCTTCCCCTCCTCTCTCCATTTCTCTCTGTCCTATCCAACAACGACAACAACAATAATAACTACAACAATAAAACACCAAGGGCAACAAAAGGGAATAAATAAATAAAATAAATATTAAAAAATATTTTTTAAAAATTTACTCTGAGATATTGAAGGCTTGCATTATTGAGCTTATAACTTACACTAAACTGCTTTGTTTAGACTCAGTTTATTTTTAAAAAGATATTTGTCCCAAGGAAAAACGTTTACATTTTTATTTAATAATGCTGCTTAAATTTCAGAAGATTAATTTCATTTTGATATAAATTAAATATAATAGTGTATTCTATTAACCATCAGGAATCAAGACCAAGCTTTCATTAAGCAAAAGTATAACAACAGTGAATTTTCTATATTTAGTTTCAACATATAGAGTATCAAATTTAATATTGCTAGCTTTCACTTTTTACTTTAAAATTATTGATTATTATTTTAATTTAATTGTAAAGGTTGTAAAATAGCTCATGTGTACAGATGCACCTGCTTTGTCACAAGAGACATACTCGGGGAGCCAGGCAGTGGCACAGTGGGTTAAGAGCACGTGGCTCAAAGCACAAGGACAGGCATAAGGATCCCAGTTCGAACCCTGGGCTCCCCACCTGCAGGGGGTTTGCCTCACCAGCAATGAAGCAGGTCTGCAGGTGTCTGTCTTTCTCTCCCCCTCTCTGTCTTCCCTTCCTCTCTACATTTCTTTCTGTCCTATCCAACAACGACAGCAATAACAACAATAATAACAACAATGAAGATGATAAACAACAAGGGCAACAAAAAGAAAGAGACATACTCATTATGAGCATAACTAACATCTTTAAAATCACTTGCTCTTTGGTATTTTTCTTTTTTTAAGATTTATTATGTGGGTGTGAGGGCGAGAAGAGCACTGCTTTGGCATATACAGTATAGATTATCAAACCAACAGCTTCACATTTATCAAGACTATGCTTTACATGTGGAACCAACTCATCAACCATTACAACATCATTTTTGTGGTGGATATTTAAACGGTCATGCTGATAGTTTATACAAAGTCCTATAACTGTGATTCTCTTGCTACGTTTGTCGTATATTATATGTTATACACTACTTGCACAAAACTTATACTTTCAAAGTTCTTTTACCATTTCTATGTTTTTCCTATTGAGATTTTTACAAAGCTCACTGATAAAACATTAATCATACGAAACTGGATTTATTAAATTTCCAAGGCTGCACACAATCATAACAATCTTGTGAAAGTCACAAATAGGAAGAGTTTATAAAATTAATACTTTCCTAGAAAAGTTGATAAATCTGTCTTTGAATCAAAAATAGACACTGTGACCAGTGGAATATAATTGAGAGCCTAGTAATAAGTCCCCATATGTATGGTAATCTAATTACATGAAGGAAAGAGAGTCTTTACAACAAATGGTGTTGGAAAAATTGGGTGAAACATGCAGAAGAATGAAACTGAACTACTACATTTCACCACACATAAAAGTAAGCTCCAAATGGATCAAGGACTTGGATACTAGACCAGAAAATATCAAATACTTAGAAGAAAATACTGGTAAATCTCTTTCCATCTAACTTTTATAGGCATAGTCAATGCTACAAATTATTGTATAGAAGACAAAAACAAAAACAACTAATATGACTACATCAAATTGAAATGCTTCTGCAAGGAAAATACTACCCCCCCAAAAAAAAAAAAAAAACTCATTACAGAAAGGTAAAAATTCTTCACATACCATATATAAGGCAAGAGGCTAATAACCAAAATATATGAAGAGCTCATCAAACTCAGCAACAAAAACACATATTACCACACTCATAAAATGCAGAGAGAATATGAACAACATAATCAGACAAGATCCAAAAGGCTAAGTGACATAAAACATGCTCCAAGTCATTGAGTGTCAGGGAAATGCAAATAAAAGCAAAAATGAGATCCAACTTCACTCTTGTAGGAATGTCATACATCAGAATGCATAGTATCAACAAATATTGCAGAGACTGTCGTGGCAAAGAAACACTATTGCACGGCTGGTGGGAATTGGTCCAAGCCCTGTGGAGAGCAGTCTGAAAAACTCTCAGAAGGCTAGAAATGGACACTGTAATTCCTTTCCTGGGGCTCTATCCTAAGGAACCACTCACAACCATTTAATAAGTTCTGTGTCTACCTATGTTCACAGCAGCACAATTTGTAATAGCCCAACCATGGAAACAATCTAGGTGTACAGCAACAGATGAGTGGCTGAGGAATTTGTGGTATATATACACAATGGAATACTACTCAGTTATTAAGAATGATTAATTCACCTTTTCCTTTGAATTTGGTGGCTAACATAAAGGTGGACTAAAAATGTTGTCTGGGAAGATAGTGTCAGAGTTAAGAATAGGATTAGAAAGCTGGATTAGGGCAGAGAGTAGCTCCCAAACTTGAAGGAAGAAAATATATAAATTCAATTAACTGTTTACCCCATCATTCATATTATCACAAGAGCCAGTATAAACTCCAAGAGCCTGTAAATCTGATCTCATAGTCACAGCTAGGAATATTCTAGGCTGCACTAATTTCATAACCAGTTTTTCTCAAATGCCAAGGTAGGATGACCCAGCCTCCCTACAGAGAGTTAGGCAGTCCCCACCATTTCTACTTTTTTCTTTTTTTAATTTTTATTTATAAAAAAGAAACACGGACAAAAAACACAGGATAAAAGGGGTACAACTCCACACAATTACCACCACCAGAACTCCATATCCCACCCCCTCACCTGATAGCTTTCCTATTCTTTATCCCTCTGGAAGCATGGACCCAGGGTCATTATGGGGTGCAGAAGATGGAAGGTCTGGCTTCTGTAACTGCTTCCCCACTAAACATGGGTGTTGGAAATACACCCACATGTACCAGAGTGATGTCTGGTTCTTTCTCTCTCTTTCCTATCATTTCTCATGAATAAATAAATAAAATCTTTAAAAAATATATATCTTTAAAAAATTTTTTTTAGTCTACACCATGTTAGGGGAAAATGACCAGAGGGCTCTTGACTTAAATTCCCTCAGTATTCAAAGGAGAAGCGGGGGGAAGGCTATTTGAAGTAGCAATAGGTGTGTGTGAAAGGAGAAGTCAAGACAATAGAGAAAAATGGGCAAATAAATATAACTTTTAAAAAATTATCTCTATTTGACAGAGATAGCTAGAATTGAAAGAGGAGAGGGAACTAGAGAGGGGGGAAAGACAGAGAGACACCTGCAGCCCTGTTTCACCACTCACAAAGCTTTCCCCCTGCAGGTGGGGACTGGGTGCTTGAACTGGAACCTGGATCCTTGCTCACTGTAACATGTGTGCTTAATCAGGTGTGCCACCACCTGGCCCCAGAAAATGTATATAAATATAGATATATGCCGGGAGCCGGCCCTGGCAAAAGTAATTCAGAGTCCCTGAAGGAAAGCGGGAGTTGGCGATGAAGAAGTGAGTGACACATCAGCTGCTTCAGGTGCTGGAGAGAGGTGACCCTGCCCTCTGTCTGCAGAGGTTTATTATTGAAACACTTTTTGCCCGGATGTAGTTGACATCATGTAAGATTATTTTCATTAACATCAAGGATACAGATGACATCATGTATAATTGTTTTCATTAACATCAGGAATAACCTTAAACAACATTATTATTATTATTAGTAGTAGTAGTAGTATGTATGTATGTATGTATGCATGTATGTATTCTTTTAAAAGTTCCCTAGGTCTGGGGCATCCTGATCTCCCCTCGAAGTTTTTTGGGTCTGGGGTAGCGTAAATCTACCCTTGAAAGTTTCCTTGGTCTGGAGTAGTCTATATTTCCCCCTGAAAGTTCCCTTGAAATGACCATCTGTGTTTTGGCCATCTCCCTGTTCTGACATTCTGTATGAATAATCATTTTTCTCTGGAGCTAAATCTAATAGCTATTCTTCTTAGCCCATTCTTGGATGGGTCTGACTAGATCATAGTAGGCTGTCCACCAAAAGAAATCTGCTATCGGGAGTTGGGCGGTAGTGCAGAGGGTTAAGCACACATGGCACAAAGTGCAAAGACCTGCGTAAGGATCCTGGTTCAAGCCCCCCCATCTCCCCACCTGTGGGGGAGTCACTTCACAAGCGGTGAAGCAGGTCTTCAGGTGTCTATATTTCTCTTCCTCTCTGTCTTCCTCTCCTCTCTCCATTTCTCTCTGTCCTATCCAACAATGACAATATCAACAACAATAATAACTACAACAATAAAACAACAAGGGCAACAAAAGGGAATAAATATTAAAAAAAAAGAAATCTGCTGTAAAATACTTATACACATGGGGGCTCTCTTCTGGCTAACCTTTGCATATATGAAAGTTCACTGACTTTTAGCTATATGAAAGTTTACTAACTTCTACCCATATATCCTAACATCAGCTATTTAATTACACACCCTCTATATTCATCATGGATGCTTGTAAGTGGAAGCAGGGGGGTTTGTGGGTGAGGGTAAGCAGTAGGGCCTCTTTATCATTAGGTGAAAACCACAGTCTGTCACTCATACTATAAGCCACCCATAATTCTGGTTTTTGGTCTGAGTCCAGCTAATAGAGAAGCTATAGTGGTGATAAGAAGCTCTTTTTCTGAAAGCCTCCCAAAGGTACAGCAGCTTCTGCTCCTAGGCCATTTTTAATCTTGTCACGCTCATTGCCATAATTGTTGTCACAGTGTGCTTCCCCCAGGGATCTCCTTTTATTGTTCCCAGGTGTTATTTGTGCATATGCAATATAGCCAATATGTCTTTAAATTATCGATGTAAGGAAACATAGCTTCAGTTTAGTCTTAGGACTCCCTGCTTTGAAGTTAGCCCTAGCCTGCTGGGACTATGTCACATAGCAGGCCCGACCTCCGCCATTGTCCTCAGGTATTATTTGTATATTTTCATTAGCCAATAGGTCTTTAAATTATCAATGTAAGGAAAAACAGCTTCAGTTTAGTCCAGGCCTTTCTGCTTTGCAGTTAGCTCGAGCCTACTGGGGCTGTGCCATACAGCAGACATGACTTTGCTCCCACCAGTTACAGAAATAATGGGATGCATTGGATCGACCTTCTCGTGGTGCATCCCGTGAGTACCCATTTATTGGGGAAACTGACGATCCTTCCTAGCCGACTGAATCCACATGGATCCCAGTCACTTTCAAAGCCAGCAACAAGCAGACATCAGGCTCAACCTGACGCTGTTGACTGGCTACGGAAGAAGGGCAAACGCTAGAAGAAGAATAGAAATAATAGTCAACCCTTATCTGTAGCCTTGGGAGAACTACTGCAGTTTCCAGTGAAGGAAATGGGGACACAAAACATTGGTGACACAAACAGTATGGAATTATACCCGTCATCTCATAATTTTGTAAACCAATATTAAATCACTAACAAAATTAAATAAATTAAAAAATATTAAGAACAATTAAAAAAAGAAATGGAAAGTACATGCTAGAACTTAGGCTGTGTTTAGTGTTTTCAACCAAAAAGTGTTCAGGCCCTAACAGTAGAATAGAACATAAGCTGGGGGGGTGAGAGATTTTTTTATAGAAAATTAAGAACTGCTACACACATATCAACAACTGTATTTACTGCATAACATTAATACCCCAATAAAAAGAACAAAATACATGCATTAAGATAGTCTATATTGGGCTGGGTGGTGGCACGCCTGGTTGAGTGCTCATGTTACACTGCACAAGGACCCAAGTTTGAGTCCCCAGTCCCCACCTGTAGGAGGAAAACTTCATGAGTAGTGAAGCAGTGTTTCAGGTATCTCTCTGTCTCTCTTCCTCTCTATCCCAACCTTTCCTCTTGATTTCTGGCTGTCTCTATCCAGTAAATAAATAAAGATAATAAATAAAAATTAAAAAGAAGGCTCATCATCTATGTGAGTTATTTAAAAAAATAGGCTACATTATATGTTATTGCTTATTCATGGACATTCATGCTTTGAAAAATCATGGTAAAGCTGCTTTTGAATTTTTTTTGTTCCACTTCTTATTTCTTCTACCTGACCCCTTTTTACTATGTTCCTGTAACCAAAGGAACTATATAGAAGGGGAACTATAACTAAAATTAAGTCTTCACTAATAAGCAAACTGGAAACTTGACTCCATCAAAAAATACTTTCTTCCCGTAACTAGAAAAATTCTTAATTTACTTCAAAATATGTTTTATGTTATCTTTCTATAAAATGATAAAAACTGAGATTCAGCTGAATAACTACAATCTATATCAATGTTTTGTGACAATATCATGGCCTAAGAATATTCTACAAAATTTCATTGCCTTTGCAAAATTAATTCTGTCATAGCTAATTGTTCATTGTTTCAAATATATAATCTTAATATATTTAACAAAAGCTTATGTTCCTCACTTATTTAGTTATCTTACTTCAAATTATATAAGACGTGAAAATAAAGGAAATTTCTGTTGTTATAATTTTCAAATGGAGTTACATGAGTCTCCTTTCAGAGGTATAGATGCCATTTATTTGAGAAATATGGTTCATGAAGTCAAAGCTCAGGAAACAATGAAGGAGAATTGAATTAGAGATGTGCAGAGAAGTTTTCCTCACTCCCTAGATGTTCCTGGAACAGCACATTAAGTGCAAAAGGCATTTGTTCAAAATATACAATACTCTGGGGCTTGAAATACAATTCCTTTTATGTGCCAGCATAAAAAAATAACAACAGATCTTAACATTAAGAAGAAAAGAAGCCCTTTTTTCTGTCTGAAAGAATTAAAGTTGCATGCTTCTCTATTAGACAACTTTGTGACTTTATTCAGTGTCAAATCTATAAAACTGAGGAGTTGGCGGTAGTACACCTTGTAGAAGTGCACAAATAGCTATGGACAAGGACCTGGGTTAAAACTCCTGCTCCATATCTACATGGGTGAAGCTTCACAGGTTATAAAGCCAGTACCTCAGATGTCTCTCTGCCTCTCCCTCTCTTTCACCTTCTCCCTATCCTAACAAATGAAAAGAGAGGAGAGGGAGAGAATAGGAGAAGAGAGAAAGGGAAGTGAAGAGAATAGAAGAGGAAGAAGAGAGAGGGAGGGTGAGAGAGAGAGAGAGAGAGAGAGAGAGAGAAAGGGAGAGGGAGAGGGAGAGAGAGAGAGGAGAATGTGGAGCAGGATTGGAGGGTGTGGCAGGCAGTGTACACCAGGTTAAGAGCACATAGTACTAAGCATAAGTTCAAGACCTTGGCTCCCCAACTGCAGAGGGGGTTCATTCAAGCAGGTCTGCAGGTCTGCAGGTGTCTATCTTCCCCTCATCTCTCAACTTCTCTCTGTCCTACTGAGTAAAATTTAAAAAAAAATGGCCACCAGGAACAATGGATTTGTAGTGCTGGCACTGAGCCCCAGCAATAACCTTGGTGACAATAAAAAATAAGAAAATATATATAGTTACTAATCCCCATATCATAAAATAAGCACTAATTTGACAAATATAAATAATATAAGTTATTAAGATGTTATTGTGTGTTTAATAATTTAGAGTCTGCCTAATAATCTAGCCACAACTTTGTATTTATTTATGTAGGGAAACATGGTTGTCTTAATATCAGGTATTCGTTCAAGTAGATGATTTCTCTCATGACTTTAAAATCCTAAACTGAAGAACTAAGTAGGCTGGACTGCAAATCAAAACAATGAAAATGTGCTAGTGGAACAGCAATGTAGAGAGAAAAAAAATGTGCAAACTACCATGCAAGTGGTAGAAGCATATGGGTGCAATACTATGGTCACTTACATTGTTACTAGTGAGTTCCCTATACAAAGTATTTAACCTACAACTTTTCTCCAAAGAAAAGGATGCTAGTTTCTATTAAGCATGGACTAAAATAAGTCTTGGAGAAACCCTATGTTCTAAGAATAGACCATAAAAATAATACAGGTTGTTCAGCCCTATTGGAAAAAAATGCAAAAGTCATATTTTTTTCTTCATTTAGCTCTTTAGAGGTAAGTTACCATTTCTTTTGTTCATTCTCAATTTTGATGCAGCTGTGATAAAAGTTACTCATATCTACTTTTATTATTAATTATCTACATGTGTACATAACTTTGGGGCAGCTATTATTATTATATACTTTATAGCAAAAGTCAACTGTGGTTTCTGAATGTCTTATCCCTGTGGTTATAAGCAGATATTATCATAAACACAGCCATGAAGGAAGTCTGGAAGAAATGCTGAGAAAAACTGAGTATGAGTCAGGCCCTCCATGCCTATGCTGGTCCCCTTGATTTTTGAAAGGAAGAAAGACGGAAGGAAGAAGAAGAAGAAGAAGGAGGAGGAGGAGGAGGAGGAGGAGGGGGAGGGGGAGGGGGAGGGGAGGAGGAGGGGGGAGGGGGAGAGGGAGGAGGAGAAGGAGAAGAAGAAAGAAGAAGGAGAAGGAGAAGAAGAAGAAGAAAGAAGAAGGAGAAGGAGAAGAAGAAGGAGAAGAAGAAGAAGAAAGAAGAAGAAGGAGAAGAAGAAAGAAGAAGGAGAAGGAGAAGGAGAAGGAGAAGGAGAAGAAGAAGAAGAAGAAGAAGAAGAAGAAGAAGAAGAAGAAGAAGAAGAAGAAGAAGAAGAAGAAAGAAGAAGAGGAAGAGGAAGAAGAAGAAGAAGAAGAAGAAGAAGAAGGTGATGATGATGATGATGATGATGATGATGATGATCTTGGCCTCTTCAGAATTCTAAGTTTTTATTCTAACTCCTTTTAGAATGTAAAATATTTCTCCAGAGGATGATAAACCAGTATTTCCTCTTTTACAACCCAGGGAAAATACAATCTACTATCACTTTCTCATTACCACTCCACCCCCAATATTAATGGATACATAGTGAGTGAATGCACGGAGTTTGTTGATCTCTCTGGTGTTTCCAATTTTGCTACACATGAAATAAAGTTCTAGAGGTTGTTCTTCTAGTCCAGGTCCTAATTTTCTCAGTCCTACAATTGTTTGAGAAAGCTTTTAGCCACACAAAAATGATAGGAAAGAAGGGGTATGTTATTTCAAACTGAAGCAAATAGATTTGTAAGGTGAGGGAATTCTGTAGAATACCCAGTACAGTGAAACAACCATAAACTCAGAGACATTTGAAGTGTCCAGCAATGTGGATCAGAAAAATAGCTCACTTGACAGAACACACAATTTACCATGTTCAAGGACCCTGTTTGAGCTCAGATACCACAGAGGAACACCATGAATGGTATCATGTCTTTCTGCCTTCCTCACTCCTTCCATCCACTCCAAAGTAAAAAGAACGAAAGAAATTACCTGGGAACAGGGTAATTGCACATGTGTGAGGAAAAGAAAAGTTTGTGGATGTGTATGATATTAGTATAAAATACATATAAAATGCCACACAATATATTAACATTGGATTGCCTAAACATTGGAGTTAGGAGAAGTAAAGTTATAATTGAAGTGACACTAGAAGTTGGTGGAAGGTAAGTAAAAAGGCAAAACACATAATATGATGCTGGGGGCCAGGCAGTACCACAGCAGGTTAAGCTTATATGGCAGGACGCACAAGGACTGGCCTAAGGATCCAGGTGGGAACTCCAGGCTCCCCGCCTGCGGGAGCGGGGTCACTTCACAGGCCATGAAGCAGGTCTGTAGGTGCCTATCTTTCTCTTCTGGTCTCTGTCTTTCCCTCCTCTCTCAATTTCTTTCTGGTGTATCCAACAACAATAGTGCAAATACAACGGCCACAATAACAGCAACAACAACAACAATGGAAAAGAGATGGCCTCCAGGAGCAGTCAATCAGTAGTGCAGGCACTGAGACTTGGCAATAACCCCTGGAGGCAAACAAAACACAGTGCTGACTTCAGGGACCATGACTATCAAAGATAGACTCATAGTCATTTATGTATGTCAATTCACATATATTTATGATTCCAATCAACTTTAAAATATCTCTAATAATTAGTGTAAAATTTAGATATATTCAAGTAGAATACTAGCTGAGAAGAAATAATGAGGAATTCAACCAAAACCACAAATAACCAAAATGAGAAAATTTATGAAGCAAAGTAAGAGTATTTATTATAACATGGGACATTACATTTTAGAAATTTAAAAGCACAGTTAGAAAAAATAATTAAGCATTATCTGGTAATGTATAAATATGTGAATGCAAAACAAAGTGAATGCAATTCTATCTATACAATCATTACTCTGGGATTCAAATAAAGTTGACTATTTTTCCTTTAATGCTATAACAATTTACCAGAACTTTAGTACCTTAAAACAATAAGGAAAACAAAGACATAGGACATTCCTTCACAAGAGTAAAAAACTAACAATTTTGTGTGAATGAGACACCACTGAGGAAATGCTATAACCCTTGGGTGAAGCTGAAGCATATTCTTCAAAACAGACAAACAAGAACCGCGTTAGAGGTGACACCAGACAGATACAGTAGTTGTGTGACAGAAATTGATATAGAAAACGTGTGTAGGAGGGGAAGACAGAGAGGGGGAGAGAGGTGCTGCAGACCTGCTTCACCACCTATGAAGCGACTCCCCTACAAGTGGGGAGCCAGGGTCTCGAACCGGGATCCTTATACCAGTCCTTGCGTGTCGTGCCACGTGCACTTAACCCATTGTCTTACGGCTGACTCCCTTCCTGTGCATTTTTTAAACATTTTTTAATCTTTATTTATTTTATAGAGATAGCCAGAAATTGAGAGGAAGAGGGAGACAGAGAAGGAGACAGAGAGACACCTGCAGCACTGATTCACCACTTGTGAAGCTTTCCCCCTGCAGGTGGGGACCAGGGGCTCGAACCTGGGTCCTTGTGCACTGTAACATGTGCACTCACCCAGGTGCACCACCACCAAGACCTCCTATGCATTTTTATATCCAGCTTTCCAAGCACAATTTGTTGAAAAGTCTGTCCTTAGTCAACAATTTGTTTGGCTTTGTATGCTAACTGTTTTTTCAGCCACCAGCTTCCAAATGCTAACATGATGCCAACCAGACTTCCCAGGGCAGACAACCCCACCAATGTGTTCTGGAGCCCTGCTTCCCCAGGGAAAGAGAGAGGCAGGCTGGGAGCATGGATCCACTTGTCAACACCCATGTTCAGTGGAGAAGCAGTTACAGCAGCCAGACATCCCACCTTCTGCACACCATAATGACCCTGGGTCCATCCCAGAGGGATGAAGAATAGGAAAGCTATCAGGGGAGGGGAGGGAATATGGAGTTCTGGGGGTAGGAATTGTATGCAGTTATACCCCTCTTATCCTATGGTTTTTGTCAGTGTTTCCTTTTTATAAATAAAAATTTAAAAAGAAAAACTGTGTAGAACTGTCAGTGTGCAGATGACGGACAGGTAGAGAAGGCAGAGCTGCCAGTTTAACCAAAGACCTTAGAGAGGAGAGGGGAGGATTATTGTGATGCTCACAGCCTTAGTTCTGCTGAAGTCCAAGGCAGCAAAACTGAAATGAGAAATACTGGATGATACAACAGAGAAGAGTATAACATAGAAAGCATTCTAGACAAAATATACTCTCCTCAGGTAGGGATCTGTATAGACCCCAAGAAGTATACTGACAGTCAGTAGACAACCGTGTCTCTTATCTGATTCTCCAAAGGGGAAGGATAACATAACGTCATGCACATAAATCAGGTCTCTTCCAGAATGTTTATCATAGTAGTTGTCTCTCCATGGTTTACCTCCACCAATTGACACAACACTTAGTCCACAATCCTCTCATTTATTATGACTCCTATAGAAGTCAGCAGTAATCTTAAATAAGTAGATCATTTAAAAAAATCATGTACTGGGAATGAAAAATGTATAAGAAGTTAATTCCTACATTATGATGTACATTGTAAACAAAAAATAATTTAAAAAGTAATAGTTACAAATGCATGATTAACTTAAGAGACAGGAGAATATCACAAATTCAATCAAGATTACATCTAATGCATCTATACTAAGTAAAAATTAGCAAAGGCCAAATACCAGGAAAAAGAATTATAGTGGATAAGAATGAACTAGAAACTAAAAAGACAACACAGTCAACAAATGTAAAAACTGGTTCTTTGAAGCATCAATAAAATATACAAATCTTCAACCAAGCCTACAGAGAACAAAATGGATAATATCCAAACATTCTAAATCAGAGACAAAAGAAAAATTGTTTCTTAATTGCCATTACCAGGAATTCAATACTCAGCTTGGAATGTTTCTTTTTTAATTTTTTTATTTGCGTTTTTTGTATGCTTATAAAATAATAGGGGAGATTGTCATCAAGTCCTCACCATCAAAGTTCTGTGTGTCATCCCCTCCACTGGTAACTTTCCTACGGTTTACCCCTCATGAGAAGTTCATTTCCTTTGGGATGGAAAGCATTTAAAATATCTGTTGGCTCCATTCTTGTCTATGACTTTATTTAAGACTTCTGTTTCCCTATTAACTTCTTGTCTGGATGACCTGTCTCTTGCTATGAGTGGTGTGTTAAGATCTCCTACTATTATTGAGGTGCTGTCAATTTATTCCTTAATTTCAGTATTTGATTTATATATTTGGGTTCACCTGGGTTGGGTCACATATTTATATAGGTTTTATCTTCTTGTTGGATTAATCCTTTGATCATTATGTAGTGTACCTCTTTGTATACTTTTTTTTAACCTAATGGTTTGTTTTATCTGAGAAAATAACAGCTATCCTGGCCCTTTTCTCTGAATCATTTAGTTGGAACAGTTTGATTCAACTTCTTACATGAAGCTTCTATTTGTCTTGTTTTTGAATGTGTGTTTCCTGAAGATATATAGTAGATGGTACCTATTTTTTAATCCATTAAGGTACTCTTAAGTCTTTTGGTAAATGAATTTAGGCCATTCATATTTAGGCTGATTATTGATATATGTGGTTTACTGATGTCCTTTCTGATTTTTGTCTTGAAGTTGTTTTAAATTGTTGACTTTTTTGCCCATCTTTTTCTATCTGTGATATGTTCCTCACTGATTTCGTTTGTACTTTCTGTAAATATCTCCTCCTTATTTTGTATTGTGGCTACCATAAGTGTAATAACTAACATCATATTTCAAAATTTCCTTTTAACTATATTTTATTTATATATATATATATTATTAAACAGAGATAGATATAAATTGAAAGGGGGAGGTAGAGAGGGGAAAGAGAGAGAGACACTTTCAGCCCTGCTTCACAACTTGTGAAGCTTTCTTACTGCAAGTGGAAACCAGGGACTTAAATCTGGGTCCTTGTGCACTGTAATGTGTACACTTAACCAGATGTACCAATCTCTTCCTCCCCCTCAAAAGTCCCTTTTAAGTTAGTTTTGACTAACATTTAATATAACTTCTTTCTTCATTAATTCCCTCCCTTTCACTATATACTGCTCTCCCCTAGTTTTTACTGTGTTCTTAGTTCTAGTATACTGCTCTTCTTGTTGGCTGAAACATGTCTTCCTTTGTTTCATCTTTTTGTGTGTGGGGGAGGACTCCTTTCAGAAAGTCTCGTATATTGTGGTCGATGGTGGAAAATCCCATTACTTTTTAAATGTCCCTCACAGATGGGTCAGTTCTTGGGTGAACTATAACTCTGTGTTGTTGTATATACTCTTTTCCCTGCTCTTCTTCCTAAAGTTGGTAAAAGTTCCCAGGTATTGAAATCCCCTAAATATTACACTAATAATGTTTTTATCTTCATTACCCTAGATTTACCTCTATTGAAAAATCTGTCTAACAAGCTCTTTTCAATTACTTTTCTTCAATATTTTATGTATTTCCTCTAGGAGCTATGATAGCTGCATATTCATAGACTATGGGACTTAAAATACAGTGAAAATAGTGTGTGTGTGTGTGTGTGTGTATGTGTGTGTGTGTGTGTGTGTGTGAGAGAGAGAGAGAGAGAGAGAGAGAGACTTTATGTGGTTAATTGATAAAATGTTATTTCAGTTTAACTTTTAAATAAATAATAAATTATTCATAATTGTTTTGTTTTCTAGGAAGAAAACATATATTCTAATAATAATTGTGTATTTATGGTTTTTTTATGAGCACAGATAATGTATAAACACTGCTTTTTCAAGATTTCCTTTCAATAAAATGGGCTCACACTACACAGTTTAGTTGCATTATTTTTTAGAATACTTGCAAACATTGCTGTGCAGTGGAGTTTATTTATTATAAAGAAAACTGTGATAGAAAAGAAAAGGTGATGAGAGAATGGCACATGAGTCAAGCTTATACTTTGGGGTATAGTAGCATTAAAAATTCAGGTTGAAACATTTTGCTAATTTTATTTAACCTTTTTAACCACTGCAATTTTTTCTGTAGCAAGGGAGCTTTCTCACAGTAGAAGAGAAGAGCTAGTTCACAGTTAATTTTACAAATTGCTTTAAAAAGGTCACTTATGTCTTCATACCTTTTGAAATCTATATTCAGAAAAAGAATATAACTGTCGGTCATTTTTTTGAGAATTATGGCTACAGCATATAGATTTAAATTTTATGTACATGATTTCTCTGTAGTATTTCTTTCAGTTGCTTCCCAGTCTCATTTTTACATCCAGAGTTTGCCATAAAATCTCTGACTGGTTCTTTGCCAGTTACTGTCTTATTGATAAATTATAGCAATAGATTCCTTCCTAGACTCTGCTATTGTAGAAAAGTCCTGTGCTTTAGGGCAGTATTTAAAAAAAAAAACTTGAAAAGACATTTAGAGTAACACTTTGTAGTTATAGAGGGGAAAGAAAGAGAAGGGTTTTTGTTCTAGGTCAATATTCTGAAACGGGATAAGTTTCCTAGGAAAACCGTCATTGTATTGCATTGAATTTTTCTTAGAAAATAACAAACTTCCCACCAATGTGTCCTGGAGCTCTGATTCCCCAGAACCCTGCCCCACTAGGGAAAGAAACAGGCAGGCTAAGAGTATGGATCGACCTGTCAATGCCCATGTTCAGCAGGAAAGCAATTACAGAAGCCTGACCTTCCACCTTCTGCATCCCACAATGACCTTGGGTTAATCTCAGAGTTAAAGAATAGAAAATCTATCAAGGGAGGGGAGGGGATATGGAGTTCTGGTGGTCAGAATTGTGTGGAGTTGTACTCCTCTTATCCTAAGGTTATGTCAGTACTTCCTTTTTATAAATAAAATAAAATAATTTTAAAAAAGAAAATAACAAACTCAGCATTCATGGATAAAAGTAAAGCTGAAATGTTGAATAGATATATACTGAACACATCACCAACCTAGATTTTACTAACAGTTATGTGTATAAAGGGAATACACTAAATTAAGGGATAGTCTATATCTTATCCTAAGCTAGCAACACATTTCTTTATGAATGAAGAGAATACCAGTTAATGTCAGCCATATTAATACTTGTTAGTTGATATCAAATAACAAGTTAATTCTATCTGTGGAAACACTCGGAAACACTCACAATTCAATTCAAGGTGAGTACTGTAGCTACTATAAAAGAAGCTCTTGGGAGTCAGGTGGTAGTGCAGAGGGTTAAGTGCAGGTGTGCAAAGTGCAAGGACCAGCTTAAGGATCCAGGTTCCAGCCCCCAGCTCCCCACCTGCAGGGGAGTCGCTTTACAGGCTGTGAAGCAGGTCTGCAGGTGTCCTATCTTTTTCTCCCCCTCTCTGTCTTCCCCTTCTCTCTCCATTTCTCTCTGTCCTATCAAATAACAAAGACATCAATAATAACTATCACAATAAGACAACAAGGACAACAAAAGGGAATAAATAAATAAATATTTTTAAAAATGAAGAAGAAGCTCTAGATTTTAGATGAGATTGGGCGTGTTCAGGGTGGTATGACCTTAGACGAAACTCCAGATTTTATACAAAATAATGCTTTGATTAGTCTGAGTTAGAAGACTTATTTATTCTCTGAATCCTAATAAACCACCACCTGTGCTCAGTTTAATTTCTGTAAGGATTTGAATCTTCTTTGCTATTTTATTCTAGGAACCAGTGGTTCAGGAGCTGAACGTGAAATAGCAAAATCATTTTATTTTGAAATAAAACAAGACATATTTCTTATAGCACTGTGGACTGTTTAAAAGCACAGATCTTGCTGCCATATTGCTTTTGATTAAAATCTGTGTGGTCTAAGAAATCAAAATGACTTCTCTGGATCTCATTTTAATAATCTGTAAAAAAAAATTATAAATTAAATTAAACATTTTAAGAAATGAAATTCAGAATAGTATATATATGTATATATAGCACATATATGTATATGCTAAACTATTTAGAATTTCTTCATCAGATTATTATTTTAATCATATATATATATATATTGCACTTCACACTGCATTATGCACAGTACTATCCTAAATATTTTTTAAACTATGACAAAGGTAGAGGTAAAGTGTATTAATTCTTTTTTAAGAAACAAATATGCAGCAGAACATTACTGAATTAAACTATGTATAGTACACCTAGACAATGAATCTTGAAAGATAATCTTCTCTGGGCCTGGTAGCAGCACACCTGGTTGAGTGCACATGTTACAGTGTGCAAGGGCCAGGGTTTAAGCCCCCAGCCCCCTTCTGCAGGTCAAAAGCTTTGTGAATGGTGAAGCAGTGTTGCAGGTGTCTCTGTCTCTTTCCCTCTCTATCACTCCCTTCTCTCTCAATTTCTGGCCATCTCTATCCAATAAATAAATAAAATTTTAAAATAAAAAAAGGATAACCTTCTCTGCTCCGTAAGTTACAATAGATACTTCCTTGTCTGCTTCCATGGCTGCTGGACTAGCTTCGTAGATGGGAGAGATGGACCCAGGAACCAAGCTTGTGGGGGGTAGCAATATAAATCTGTATTCATGCGGGAGCCCCAGAGTTGGGAGTGAGTGTAGCGAGTTAGGCCACGTGGAGCCAAAGACCGCAATGACCTGTGTCTGCCTCCCCCTGCATGCCTGCTCTCCTCTAGGTTAGAATGTGGGAGAGAAGAGAAGAGAAGAGAAGAGAAGAGAAGAGAAGAGAAGAGAAGAGAAGAGAAGAGAAGAGAAGAGAAGAGAAGAGAAGAGAAGAGAAGAGAAGAGGAGAAACCAGAAATAGAAGTGGCTTTATGTTGTTTTAACTGAGGTGGCTTCACGGGTGGGTAACAGAGATGACCAGAGACACGCAGCTGGACCGGGAAGCTGTATTTCTTTATTCACAAACAATGATTCATAAACTAACCCAAACTAATCACCAAACAGAACTCTCCTGCATCCTTCTCACATGGCGGCGCCAAGCAGTCTCTAACTCTGCCGGGGTTCTTTTGGGGCAGGGACAAGCAGCCGTGAAACTAGCAGGACTAAACCAATTTTCCTGGCAGGGGGAGAGCTAGACCAAACCAATGTAAAGCATACAACAGCTTTATAAGATAAAATGGAAGTGGCAAGTTGGAAACGGAAATGGCTAGGAAAAGGCACACTGGGAACTTCCTTAGCAACTGTTGCAATGGCTTTAATTGGTGGGATTAATGTTATCCTGTAGGCAGCGCGGGTCTCGAGGTAGAAAGAAGATAGATCAAAGGAATGGGTGGGGAATCTTTCAGGCAAAACAATGATTATAAAAATAGACCATAGTGTCAGCAGTGAAGGATTTATCAGGGGGACTGCCCGACACATGGCTTCCATAATTTTCATATAAGCAATTCCTGTGTGATTCCCACTATAAACTATAAAGCACACTGGGCAATACACTTGACAGTGGGAGAGTTCTGATTGATTTATGCTAATTAAGGCATCACTACCAATATCACTGAATGCATATGTGGAAATAACAGATGTAAATTCAAAAGAATCCAATATACCTTTGCCAAGAAAAAGAAGTGGACAAGGGATGCAAAGGTTACACAGGCTCCTAAGCTGAATATGAGCCTCAGATCAAATCAATGGGGTCTACAGTCAACAAAATTTATATATCTTTCCCATATTTGAGAGCTACTCCCTTCTCTGTTCCACCTTTTTAGCCTTTTTTCCAGCCATCATATCATCTCCCCAGGCAATAACTTGGGTCCACCTGCATATCAAAGGTCAGGCTCAGGAAAAAACTGGTATAGTCATGTGCCCTTTGGAATATAACTAAAATAGGCCTACTAGCTATCTTCAAAATGGAGACCCTAAATTTCCATATGTAATACTCCAGCCTTTAGGTTCATGATTAATCAATAATTTGTTTGGCTTTGTAGGTTAACTCTTTTTCAGCCACCAGTTCCCAGATTTGACCATGATGCCAGCTAGACCTCCTTGGGCAGACAACCCCATCAATGTGTCCTGGATCCCTACTTCCCCAGAGCCATGCACCCCTAGGGAAAGAGAAAAACAGGCTAGGAGTGTGGATTGACTTGCCAACATCCATGTTCAGTGAGGAAGCAGTTACAGAAGCTAAACCTTCCACCTTCTGCACCCCATAATGACCTTGGGTCCATGCTCCCAGAGGAATGAAGAGTAGGGGAGCTACCAGGGGAGTGGATGGGATAAGGAGGTTGTAGGAACTGTGTGGAGTTGTACCCCTCTTATCCTATGGTCTTGTCAGTGTTTCCTTTTTATAAAAAAAAAAAAATGCTAGTTGTTCCATATCAAAAAAGCTAACTACACTATACCAAAACTCACAATTTTATTAGAATTGTATCTATAATTTTTCTTTCTATTTATAATTTTCCTTAGCTAGTTTTAATTTTGTACATAAAGCAATTGTAGAAATGTCAAATCTTCCTAGTGTTCCTTAGTTTATTTGGGTTAGTGTTCAGCATATCAGAATAGCAAGTATTATGAACAGAATGTCATTCCTCAGAGTTCTGAAAGCTGAAAAAATCCAAGATCATGATGCAAGCACATTCTGTCTGGTAAGTCTGTTTCCTGGTTCACTGGATCGTCTTCTCTCTGTGTCCTCACATGGCAGAAGGGATTTAGGGAGGTCCTAGAAATCTCTTTTATAAAGTTACTTACTCCATTCATGAGGTCCTTGCTTTCATGATTTAATCATTTCTCTTTTTTTAATGTTTTTTTAAATTAATTAATTTATTTTATTTCCTTTTGTTGCCCTTGTTGTTTTAATGCTGTAGTTATTATTGTTGTTGTAGTTGGATAGGACAGAGAGAAATGGAAAGAAGAGGGGAAGACAGAGAGGGGGAGAGAAAGATAGACACCTGCAGACCTGCTTCACCACCTGTGAAGCGACTCCCCTGCAGGTGGGGAGCCAGGGGCTTGAACCTGGATCCTTATGCGGGTCCTTGTGCTTCACGCCATGTGCGCTTAACCCACTGCGCTACCGCCCGACTCCCTGATTTAGTCATTTTTTAAGTGTCCCAATACTACCTTATCACCACATTGTTCATTTAGTATCACAAAATATAAAATTTTGGGGACATTCAATCTATAACAATTATCTGGTCACTTCCTATTTGTTGCCAGTGCTAGTTAGTGTCTCTTCTTCTGCCATGGGTTTCTACTAGTAGAACATTCAAACTGTCTTACCAGTCCTAAGAAAAAAAGAAGTACAGTTTAACCTCAAGAATTCTTGAGAAACTGTTTCTCATAAAAATCTAAATGGCTAGCACAGCCGGTTAAGCACATGAGGTGCAAAGCGCCAAGGACCTGCATAAGGATCCTGGTTGGAGGGCTCACCACCTGCAGGGGAGTCACTTCACAAGCGGTGAAGTAGGTCTCTAGGTGTCTTTCTCTCCCCTCCTCTGTCTTCCCCTCCTTTCTCCATTTCTCTCTGTCCTATCCAATAATGATGACATCAATAACAACAACAATAATAACTACAACAAGAGCAACAAAAGGGAAAATAAATAAATATTTTTAAAAATCTAAGTGGCAAAGCATTTGCTGGTTTAGTCATTCTACATAAGATAAAGTTCATTGTCTCTCAGGGCTAAGCACAAGAATAGGCAACACGGTCTGAAAGTCTCTGACCTCTACTTTGTAGTGCTTATCGAACAGCTAGCAATACATACAGAAAACAGGAACCCAAGAGAGCAAGACTTATCTCACTCTCTCTGAAAATCAGGACTCAGTCTTGATCCTATAATCACATTCTATGATTCAGACATATGATAGTATTCATAATTTTGAGAGATTTAGTAAGAAAAGCACGAAGATTCATTTTTCTTATCTACCTCTTGGATTACTAATCATGTCTTATAAAATATAAATATATGTGAAGTGTTTGGAACATTTTCATTTGTGCTAATTTTCCACAGATTAAAAAATAATAATAATTATGAATTTGACAGTGATTTGAAGTATACAGTTTGAGAATATTTTCTCTTAAATGGTTGAATGTTATACTTTGTCAATTCACTTCTGTTAGACTGGACAAAGATAAAATTATGCTTCCTGGGGACAGGGCGGTAGCACAGCAGATTAAGTGCACTTGGCCCAAGGTGCAGGGACCAGCTGGAGACAGGGACCATTGACCAGTGTAAGGATTCCCACCTATAGGGGAGTCACTGCACAGGTGGTGAAGGTGGTCTGCAGGTGTCTATCTTTCTCTCCCCATCTTTGTCTTCCCCTCCTCTCTCAGTTTCTCTCTGCCCTATCCAATGACAACAACAGCAGCTACCACCCGACTCCCTAAAATTCAGTTTTTAATAAACTTGGCATTCTTACATTGGGAGCATATAAAAAAACAACACTCACAGACTTTTATTGAGATGTTCCTAGGTACTATAATAGGAGCCATGTAGATTCTGTTTGCATTATGAAATTTTCATTTTAAAAGAAATGTATAACAAGGGAGGAGCCAAGATGGCAACTCTGAGACAATGGCATGGCCTGAGCTCTGCAAGGAGGCTGCTTCAAAACTGGGAAGTTTGGGTGAGGCCACCAGGTTCTGGATGCTACCATGATGCCAAGTGGACATCCCTGAACAGATGACCCCACAAACGTGTCCTGGAGCTCTGATTGCTCAGAGCCCTACCCCACTAGGGAAAGAAAGAGACAGGTTGGGAGTATGGATCGACCTGCCAATGCCCCTGTTCAGTGGGGAAGCAATTACAGAAGCCAGACCTTCCACCTTCTGCATCCCACAATGGCCTTGGGTCCATACTCCCAGAGGGTTAATGAATAGGAAAGCTATCAGGAGGGTATCAGATATAGAGTTCTGGTGGTGGAAATTGTACCCCTCTTATCCTATGGTCTTGTTAGTGTTTCCATTTTATAAATAAATACATTAAAATAAAAAGAAATGTATAACAGATGGAATTTAATTCAGGTGGTTAATTTAAAAAGCAATATTCTTCCCAAACCTATAACATTTTGTCCATATTGATAGCCTAATACTATGCACATATTAAGGAATTGTCTCCCCAATTCCCATCTCTAGAGTGAAAATGCCGAGAGGCATAATTCGTGTCTAATTCATCTTTCTATTGTTAATATTTCTGCTGGTTATCCTTGAATTGGTTATAAATTAAGTATTCTCTTTTATCTATTTACCCTTTAATTCACATATTTTGAAATGTTTATCATAAGACAATTTGATTAAAAGTGTATATTTCTACTATGAATTAATATTAAAGTCTAATTTTATTTCTCACATCACTGTTATTTGCTTCCCAACATTTTGTGCATGTATAACTGTATAACTTGGCTTCTTTCCTTCTCCACCACACTCAACTTTTTTTTTTCCTCCAGGCTTATCGCTAGGCCTCTGTGCTGACATTAACAATCCAAAGTCCCTGGTGACCTTTTTTTTTTTTTTATTGAGAGGGGAGGTGTGGTAGAGAGGAAGAGAGAAAGATGAGACACTTGCAGACCTGCTTCACTGCTTCTGAAATGTCCCCCTCAGCAGATGGGGAGCCACAAGCTGGAACCTGGATCCTTGCTGCAGATCCTTATGCTTAGTACTTAGAGTTTTTAACTAGTATGCCACTGCCTGGCCCCTTTTGCTTCCCTTTTCTATCTGTGTCTTTAAGGTTTCTTTAAGTCTGGGTTATTTCTGTTTGGGACCCTCTGGGCTTCTTGAACCTTTATGCCTTTGATGTTGTCTAGACTAGAAAAGTTCTCAGCTATTATCTCCTGAAGAATGCTGTCATACTCTCCCTGTTTTTCTTCCTCTGGTAAGCCAATATATTATTTCTTTTGAAGTCATCCCATAGGTCTCTGTTCTTGTTTTCAGTATCTCTTAATCTCTTTATGAAATCTCTTACTTATTTTTCAGTAGTCTCTAATTCATCCTTGATCTTGCTAATTCTGTCTTCAGCCTCATTTATTCTATTATCTCTCCCCTCTACTGTTTTCTGGAGTTCATCTATTTTGTTACCCTGTTCTGATACTGTTTTATCTTGTTCTGCTAGTTGTGTTCTTAGCTCAGCTATTTCAGCTTTCAGCTCTCTAATAACCTGAGATAATTAGTGTTTTCTTCCAGATTTGTTGTTTCTGTATTTCTGATGACAATTATTTCAAACTCTTTACTCACTCTTGTGATTATTTCCTTAACTAGTGTTTGGATGTTGAGTTCATTATTTTGTGTTTCAACCTTTGGGTGTCTTTTAGCTGGACTCTTGTCCTGGTTCATTTCTCCAGTATTTCTTCTTGTTGGTTTAACCATTTTTGTATACTATGTTATGATGTCCCTCTCTCAGTATTTTTCAAATCACTGATCACTCTTGCCTGGATTGACTTGTGCCTACATTGGGTAATTAAAGGGTTCACAGTTGTGGAAATTAACAATTGTTTTAATATTATCAACATTATCCCTGAGTTGGAGCACAGTAGCTTAAAAGCCTCTTTTCTTCTTTTTCTTCCCCATAGGCTATGGGAACCTGAGGGCTTTTAAACTATAAGTAGGCTTCTTAGCTTAATTACTGCCTCCTGACAGTAATTAAGCAGGGTGGGGCAGAGATTATCCACTAGTTATGCAAAGAGACTCTCACAGCCCCATTGCTAGGCCACCTAGGTATAAATCTGTTGAGTTTTCTCATTAGTTCTCTGTCTCCTGGTGTCAGCAAATGGCCTTCCTCCCCTACCCCAACCCCCGCTGCTCCAGATTCTGAGGGAAATAGCAACAAAGATTCATAGCTACATTTGGTGAGTCTTAGAGGGGTTCCTCACCTCCCTTCATCTTTCCCCTTGTTGGTGAAACAGTCTGGAGTTGGTGTCTCAACCACCTCAAAAGTCTTGTAAACTGCCAGACTGTTACCAGTCACTTAATTTCTCCCTAGGATCCTCTTTGTCCATGAGCCACACGTGCTTGTATTCACCAGTGATTTGGTAGGTTCCTGAAGTCTTTCTATTCCTGTCTTGTTGAGGTCCCAGGTGGTCTCCTTTGGTATTCCTAGTTGACCAGGAGAGGAACACAGCTGCTGCTACTCTGTAGCCCCACCTCCCCCTCCTATATATTTTAAATCATTTCCAGATTATTTTTAATTCCTACTGTGGATATAAATTCTATGTCAATAGTTGAAGTAGTTGTTATTCTGTTTGGTTATGGAATAATACAGACACAATCATCAGATGTCATAAAACCTAGTATGTATTTTCGATTAGAGGTATTTTGACTTCACAGATGTAGAACCAGCAGTTTTAGTCATTTATGAGACATGTGAGAAAGAATCTTTTTAAATATTTTATTAGTGACTTAATAATGATTGACAAGATTGATAAGAGGGATATATTTCCATACAACCCCCACCATCAGAGTTCTGTATCCAGTCCACTCCATTGGAAAGTTCCCTATTCTTTATCCCTCTGGAAGTATGGACCAAAGATCTTCATGGGGTGTAGAAGGTGGGAGGTCTGGCTTCTGTAATTGCTTCTCTCCTGGACATGGGCATTGACAAGACAATCCATACCCCTATCCTGTGTCTATCTTTCTCTAGTGGGATGTGTTCTGGGGAGGTGGGGTTTCAGGACACATTGGTGAGGTCACTGAGACAGAATCTTAAAATCAGAATCAGTGAATTAAAATAAATTTAGTGCCTTTGATAGAGTCTTTTATGTGGGTTGGTCCAAAATACCTTCTGACAGGCAAGAAATGTGAGTTGATAGTTTCCTGCATCAGTGCACAGAGAGTAAATTATCAGTCTTGAACTTTTTGGTAATGTTATCGGTGAAAATGGTTTCTTTGAGAAATTATAGTCAATATTTTTTCTTATAGTCAAATTTTTCATGTGTTTAAGTGTCTTTTTTCCCTTTATTTTCAAGAATTGAATTTTTTTTTTTAAGAAGTGGCTGTTATGTGGTCTGGGAGGTGGCGCAGTGGATAAAGCAATGGTCTCTTAAGCAGAGGTCCCAAGTTCAGTCCCCAGCAGCACATGTACCAGTGATATCTGGTCCTCTTTCTCTCTACTCCTATCTTTCTCATTAATAATTAAAATATTTTTTAAAAGAAAGAAAGTGGCTATTATTTTGCAGCTGATTTTTGTCATGGTAATAAGGAGACATGTATTAATTGATGTCTGAGAAAATGAACTGTAAACATTTTTCTAGCTTGTCATTTTTATTTCATTTTGTTTATGCACTTGAAAAAGTAGTTTATTTTATGTAGAAAAAATACACCTGTATGTAAAAGTTTGAAACTATAATGTTCCTTTAAAAAAATTTATCTTGGGAAAGCAGTGCTCCAGGACTCACTCAGGTGGAGTTGTCTGCCCAGGAAGTCCAGTGGGCATCACAGTAGCATCTGGAACCTGGTGGCTGAAAGAAGAGTCAACATATAAAGCCAAACAAATTGTTGACTAATCATGTAAAGGCTGGAATATTGCAGATGGAGATTTGGGGTCTCCATTTTGAAGATAGCTAGTATGACTCTTTTAATTATATTCCATATATACTAGGGAAAGAGAAAGGCAGGCTGGGAGTATGGATCAACCTGCCAATGCCCATATTCATCAGGGAAGCAATTACAGAAGCCAGAATTTGTACCTTCTTCAACCTATAGTGACCCTGGGTCCATACTCCCAGAGGGATAAAGAATAGGAAACCTATCAGGGGAGGGGATGGAATACAGAGTTCTAGTGGTGGGAATTGTGTGGAGTTGTACCTCTCTTATGGTTTTTCTCAGTATTTATTTTTTATGAGTAAAAATTAAAAAATAATGTCTTATGTTGGACTTTATGTGGCATTAAACCTAATTCATTGATATGTAATATCCCTACCAACCATAACAACTTACCAGCAAAGATGCATTTGTTAATTTGTTACTTGAAACTCTCAAGTATTGATTTTTAATGGAAGGGTATTCAGACCAATGTAATAGAGTATTAGTAAGTAAATGAAAAAATATATAAGAAAAAGTTACCTAAATGCACCAATCACAGACAAAGAAATTGAAACCGTTATAAAGAATCTCCCCAACAACATAAGTCCTAGACCAGATGGCTTCACAAACGAATTCTACAAAACTTTCAGGAAACAGTTAGTACCCATACTTCTTAAGCTTTTCCATAAGATTGAAGAAACAGGATACTTCCTTCCACCTTTATGAAGCCAACATCACCCTGATACCAAAAGCTGATAGGGACAGAACAAAAAAGGAAAACTACAGACCAATATCTCTGATGAATATAGATGCCAAATATTAAACAAGATCTTGGCCAACCAGATACAGCAGCACATCAAAAAAATTGTTCATCACGACCAAGTGGGATTCATCCCAGGAATGCAAGGCTGATTCAACATACATACGTCTATCAATGTCATTCACCACATCAATAAAAGCAAAGCCAAAAACCACATGATTATCTCAATAGATGCAGAGAAAGCCTTTGACAAAATTCAACACCCATTCATGCTCAAAACTCTACAAAAAATGGAAATAGATGGGAAATTCCTCAAGATAGTGGAGTCTATATATAGCAACCTACAGCCAACATCATACTCAATGGATAGAAGCTGAAAGCATTCCCCCTCAGATCAGGGACTAGACAGGGCTGTCCACTGTCACCGTTACTCTAACATAGTATTGGAAGTTCTTGCCATAGCAATCAGGCAAGAGAAAGAAATCAAAGGAATACAGATTGGAAAAGAAGAAGTCAAGCTCTCACTATTTGCAGATGATATGATAGTATACATAGAAAAACGTAAAGAATCCAGCAGAAAACTACTGGAAGTTTTCAGGCAATATAGCAAGGTATCAGGCTACAAAATCAATGTACAAAAATCAGTGGCATTTCTTTATGCAAATACTAAATCTGAAGAGGAAGATGTCCAGAAATTGCTCCCATTTACTGTTTCAGCAAAATCAATCAAATACCTAGGAATAAAGTTGACCAAAGAAGTGAAAGACTTGTATGCTGAAAACTATGAGTCGCTACTCAAGGAACTAGAAACTGATACCAAGAAATGGAAAGATATCCCATGCTCATGGATTAGAAGAATAAATATCATCAAAAGGAATATTCCCCCCAGAGCCATATACAAATTTAATGCAATACCCATCAAAGTTCCACCAAGCTTCTTTAAGAGAATAGAACAAACACTACAATCATTTATCTGGAATCAGAAAACACTAGAATTGCCAAAACCATCTTGAAGAAAAGGAACAGAAATGGAGGCATAACACATTATAAAGCCATCATCATCAAAACAGCATGGTACTGGAACAAAAATAGGCACACAGAGCAGTGGAACAGAATTGAAAGCCCAGAAATAAATTCCCACACCTATGGACATCTAATCTTTGATAAGGGGGCCCAAAGGATTAAATGGAAAAAGGAGGCTCTCTTCAATAAATGGTACTGGGAAAACTGGGTTTTAACATGTAGAAGAATGAAAATGAACCACTTTATCTCACCAGAAACAAAAGTCAACTCCAAATGGGTCAAAGACCTAGATCTCAGACCAGAAACATTCAAATACGTAGAGGAAAACATTGGTAAAACAGTTTCCCACCTACACCTCAAGGACATCTTTGATGAATCAAACCCAATTGCAAGGAAGACTAAAGCAGAAACAAACCAATGGGACTACATCAAATTGAAAAGCTTCTGCACATCCAAAGAAACTATCACACAAACAGAGACCCCTCACAGAACTGGAGAAGATCTTCACATGCCAGACATCAGATAAGAAACTAATCACCAAAATATATAAAGAGTTCAGCAAACTTAGCACCAAAAAAGCAAATGACCCCATCGAAAAATGGGCAGAGGATATGAACAAAACATTCACCTCAGAGGAGATCCAAGTCTAACAAACATATGAAAAACTGCTCTAGGTCACTGATTGTCAGAGAAATGTAAATTAAGACAACACTAAGATACCACCTCACTCCTGTAAGAATGGCATACATCAAAAAGGACAGCAGCAACAAATGCTGGACAGGATGTGGGGACAGAGGAACCCTTTTACATTGCTGGTGGGAATGTAAATTGGTACAGCCTCTGTGGAGAGCAGTCTGGAAAACTCTCAGAAGGCTAGACATGGACCTTCCATATGATCCAGTAATTCCTTTCCTGGGGTTATACCCCAAGGATTCCATAACACCCAACCAAAAAGAAGTGTGTACTCCTATGTTCATAGCAGCACAATTCATAATAGCTAAAACCTGGAAGCAACCCAGGTGCCCAACACCAGATGAGTGGCTGAGAAAGCTGTGGTATATATACACAATGGAATACTATGCAGCTATCAAGAACAATGAACCCACCTTCTCTGACCCATCTTGGACAGAGCTAGAAGGAATTATGTTAAGTGAGCTAAATCAGAAAGATAAAGATGAGTATGGGATGATCCCACTCATCAACATAAGTTGAGTAAGAAGATCTGAAAGGGAAACTAAAAGCAGGACCTGATCAAACTGTAAGTAGGGCACCAAAGTAAAAACCCTGTGATGAGGGATACACATGCAGCTTCCTGGGCCAGTGGGGGGTGGGAGTGGGTGGGAGGTATGGGTCACAGTCTTTTGGTGGTGGGAATGGTGTTTATGTACACTCCTAGTAAAATGTAGTCATATAAATCACTAGTTAATTAATATGAGGGGGGAAATTAATTGTATGTCTTGAAGTTTTTTAAAACACAAACTGAATCTTTTTAATATATAGGCTGTGTAATTGATATGCAGACTCTCTCAAAAGCCTAGACCAAGTAGATCAGAAGCAACCAATAGCACATCTATATACAAGATACTGGGTACTGTACAGCAAACCCTAACAAAAGGACTTTTCAAAGTTAACCCAATTACCAAATAATGTGATGATAACATTAACTATCCATTGTCTCTTTGAACCCTAAGATATCAGGAACCTCACATCTGCACTATAGAGCCTCTACTTCCCCCAGTCCTGGAACCCTTGGATAGGGCCCACTTTCCCGTATGCCTCTCCGAATCCATATCAAATAATATTGCATCTGCAGATCACAACCTAACCAATGCAACAATTGCCACCTCAACATGCTTCACTTCAGACTGTGTCCAGAGACTTCACGTGTGGAATGACAACCCTTCAACTTCATTACTCGGGTGAGACCTTTCCTTTCATAGTATACTCTAATTTCATCTCAGGTGGTTCACTTTCTAACAAAGTCCCAAAACCTAGATATACACCAGTTTCTGTGAGAGAGAGCATATGTTCACACGTATCCTTAAACTACTGCAAAATATATACCTGAAAGCAGAAGTACACTAGAATTTGCTGTGAATACCCCCCTAAAACTTCCTCTCCACTATTCCAAGATTGGGTCCATGATTGCTCAACAACTTGTTTGGCTTCGTGTGTTAACTCTCGTTTCAGTCACCGGGTTCCAGATGTCACCAGGATGCTGGCCAGGCTTCCCTGGACTGAAGACCCCACCAATGTGTCCTGGAGCTCAGCTTCCCCAGAGACCCACCCTACTAGGGAAAGAGAGAGGCAGGCTGGGAGTATGGACCGACCAGTCAACGCCCATGTTCAGCGGGGAAGCAATTACAGAAGCCAGACCTTCTACCTTCTGCAACCCACAATGACCCTGGGTCCATGTTCCCAGAGGGATAGAGAATGGGAAAGCTATCAGGGGAGGGGGTGGGATATGGAGATTGGGTGGTGGGAATTGTGTGGAGTTGTACTCCTCCTACCCTATGGTTTTGTTAATTAATCCTTTCTTAAATAAAAAGGGAAAAAAAAAGAAAGTTACTTGACAGTAAGAGAAAATTGAATTAAACATTCTATCTTTCTAATGATCTGTTGCCCAACCTTGGAAACTACAGAAAACTAACCAAAGCTTGGGAAAATTGTTTAAATAGTCAAAACAATATATGTTTGAAGAATAAATCCTGTCATCACTTTAAACCATTACTTCAGTAAACTTAAACATCTTAACTCATAGGCTTTATTTTTCTACTTACAGTGCATCTAGCCTAGCTTTTAGAGTAATTTCTAAAGTGAACCAAGAACTTACCAATTGTTGTCATTATCACATTTACAGACACAAACATGTTACTTATATCCTTTAAGTTATAATATCCAGAACTGTACTATTCAGTCTTCCTTGAAAATGAAACTGCTTTGGAGTACCTGTGAACTGGAACAGAAACCGAAGATATTCTGGCAATTTTTTCCTCCAGGGCTGTCTCTAAAATAACTCTTAATTATTTACTTCTGTCTTTTAATGTTTCAACAACCAAAACACAGTTTGTTAAACCTTTTTTTTTCTGTCCTATACTGAACAAAGCCTAGTCCAATTCAAGGTGCCAATGAGCATATACAATGGAAACAGGTACAATGGTCCCTGGTGGTCAAGTTAAGGTTTTCTTCAGGAAGTAGAAAATGCAGGAAGAAGGGGAATCAGAATAAAAGTGATCATACAAACTCTACATAGAAATCATAAAACTGCAAATCCTCCAAACCAGTTCTGGTCATTGAAGGTTGGATTCTAAAGGTTAAGAGAAAACTAGTATGTACAGATTTTTTAAAGTTAAATTTATACTTTTTGCTACATAAGATTCATTATAAAAATTATATTAGATATACAAAAGAATAGAAAAGCCACCATGTTAAAAATAAGTAGTTAGACTAATGGAGCAGTATTCTCCCCCTTGATAAAGAAGTGTTTTTATGTTTCAGATCTGCTCATAAGCAGTTCTTGTGTAGCCATTGCATCCTTATGAAGAAATGCTCTTCATGACACATCTAATATTGCTGTAATTGTTCTTACTAGTCTCCCTCTCCTTCCCCCCCTCTTCCACGCACACATGAAGAATCATTTCATCATGAAAGAATCACTTCCTCATGAAGTTATAGTATTATGTAAGTTTACAACAGAGTATACTTATTTCTTTGTCTATAACTCTCAGAATAGTGGAGTCAGTTAAGGTCACGTTGTGTGTTTTTTTTTTTTTTAGTTTTGAATATGCACTTTTATGTAAAGGCAGATTTTGTAAAGCTAAGAGAAATTCATTTCCACCATGCTCATTCATTAATGTCACTGAAAGTTTTCTACATTTTTAAGTATTATATTTTAAATGAAGCCTACTGTTGTTTACTTTCTGACCTTTTTTCTGGCACATTTATTCTTTATGTACAGAACTGTATTAAAAAGGATTGAATGGAATCTCCCCAGGAAATATAACAGGTGGTATGATGAATATAGAACCATGTGGCAAATATGTTGTTTCCTCATTAGGAAAAGAAATTCTATCTTCGGAATTCAAAGAGAAATACTTTTTTTTTCTAGCATTAACTATAAATGAATTTCAATAATTATCCTTATCACAGATATGCATTATTTTAGAGACAAAAATAAATCATTTGGTTGTATGTATTTGAGATATTACATATTAAATAAGTGGGGGTTTTATTAACAACATTTGCTATCAAATTATCTGTTTATATTGGAGAATATAATGAAAAGGAACAAAATCAAACCAATTCAAAAACAGCAGTGTGAATCTGTGAGCAAGTTATTTTCAGAAACCATTCTATGGATTAACAATAGACTATAGTTTCCCCCATGAGGTATTGGGTAGAGATACTAAGGGAAATGTTCCAGTAAACTTCAAGAGCTATGTAGATAGTCCTACCTGAAATGAACACCAATGAAGTGTACTTTAAATGCAAGCTAATTTTCCTTTTAGTGAGATAATGTTAAAAGTTTTAGCAAATGGCTCTTCACCTTCTACTTCATTAGAAATAGAAGTGCATTCTTGGGGGGATTTTAATAGTTAATCTGATCTGGACAGAACTTTTATTCTCTAATTTTTTATTTGGAGTTACTGTTTTACAGTACAGATGTTGGCACATGGTTATAATTTCTCATTCCACCAAAATAAGTGTCTGCAAAACATTTCCTCTACTGACTTCCCTGGACAGATGACTCCACCATTATATCCTGGAAACTCACCTCCCCAGAGCCCTAGCCCACTAGGGGAAAAAAAATAGAAACAGGCTGGAGGTATGGATTGACAATGTCCTTGTCCAGTGGAGAAGCAATTACAGAAGCCAGACCTTCCACCTTCTGTTACCCATAAAGAATTTTAGTTCATACTCCCACAAGGATTAAAGAATAGGGAAACTTCCAATGGAGGGGATGGGACACAGAACTCTGGTGGTGGGAACCGTATGGACTTGTTCCTCTTTCATCTTACAATCTTGTTATCATTATTGAATCACTAATAAACAATTTTTTAAAATTCCCTCCAAAGAAGATACATCATTCATCATCGTCATCCATCATGGTTTACCAGGAACTGAAAACTCCCCTTTCCCTAACTTTCCCCCATCTACCTTCTCCAGAGTCCTTTGCTTTGAGGTAATACAGCAAGCCAGTTCAAGTTCTACTTTGTATTTCCCCTTTCTGATCTTAAGTTCTTTCCAAGAGTGAGATTATCACTATCAGGTACACTCACTAAGTACAGCAGTAGTACAGTCACCTCCCAGGAGGAGAGTTTAAGTGACCAAAGAAAATTTTCAAAAGGAGGTAACAAAGTGAAAAGTACATGACACCAAGGAGGAGAGAAATAACATTAACACTAAGCAGTAGGTAAAGAACTTTGCTGCAGCCACTGACATCCCTGGAAAAGTGTCATGATCTCACCAATAGGTAGCAGTACATTCACAAAGAAAATGTAAATGTAAAAAAGAATGCAGCATATTAAATTACATCTAGTTGTGCCGAATGACTCCTTTTATTGGAAGACATTTTTTTTTGAAATGTGCATCCACAATCTGGCTGAGTGATTCCCATGAATAATCAAGTCCTTTCTTGATACCATACTAATTGATGATGAGTTTAAATTAAATATAGCATAAGTATCTAATTAATTTGAATAGCTGAATAAAAAATTAGGTAGAAAAATACCAATTCTATTTTCATACTAGTGTCTAATTTTAGTCTATGTTCTTGAAATATAAATGAACATATGATAAATTTATATATAGATTGGCAAAAATGATTTGATTTCCTGTATCATGCTACCATAGACAGATAAAATTCCTTTTTTCTTTTCCTTTTTATGTTTATTTTTTCAGTTCTTTATTACCACTTCATTGGATGGCTAATGGTTGACTGTAGAGTTGTTGACAAGTAGGTTAAATTTCTCATTTGGCCATGACAGGTGTCTGCAAAACACTCTCATCTAAAATTGAGGCCCTTTCCCATCACCAAGCACCAGCACCGCAAAGTCCCTGCCCTGCGTCCCTAAGTCTTTTTCTTGCTCTTCTTCCTCAGTGATTTTTGCTTTGGTGCAAAACACCAAATGTGGTCCAGGTTGTACCTTGTGTGTCCTCTTTCTGTTCTTGGTTCTTAAGTTCTGCCTAGAAGTGAGATCATCTCATATTCATCTTTCTTCTATTGGATTATCTCACTTCACACGATTCCTTCAAGCTCTATCCAAGATGAGGTAAGGAAGGTGGCTTCATCAGACTTAGTAACCGAGTACTATTCCATTGTGTATGTATCCCACAACTTTCTTAGCCACTCATTTGTTGTTTGAACACCAGAATGCTTCCAAGTTTGGACTCTTACAAATCCTGCTACTGTAAACAGGGGTATGCACAGTATACTCTCTGAATGGGTGTGAACATACCCCCAGGAGAGGAATTTCTGGGTCATAGGGTAGGTCCATTTTTAGCCTTCTGAGAGTTCTCCAGACTGCCCTCCAAGGGGTTTGGTCAATTTACATTCCCACCAGCAGTGCAAGAAGTTTTCTTTTTCTCCACAAGCTCTCCATCATTTGTTGTTACTATCTTTTATGATGCATGACATTCTCACCCAAGTGAAGTGGTAACTTCTTGTTGTATTTATTTGCATTTCTCTGACAACCAATGACTTGGAGTATTTTTCTATATGACTTGACATTTTGGATCTCTTCATTGGTGGAAAAAAAAAATTCTAACTAGCCAGAATCAGCAGCATATCCAAAAGGTCATGGCCCAGACCATTGGAAGCCTCATTAAGAACACATAGTACTATGAGAACAGACTTGCACAACGACCTGGGTTCAAGCCCCTGACAACCCACCTACAGCACGGATGCTTCATGAGCACTGAAGCAGGTTTGCAGGTGTCTCTCATTCTCTCCCTTTCTATCTACCCCTCCTCTCTCAATTTTTCTCTATCTTATCCAATAAAATAGAAAAGAAAAGAAAAAGAAATGGCATCTGTGAGCAGTGAATTCATAGTCCCAGCACTGAGTCTATAAATTACCCTGGTGTGGGACCAGGTGGTGGTGCTCCTGGTTGAGCACACAAGTTACAATGCTCAAGGACCTGGGTTTGAGCCCCTGCTCCCCACCTGCAGGGAGAAAGCTGTGAATGTGGTTAAGCATGATTGCAAGTGTCTCTCTGTATCTCTCCCTCTCTCTCTATCATCCCGTTCTCATTGGATTTCTGACTGTCTCTGACCAGTAAATAAAAATAATAAAACATTTTAAAAATTAATAATAATAGAACAAGCCTGGTGGCAATATAAAATAGAGAAAGAGAAAAAGCAAAAAAAAAAAAATATCATTCATTATGATTAAATAGATTTTGTCCCAAGGATGTAAGGCTGGTTTAATATTCTTAAATCAATCGATGTGATCCACCATATCAATTTTTAAAAAATCAAGAGCTACCTGATGATCTCAATGGACACAGAGAAAGCCCTTGACAAAACCAAAAACCCTTGATTATGTTTAACAAGTAAGTAAGAAAATGAGATTTACATGAACTTGCCAAAATAAATAAGAAGAAGGAGGCAAACTGTTTGTAAGTCTTGTGGGAAATATTGTGGTTATCTTTGGGAGGGTAGAAACATGGAACTTTGGTGGTGGGTGTGGTTGTAATCTTATAATCTAATAATAAATTTAAAATTATTTTTTAAATCCAACATCCATTTATAATCAAAATATTACAAAAGTGGGAATATATGAAAAGTTCTTTAACCTCTTGGAGTCCATATAGAGCAAACCTACAACCTACATTGTAACACATTATCATTATTATTAATTATTATTACTATAGATATTAATTTGTGAAATCTTTAAAAAAAAGAAATGGATAAAATGGGGCCTAGGGCCATGATTTTGCCAGTCAGAATACATGTTCTTCCATGCTTAAAGCCAAGGGTTTGAGCTCTGGTACTGTATAAAAACACCAAAGGCAAAAATAGTAGAACTCCATGCATGGATAGTAGATCAGTGTTTAAGTATTCCTCCTTTCCATCTCTCTTATAAAAATAGAAAATAAGGGAGTCTGGCAGTAGAGCAGCGATTAAGCATGTGGCATGAAGTGCAAGAACCGGCATAGTTCCCTGTTTGAGCCCCAGTCTCCCCACCTGCAGGGGTGTGGCCTTACAAACTGTGAAGCAGGTCTGCAGGTGTCTTTCTCTCCCCCTGTCTTCCCCTCCTCTGTCCACTTCTCTCTGTCTTATCCAACGACAGCAATAGCAACAATAATAACCACAACAACAATAAACAACAAGGGAAAAATAGAAAATAAACATAAACAGTAACTGGGTCGTGGAGGTGGTTTGGGATAGATAGAGTGTTTCCTAAATGCTCTGCGTTTGATCACCCCACATGGCCTTTGAAAAAAAAAACATGGGGGGAATGAACAAATTGATATATTCAAAGTATAAAAATATAACAAGAGACTGACTATTGAGTTCTAAATTTGGATAAAGCAAATGAATAATTGTAAACCATTTCAACCTCTTCACCTTTATTTGTGTGGCAAACATTAAACAGGGTATTTATTATATCTCCCTTTTGCTTTTCCCAATACCTATCAACCCTTGGTTTGATTATTATCTAGACACAATCTTAGCCTCATCTAGTTTTCAATCTAACCCTAAATACATTTTCAGGATATTCTCAGATGCATTAGTCTTAGGCAGGCAGATGCAAATCTCGTTATAAAAGCTTGCTCCCTAGGAGCTATTTTCTGAGATTTCCCACTGTCTGTGCTTAATTATAATCTTGTTTCAAAACTAAATGAAATGCAAACCTTTATTTTATTTTATTTTATTTTATTTTATTTTATTGCCTACAGGGTTATCACTGGGGCTTGGTGCCTATACCATGGCTCCACTGCTCCTGGAGGCCATTTTTTCCCGTTTCATTGCCCTTGTAGTTGTTATTGTTATTATAGCTGTTGTTGGTGGTGTATAGGACAGAGAAAGGAGGGGACTACTGGGAGGAGGAGAGAAAAACAGACACTTGTAGACCTGCTTCTGCTTCGCAGCTTTCCAGGTGACCACCTCCCCTGCAGGTGGGGAGCCAAGGGCTCAAACTGGGATCCTTAAGCTGGTCTTTGAGCTTTGTGCCATATGTGCTTAACCCGCTGTGCTACCTCCCAGTCCCCCAAAACCATTTGTTTTTAATCTGGCTGAGTAATACTATAGTCAAGAGCACACACTTTATCCTACAAGGTGTCTTGCCAAGGCTCTCCAGGTTGAACTTAATCTCCCATGCATCATCTCTTTTATTTATACTAATTGGGAATCTTAGCCACCCAACATGTGGGTCACACCTATAATCATATGACCTTTCCATATAGAATCAGTTCTTTTTTTTCTCTTTGTGCTTTCCCTCTCTTTATTTATTTTTATTTTATTTATAAAAAAGGAAATACTGACAAAACCATAGGATAAGAGGGGTACAACTCCACACAATTCCCACCACCAGAACTCCGTATCCCCTCTCCTCCCCTGATAGCTTTCCTCTTTAACCCTCTGGGAGTATGGACCCAAGAGAGGTCCAGTTCTTGTCAAAATTATGGAGTTCTATCTGTTCCTGACCTGCTAAGTTCTTGGGAGGCAAGTCCAATTTTTTGTAGGAAGTGAGAGAAATATGTGCTATTCTGTCTGAAAAGGGTCACTTAAGGCAACATCACCAAACCTCAAAATAGTTTGTTCCATTTTCTTTTCACCTCTCCCCCCATATGCCTAAACAGGATGAAACAGATGCTCATTAATTCTTAAAATTCTTCTAAAATATAAAACACATACTCTTGGATTAGTAAGATTGAAACACATGGTACTTACATAACTCACAATGTGCCCTGACTTAATCAATACATCAACAGCTCTGTTTGCAAGGTAGGCAGTCAGGCCTCAAGACTTTTAGTGAAAGCCTGAAAACCAAACCCTCTTCCAGTTGCCACTGGTTGTCCTGATCTGAGCAGACAAATGGTATTATTGCACAATGTCAATAGCCCACATTCTATGCCTTGTTTTGCTTTTAAGAGACTGTGAAAAGACCAACAGCTGTTACCAAGCTAAGAAGAACTAACTCATTTACAGTAGGTGGTACCACCTGTGCTTTCCTTCTCCCACCCTTAAAAATATGCCACTGTATTTTGGAGTTTGGGGGAGAACATGGCAGTGCTGCAATGTCAGGAGGAGTAAGCAGTCAGTCCTGGCTTAGTTCTGATAACAAAAGAGTCGCATCATCTTTACGAGTCACAACAATGTGTGCTGATGAGTATCTCCTCTTACTTTTGCTTATCCATTTTCAAACATCTATGTAAAAACCATAAATTAGAAGCAAATTTTAATTTAGCTGACTTAACTTTAAAAATGAAGGCAAGGACATGCAAATTGATATAATGCATAATTATTTTACACACACACACACACTATGTTATGCTAAATTTCATCATCTTAACTTTAAAGACTAGAAAAATACTTGCCAAATTACTGACTAGTTGATCCTGTTCAGTGTAAAATTGCAAATATAAACAGCTTGGTAAAACATGTCTTCTATTCTCAGGAAAAGTATTTAAGGGATTAAGAAAGAGAAGTCATTTAAGGACAAAAACAGTTTTGAAAAATTTGGTAGCTTGAGTTACCCAGCAATTTTATAGGATTTTTTTTCCTAAGTATTCAAAATGTTACATAGAGAAAATTTCTAATTTACATTAAAAATGTATTTCTTCCTAAATACTTTTATATACCACTTTTATTTCTTTTAATATTTATTTATTTATTCCCTTTTGTTGCCTTTGTTTTATTGTTGTAGTTACTATTGTTGTCATTGTTGGATAGGACAGAGAGAAACGGAGAGAGGAGGGAAAGACAGATATAGGGAAAGAAAGATAAACACCTGCAGACCTGCTTCACTGCCTGTGAAGCGACTCCCCTGTAGGTGGGGATCCGGGGGATGGAACTGGGATCTTTAAGCAGGTCCTTACACTTTGCACCACGTGCGCTTAACCTGCTGCACTACCACCGGACTCCCAATATACCACTTTTAAATGAAGACTCTGTCTAGTGTTTTAGTGACAATACATTACAAAATAAATTTGTTATTTGCCTTATAAACTTCTACATAGTATTTATATATGTGCAATATTATGACAGTGAAATTAATTTTTGTCTAAGTCAATGGTTTTTAAAAAGTGGTCAATTTTATAGATAAAGAACATTCAAAACACACTGCTGTATAAATTTTATTTGTACAGAATAATTTAAGCCACATAATAAAAAGAAATTTTATAACAAAACTAAATCCATTTTGTGTCTCAATTCAATTAATCAATCCCTACCTTAGCTAAAAAGTTATCATTCCTGTACCTTGCCCTTACAAATGAACCAGCACTATAAAAATCCAACACAAATCTATTTGTTCAATAAAATCTTCAGCTGTATAGTCTGCTATTATTGCTTTTACTGTTGTCCACATTTCCCAGACTAATATGAAAGTTTACTCAACATCAGACAAGAAAAGAGATTGTATTAAATAAAAGCATGTTCTTCAGTATTTTTAAAAATTTAATGAGTGTTTTCCTTTCCACCCCTATCACACATGTTAGTAAAAGTGCTATTCTAAACACTGCTATCTACACTAGACTTTCCACATTAGATGTTAGTGCTACTGAAATGAATCTGTCTGTCAGAGAGCTGTAAAATCTTTTTCTCTTATCAGTTGTTGTCATGTCTGGAGCACAGTCACTGATGTTGGTGGCACAATGCTTTGATTCAGGGTGTGAAATCTCCCACAAAATCTGGGAGATTTTGTGGCAAATGACTGACTATTGCACTGACAGTTGAGACCCATAGCTAGGAACAGGGAACAGCTCCCTGATGATCTAGTCAGTCATTCACCACAAACCACCACTTATCAAGAATTATCCAATATACAGGACAGACTCCTTAAATATGTTTTCTTTTTTTAACTGAAAAAAAATAGTAGACTTTCTTTTATTGTTCTATAATTACTTCTGCTGACTTAAAGAACATACAGCAAGTAGACTGGTCCTATAGAGTAGTTGTAATCTGATAGCTAACCTCTGCAGAATGAGAAGGGAGCTGACACCAAGATGCAGACTCATAAAGATACTCTAGTGAAAAGTCAAGGTGAAATAAAATTAAAGCAAATAAATAAGGTATCTAACTAAAGACTTAAGAGGAAGCAACTTACCATGTGAATGAAGTCCCAAAGAAATAAAAAGGGTAGTTTTAAAGATACCTTCTGTACCCCATAATGATCCTGGGTCCATGCTCCAGAGAGATAAAGAATAGGAAAGCTTCCAGTGGAAGGGATGGGAAACGGTGGTGATGGGAAATGTGTGGAATTTTACCCCTCTTATCTTACTGGTTTTGCCATTATTTTCTACGTTTAATTTTATAAATTAAATTTTAAAAAAATATTGTGCCACAAAAGAAGGTTGGTGGCAATAAAAGACAAAGGCCTTCCATGGGGTTTCCACCGTTCAACAAAAGAGATGAGAAGTGCTCTGTTTGTGAAACAGAACAAATTTAGGTGAGTATCTTGATTCATACCTTAGTCCTCTTGAGCTCTTCGTCCAAGTTTCTTTCTGCAGCAGATCATTTTTTAAAAAAAAATAATTAATAATGTACAATCAAATCATATTTCAGATAGTGTAATTGCACCAAAGCGCTTTGCCTGTCTAGAATGGGAAAAGGGATAAGGCCATTAATTGTAATGTGAAACCACTTAGCATTCTAAAAATTTTATGTATGATGTTTAATGTATGGATGACAAGAGTTCTGCCTAAAAGTAAACACTATATATTTTCTTCTAGGAACAAGAAGGTAGATGTGCTACTCCACACACCGCAAAACTCACCTGCTTATTAATCTTCTTTGTATTTCAACAGTTCATTCAATTAATTTTTATTAAGTGTAAATAGTGATCAAATATATATTTGCATGTTATGAAACTTTACAAGAAGTCATTACTGATATCACCTGCTCCTCACATGAAGATTTCAAGTGGATTTTTCTTCCTCTTGGGTTGTCCTGATTTATTACAATTCAGAAATGGTCTACCCAAGTTACCTTTCCATGAGAGGCTACTGATCCAGTTGTAAGGTATAAAGTCATTAAACAGCTTATAGTTGTCCAGGTACTTCAGCGTCAGAAATCTGAATTATTTTCCCTGATTGCTTAATCACAGTATCTAAGTAAGAGAGGAAAACAAGGACCCAGTCAATGTAGCCTAACGCAGGAAGTTATAAAGATAAATCATATATCCAGAATATATATAGTATAGATAGCAATTATTTTATTAATCCCATAGAGGAGAAAATTTCTGATAAAATGTTTCATTGTACAAAATATTTATTATAAAGAGTGATAACACCAGTTATCAAAGAAGTATTACAGAAATAAAATAGACATTAGAGGTAGGCCACTAAGTCACCAGGAAATTTTAAAATGAATGAGAAAAGAAGCATGAGTAGACTCTCAATAATAAATATTTTATTCATAGAATATGGATAATATTTTATACATAAATATACAGAAGATATGTGTTTATCTTGAGGTTGTGAAATAATAACTAGTTTAATATTCATCTTTCAAGTACAAAGTATTACTATGAAGTAGCTTAATTCCACTAATATTGCTTTGCTATATATCTTGTGAGTAGTAGATAACAAAACCCTTACTCCTTCTTCCTGAAAATTTGAACTTAGGTTAATTTTCTAACTCTGTTTCCTTGGCAACCTAATAAGGTTGTATGGCCTCTATGTTTCTAAGCAACAAAGATTATAATAATAATAATAGCCTCTCTATAAGTTTTATATGGGCTAAGAAAGCTAAAAATACTTGATAAGAAGCCACAACTTCAGTCTTCCCTATGTATGATAATTCTAGACGTATTTTTTTTAAAGTCTCTCTGGAAACCAGGCCCATAAATTTGTGATAAAAGACATTTGCCACCTACGCAACACAAGAAGTCATTTTATCTCACATCAGATTCTATACCCACCTACGTTGACTATTTCACTTTGCATCTCAACTATATGGGCTACTGAAATATCTTTTGCAGAAGGGGAATCCCTGGTGATTCTCTATTAAGTGACTGTGTTTTCTGTCCTGGTATCTTGGTCACAAGTATGGTTATGATACTCGTTTTATTCTGTAAAAGGCCTTAGAGGATCATACAATACGTGTACAGAATAAGCATACTAATAAAACATGAGCTATTTTGAAGTTGGTCACCCTCAAAAACCCAATTTGCTAATAAGGTTATTTTCATGGGTACTTGAGCCTAGAAAAGGGGCACAATTGATGCTGTAACAGAAACTCAGCCCTGAAGAGCTAAACTCATAAAGGTCAAGCGGGTTGCCTGATTATTAACTGAGAAATCACTGAATATTACTGGGTATCTTACAAGTTAGGATCAACATAGTAATAGCAACTGCTATTCTCCACTACCACCATAGCTTTCTGACTATTCCCTTATGTGATAAGCCAAAACAAAGTTAAAAATGTGACACTTTCATCTTTTCCAATGCTTCAGAATTTTTATTCTAAAGCAATATTAAAATTTTGAATTGAATATGCCTAACTGATCATTAGGATAATATTTAGAAGAATATTTAGAAGATAAATTAAATCTTCAGCAACTTATAAAGCATACTGTCCTTCTTCATGTATGTCATGAGTCGAGTATTTATTAAAATATATTCTTGATTTATGTGTATGTTAAAGCAAGTGTACACACAGATGAAGTCTAATGTGTTAAATCAGTAAATACCCTGAAGAGGGTACAATGTATAATAAAAACACTGCAGTCAGTTTTAAAATAAATGTGATTTTCTAATATGATAAACTTACCTTTTGTTAATATTAATTATTCATTTCAATTTCCTTCACAGAATGCTAGAGGTCACTACTCAAAAACATAGTTCAAGTCTAGTCTAATTTATATTTCAAGAACATTTGAGCAACTTTCAAAATCCACTCAAATATTTTTTGCAGCACATTTCCGATAAAAATGTACTTTTTGATTAATGATATTACTTACTTATTGGAAATGCTTTCTGAAATGTAAACTTAATGTTTCATGCCATCGCTTTTCATTGTAACTTACCATAAGAAAATGTTTAGTGTCATTTGAGTCCCAAGAAAAATAAAATAAGTGCACTTGACAAAATTTGTGGTTAACAACCTATGGTGTACCAACATCCAAAAATCCTATATTAAGCAACGCTACTTAAAATAACTTTGAAACCAAATTACAGCACAATTATAATTTTAAAAAGATATGCTCCAGAAATTTAATCCTTGTTTTGTTCTTTGTTTCCATTATATTTGCTTAAATTTATATTTTATTAATATTCAAGTGCCATTGAATTATATTAGTTTATTTGATATGCCTGTATTGTAAAAATATTGATTATAAATTTACTTAAGTTCATTATAGTATGCTGTTATTATTTTTTGTGGTGAAGACATTTTTGATCATTTTATTAAGGAACAAATGATTTATAAGACAGTTGTCAGATATGTACGATTTCCTATCTCCCCATGATAGATATCTGCACAAATCCCCCACCACCAATGCAAGTCTTGTTTCAGCATTTTACCATCAGACACTGGCTCCCTAGTGCCCTTTCAGACCTCTCCTCAGGTCCTAGGCAGAAGAACACAAAATCACTTATTAAAATCAATAGACACAGCGCTATTCAGTACAACACTATTTTCAAGACCTATAATATGGAAACATTCCAAGTACCTAAAGACAGATGGTGGATTAAGTTGTGGTATATATACACAATGACAAGTTACTCATCTATGATAAAAAGATTAACTAGGTTCTGACAATATGGATATACACTATAACGAAAAGTAAAATTCATCCTACATGTAGGAAAAGGACAAATAGTTGTTGATCTCAATTATATGTGAGATATAATGAAAGTATGGGAAGGAACAGACTTTTTTTTTTTTTTTTTACCAGAGTACTAGTCAGCTATGGCTTATGGTTGTGCTGGGAATTGAACCTGTGACTTGGAAGCCTCTGGTATGAGAGTCTTTTTGCATAACCATTATGCTTTCTACCCCCACCCAGGAACAGACTTTTATGGAAGGATTGTGGTGCTTTGGTGATGGGCATGCTATAATAACATAGATTATAAAGGAGTGTGAAGTAGTACCCCTAGAATGTAGTCCTATATACCAAAATCATCTCAATAAAAACAGTGTAGTATGATTACACTAAGTATCTTTGTAAAGTTGCTCAGCATCCTGTATGTAACTCACACTGTGCTGGATTATCATCCTGAAGCAAACTCAGATGGTTCCTCTAATCAGATCACCATCAAGTTCTCTACTTCACTAAGGGTATTCAATATGCCACACACAGAGTGTTGACTTGTTGATTTATACTACAAGGAATACCAAAAGAGTGTCTTGTATATACCAGACTGATGTTCTGGTTCTCTATAAATAAGCATAAACAAATAAATAAGATTTAAAGGAATGCCTAAAAAAATGGAGAACTTGAATTGGTATTTGCCTGTTCCACATTCACAAAACTTATTTTGTCTTCTTCTCCACTTCCTACATGTTTGACAACCTTTTCTCTATTATAGAAAACACAGAGGTTACACAGGCTCCTAAGCTGAATATGGGCCCCAGACCATATCAAATCGATAGGCTTTATAGTCAACAATGTTTATACACCTTTCCCATATTTGAGAGCTAATCTCTTCCCTGATCCAGCTTTCTGGTCCTTTTTCCAGCCATGACATCATCTCCCCAGACAATAACTTAGGTCTACCTACATATCAGATGTCAGGCTCAGAAAAAACAAAACAACAAAAAATATATAGTATAGTTATGGGCCCTTTGGAATATAACTAAAATAGGCCTACTAACTATCTACAAAACGGAGACTCCAAATCTTCATCTGCAATATTCCAGACTTTAGGTTCATGATTAGTCAACAATTTGTTTGGCTTTATACGTTAACTCTTTTATCAGCTACCAGGTTCCAGATGTTACTATGATGCCAACCAGACCTCCCTGCGCAGACGACCCCACCAATATGTCCTGGAGCCCCACTTCCCCTGAGCCCTGCCCCACCAGGGAAAGAGAGAGGCAGGCTGGGAGTAGTATGGATAGACCTGTCAACACCCATGTTCAGAAGGGAAGCAATTACAGAAGTCAGACCTTCCATCTTCTGCACCCCATAATGACTCTGGGTCCATACTCCCAGAGGGCTAAAGAATAGGAAAGCTTTCAGGGGAGGGGAGGGGATACTGAGTTCTCGTGGTGGGAATTATGTGAAGTTGTACCCCTCTTATCCTGTAGTTTCTGTCAGTGTTTCCTTTTTATAAATAAAAATTAAAAAAAGAAAAGAAAACAATTTGTTGGAATGTCAAGTTATACCTTTTCTTAAAAATTAAGCAATAAACAAGAACACAAACATGTCTAGTAACTGTATTTCTGCTAGATGTCATGCCAACCCTAAAATGTCATATGAATTCTCTTTCATGTTGAAAAATGTACCGGCTACCTTTTTTTTTTTCTTTCTTTCTATTTTATTGATATAATAATGATAAACAAGACCATGGGATAAAAGCTGTTCAATTCCACATAATTGCCACCACCACAGTTTCATACCTCATCCCGCCCACTGGAAACTTTCCATTTATTTATTCCTGTGGGAGCAAAAACCCAGCATCATTATGGGGCGCAGAAGGTACAGAAAATCTGGCATCTGGAATTGCTTCTCTGCCGAACATGGGCATTGGTAAGTCAATCCATACTTCAAAACAGTTTATTTCTTTCCCTTGTGGGGTAGGGCTCTGGAGAGGTGGGATTCTAGGACACACTGGTGAGGTCGTCTGTCTAGGGAAGTCAGGTTAACATCATGATGGCATCTGCAACTTGGTGGCTAAAAAAGCATTATGATATAAAAAAATGTGTTTAATAACCAAGAACCTAAAGGTAAGAATAGAACAGATGAGATTCAGAGTCTCCATTTTGGAAAAAAGCTAGGAAGTCTATTTGAGGTATATTCCAAGGGGGCCATGATTTTACTAATTTTTGCCTGTGCCTGGCAGCTAACATGCAGGTCAGCTAAAGGTATGTGTTTCAGGAAATAGCATCAGAATTAGAAATACTACTAGAAATCTGGATGATGGAAGAGAGTAGCTCCCAAATATGAGAAAAATATATAAGTACTGTGAACTGTAAACCCCAACAATCTGATCTGGGGCCCATATTCAGCACAGGAGCCTGTGAAACCTCTGCAGCCCTGTAGGTCTGTGTTCACATTCCCTGGTCATAGCTTGGAACATTCTGGGCTGCACTCATTTCAGGACCAGTCTTCCTCAAGTGTCAGGGCACGTTGATTTAGCCTCCCTTCAGAGACTGAGGCAGTCCCTACAGCTGTTGTCCCATATTGGCGGTAAGATCCTATAGAGGTCCACAAGAAGGTCCGTTATTTTGTGTGTGATGGAGATGACCCATGACAGTATAGAGAGGGACCTGTTATAGGTCCAGATGAATCATGCCTATGTGGGAATTCCAGGATTCCCTGACAAGGGCCCAGGATGATGGGGAGGCCTGGTAGTGGCCAAAAGAGCCCTCATTAAAGTATACCGATCTCTTGCCCTTATTCAGCTTTTGCAGTCCTTTCTTATGTAACAAGTTTAGCCTTAGAGTGACTGAAGGAAGCAAAATGGTAGGTGAGTGAGGAGTGTACCCAGGTCTACATACAAACTATTTGATTAACTACTTTGTGGTGTCTTTTTCTTAGATCTTTTTACTTGCTCGCTACACTCACTGAGTCACTGCAAACCATTGTACACTTTTACTTTAAGATAAATATTTTCCCCTAACTTATGAATACATGTGCACATGTGCTCTGTCTCATGGGCCTTGGTCTATATCTAGGTTCTATGGCTTTGTTAGGAAGTGCACCAACCAAAATAGAACTAAAGAACCCTATGAGCTAGGAAAAGTTACACCAGAGTAATGGAGCTAAAGGATTGACATGCAATTCCTGGCAACTATGGACAAAATCTGAAGACAAATGTGTCGAGGTGGTACTGGTCGCATTGATTTGCTTGAGATCAACAGATGCCGTATCAAGTGGTGTGGATCTAGAGAAGCATGACAAAAAATGACCCATACACCAGATCTTCCAGAACTAGAAGAAATATGGGTTTTATGGAGAATGGGGGAAAGTTTCTGCTGTCTTAGACTTTAAAAAAGCAATAGATAGTTACTGTTATAACTGAGTTATTTGGGAATTTGGTTTACTTTGAAAACCCCATAATTAGGACTTGCTGTATTGTACAAGACCTCACCATGATTTCTGCCATTTAATGCTATTTACAAGTAACTGTATCTTATATACTGATAAAACCAGTTCCTTCTTGTCTCCCTAGATTAAGTTACCTGTTCATAGACTTTGCACTTACATTCTGAGTATTCCAAAAATCCCCCCCCTTTTCTTAACCCCATTTTCATTATCTAATGAGTGTTTCCTCATTTTTCAAAAAATAAGCAGATGAGAGAGAACCCTTTATTCTGACAGAGGCATGAAGATTGAACACATTGTAAGTCCACTATTTGGAATCTTTAATCCTTTAAGGATAATAATAAACCGTATGATTATTAACCGAGACTTGAAGAGGTTGAATTAATTTTTTTAAATTTATTTTGGATAGTGACAGAAAGTAAGAGGGGGACTTGGGAGAGAGGGGGAGAGAGGGGGTGGCTGCAATATACCTTCATCACTCATGAAACTTCTCCCTTGCAGGTGGAGGACCTGGGTCTTTAACTGGAATTCTTGTGCATAGTAGTATGTATGCTCAAACAAGTGTGCCACCACCTGACCCTAGTCAGATTACATTTTAAGGTCATCAACTCATTAGTGAATTGTCAAGCTCTACCATATCCTCACAATTCCCTACACAAAAATAGTAAAACAAACAAACAAACAAACAAACTGGATATTACTTGTGAAGTATACTTCACAAGGCTATACTATTTCAGCTCAATTTTTTTTCACATAGAATGACCAAAAAAGAGATAACACAGAGAAAAGAAAACCCAGAACTGAAGCCACCTTTAGTACATTGTGGGGCTAACTCAAACTTGAGCTGGACACATGACTGAGCAAGCACACTACCCACTTGAGCAATCTTGCTAGTCTTGAAATGATTATATCTTTTTTAAAAAATGATTTATAAAAAAGTAAACACTGACAAAACCATAGGATAAGAGGGGTACAATGCCACAGAATTCCCACCACCAGAACTCCATATCCCATCCCTCCCCTGACAGCTTTCCTATTGTTTATCCCCCTCTTAATAAGACACACACACAACCCAAATTTTCTAAGCTTTTGAATACCAGGTATGAATGGTGGCACACCTGGTTGAGTGCACATGTTACAGTGCTCAAGGACCTGAGTTCAAGCCCTCAGTCCCCACCTGCATGGGGAAATCTTCACAAGTGGTGAAGCAGGTCTTTAGGTGTCTATCTTTCTCTCTCCCTTTCTATATGCCCTCCTCTCTTAACTTCTCTCTGTTTTATAATAAATTGAAAAAAGAAAAAGGTTGCCAGGGGCAGTGTATTTGTAATGCCAGCACCAAGCCCCAGTGATAACCCTGGAGGCAAAATAATAATAATAATAATAACCAATGAGTAATAAAAACTGTATTTACCTTATCAATAAACTGAGATAATTTGAAAAAATAGATAATGGTAATATAAAAATAGATCTATATCATTGCAAACCTCATGCACCCAGAATGAGTTCTATTATTGAAAGTAACAAAGCTAGTCTAAATATGTATTTCATATATATATTTTATGAAATTCTACTTTAGTCTACCCATCTGTGTGATATCCCACTGCTGTCATCCAGATTGACTTTTCTTTGTCTGTAATACAGGTAAAATGAAGCAAAAGATTATTCATGATAGAAAAGATGAAGTAGCATTAAAGAAAAATGTAAAAGAAAAAAAGGGCACGTGCAAACAGTTCTTTCCTACAGCTTAGGAATCTTTTCCTCAGGTTAAAAATTATTTTTGATACATTGCAACTCAGAGAATTTGTCTCATAATTAACTAGCTTGGGAAATGAAGGGGTCCAGGGATTTTCGTGTTCCCTGTGTGCAAAGTTGGCTTTTCACTCTGTGATCTTTCTAGTCTAGGAGATAGGTCTCCTATCTCACCTAAACTTCAGCAGCTAGTGCAACAAAACAGAATCTAAAATTGTCTCTTTTCCAAGGGAAGTCACCTCATCTTGAAGGCAGCAGGTTCCACATATAATCAAATTAATGGCTTAATAAGTGTTAAGTCATTTGGCAAGTTAAAAAAGACGTTGTGCTCAATGAAAGTATCACTTTTTAAGACATTAAACCTAGGAAATTTAATTCTGACCTATTTCAAACATTTCCTTTGTAGTTTACATACCTTACTACAGAGTACGTTCACTCAAGGTACTAGAAGGAGTTATCATTGTTAAAAAAAAAAATGATTAATATAAAATATTGAGTGTTAAAAAAAACATGTTTTATTAAAATCATTATTGTTTTCATCAGAAACTTTTCTGCTGCACACAGGTGACTAAAGTGTGCTAATTTAATGCCTTTAAATAACTGATTTAGGAGGCCAGGCTTACATATGAAACGCAAGGACATACACAAGGATCCTGGTTCAACACAGGCTCTCCACCTGCAGGAGGCTCGCTTCACAAGTAGTGTAGCAGGTCTGCAAGTGTCTTTCTCTCCCCCTCTCTATATTCCCCTCCTCTCTCAATTTCTCTCAGTTCTATCCAATAAAAACAGAAAAAAAATAGCCTCCAGGAGCAGTGAATTTGTAGTGCAGGCATCAAACCCCAGTGATAAACTTGGAGGCAATAAATAAACACATCAATAATAAATTTAGATGCAATAATGTTTCATTACCTTTTCCTAGACTATCTTTTTTGTGATCCTATTTATTTATTTAATTTTAAATGATTCTTTTTTAAATTAATTTATTTTCCCTTTTGTTGCCCTTGTTGTTTAATATTGTTGTGGTTATTGGTGTCGCTGTTGTTGGATACAACAGAGAGAAATGGAGAGAGGAGGGGAAGACAGAGAGGGGGAGAGAAAGACAGACACCTGCAGACCTGCTTCGGCCCTTGAAAAGCGACTCCCCTGCAGGTAGGGAGCCGGGGGCTCGAACCAGGATCCTTATGCCAATCCCTGCGCTTTGCGCCACATGCGCTTAACCCTCTGTGCCACTGCCAGATTCCCTTGTGATCCTATTTAATTCACCCACACAAAAATGCTTCTCTTTCAGTATCCCAACTGAAAAGCTATAAGGAATTGAAGATCTAATATCATGCATATTGACTCACACATTCAGCAATATAGTTTTACTAAGAGAATTAATATATAAAGTTAAATCAATGCCAAATAACTGTGCTTCATCACAGGTTTCTGCTTTCAACTGTCATACTGCATTAGACAAAGAATAAGACAGCAGGAATAACCAGGTTGAAACCTTTCAAATAATTTTAACCCAGTGTGCCATTGAAGACATTGATTGCTGTACATCAATGAAACCTTTGATTCTTCGACCAAATAGCAACCTATTTTTCCATCTTCAACTTAATCGTATGGACCGAATGCAAAAAGCAGGTAAAATAGCGTGTTTCTTGTCAAGGCTGCATTGCATGAAACAAAAGTGCTAGTCAGAACATCAGTTTCAGAATAGGCTCATTCTCTATTCTCCTAAAGTTCCTCAAAAAAAGAAAGAAAGAGAGAAAGAAAGAAAGAATGATGATGATGTCATAAAGAGAACATAGTTTACTCTAGAGAACAAGGATATAAACTAGAGAAATAATTGCTATGCCTTTATGTATGCACCCATCGCAAAGAAATCCTTGAGGACTATATAAATTACTTCCACAAGGAAGAGCTGCCGATGTTTTGAAAGTACCGATTCAAAAATCGCTGTGATTTTAGCCAGTCTCAATTACAGTGCCGTAAATTGATGCCCAGTATCATTATGCCATTTTCTTCCTTAAGTATACTTATAGAAGCAACAATACTGAATAGAAGAGAGTTTTTAAAATTACTATTTGCTATGTAGGATACAGCAAATAGTCTTGACTAGTGGCTTTATTTCATAAAGATAAACAAAATGAGGAATTGTTGTATGTCCTGAAATACTGCACAGAAAACAATAAGGTACATTTATAGTTTAAGGACAGATAGATTGTTCTTTTTTTTTCTAGGAGTGAAGAGCACAAAGTCTTAAGTACAACATGAAAAACAATATTTTACTATCTAAGAATGACTATGTCAAATATAAAAAAACAAGCAATATAAATAGTTGTTAATTTGAAATTTTAAGTGAAGAATGAATTACAAATAGTTTCACACCATAGCTATGAAGCCTATTATAGTAAAATAAGACTTTGAATTCACATACCAACTGTGTAGGGACAATGTTCAACTTTCATAAGATTGTTTTTGTGTTCCAACAGTTACCATATTAAGTTGTTTTATGTGTAGGAAGAGTAAATATAATGTTAAGCTCAAAATAGTTACAACTGGGCAGGGGAAACACCATAACAGTTATGCAAACAGACTCTCAGGCCTGAGGCTTCAAAGTCCCAGGTTCAATCCCCAAACACCATGAGCCAGAGCTATGCAGCGCTCTGGTTCTCTCTCTCTCTCTCTCTCTCTCTCTCTCTCTCTCTCTCTCTCTTTCTCTCTCTCTCAAAAATAAAATAAATAAAATTCTTTTAAAAAATAATTGTAGCTATGAAAAAGAAGTATGAATATCAGATGATCTTGCTTATGGAAAGAAGTTGAGAAATAAGAACAAAAAGGAGAAACACAAAGTAGAACTTGGACTGAGTTTGGTGTGTTACACTAAAACAAAGGATTAGTAGTTAGAGGGACCTTTCAGATCATGGTGGAGGTGGGAGAGGAGGACTTAGACTGGGAGTTAAGTGTTTTTCATAAAACTGAGAAATTTTACACATGTATCAACAATTATATTTGATTCAAATCATGAATTCCCCCAATGAAATATATTGTTCCTAATGTTGTTTCTCAAGCTAAAAAACTTAGGAATAATTTTTCACAGAGACCAATGTTTAAATTATGACCAAGTAGTAATGGTAATTTCTGTTTTATTGAAACTATAAAAGAACTTCTTGTATGTGATTCTGAGACATAAAATACATTCCTAATCCTATCACCTCTATAAAAAGTGTCATCATTAGATATTTCAAACAACTGACTTCATCATAAATTTTGACACTCAGGTTAGGTAAGTTTAGTATTGCCTATGTTTCTTCTGCCTTTCTCCAGAGTTTCATAACTGAAGATATGGGAATCTGGTAAGAATCTCATATAATTTTCAAAGCATGATTAAATGTTTTGAAAGTAGTTAATGGCAGTCTGATATCTACACAAATGTTTTCTAAGAGAAAGTCTTCATTTTGACGTCAAAATCATGGTTTAATTCTTCCTCAGAGAATGGGATCAAATATACATATTCTACCCATTCGAGCAATAAAGAGAGTAAATGGAGCAGAATTACAGTTGAATATTCAGAGGAACTTAAAAATAATTCTAAGATAAATGTATTAATAAATATGTATGAATATATACATATACATTTGGATGTATAAATATCTAGGTTGATGTAAGACAGCATATTCCAGTAGGAATGTGAACAACTTTGAGAGGCAGAAACCATACACTCTTTCAAAATTATCAAGTCTTTCTAGAAAGCTCTTGATCATTGTTTAATGTTTCCCTCCTGTTGATTCTATCCAATTTCTTTTACTTTTTAAAGCCTCTTCCAAAACTGTCAGGTGCATTCATTATCCTTTTCAAAAACTATTTTTAATATTCACTTTTATTTAACCATGTCAGTTTGGCCCCTAGAATCCTAAAGTCTTGGGAGGGGTCCACAATCCATAACAATATCAGATTGAGTGAATGCCAGACACGCCCCTTCTGGGTAAATCACCTATTTCATATGTTTCCTGCTACCTGTCCTCTATTAGAGCCAATCAGTGTCTACGGAATGTCTCACACTAACACTTCTCAATAAATGTTGAGCCTGATCATCCCTGGCACCAATATTAATTAAAGGGGCTTTGTGAGGACTATTTGTGAAATATTTTGAAATGCCCAGATGATAGTTGTATAAAAGGCATCACACTGATTAACAGTTGTCACCTGCTCTAAATTTTAGTAGCTATAGTATATATCACTTTAGAATTCAGACACTTTGACAGAATACTAGCTTAATATTAGAATAAAAATGAGTGGGAATAAAAAACACCCTATTTACTATTACTGCTAGGCCAGCCCATGTCCAGGAATAAGAAATTCTATGCAACTAGGTAAAAGTGTCTGAAAAGCTAACTTGGGATTTATCTATTTATTTATTTTAATTTTTGTATATCTATGTATTTTCCCTTTTGTGGCCCTTTTCATTTTTTATTGTTGTAGTTGTTGGTTATTGATGTCATTGCTGGATAGGATAGAGAGAAATGTAGAGAGGAGGGGAAGACAGTGAGGGGGAGAGAAAGATAGATATCTGCAGATCTGCTTCACTGCCTGTGAAGTGGCTCCCCTACAGGTGGGGAGCTGGGGGCTCGAACGGGATTCTTAGGCCAGCCCTTGTGCTTGGTGCTACCTGCGCTTAACCCACTGCGCTACTGCCCAGCACTTGGGATTTATTTATTTTAAAAATATTTTATTTACTTATTTACTTATTTTATTTTGGTGTAGATGTTTCACTAGAGCTTACTCAATTGGAAAGCCAGTGTAAATATTTTTTTCTACTGAAAAGAATTATGATCCAGAACACAGCCTGGGAAGTGAAGCACTCAGAAGATGGAGAGATAAAATCTTTGAAAGAACATTATACTTGACAGTGGTGAATATATGTGAACATTAGTAAACAAGTGACAGAATATAAAGGACAATATAGAGATTAAAGTGACTTCCAACAGAATATCTGTAAAACTTCTCTTACAAAGGGACACATAGAAAAAGGGAGTTGGGTGGTAGCACAGCGGGTTAAGCGCACATGGTGTGAAGCGCAAGGACTGACACAAGGATCCTGGTTCAAGCCCCTGGCTCCCCAGCTGCAGGGGAGTCGCTCCACAGGTGGTGAAGCAGGTCTGCAGTTGTCTGTCTTTCTCTCCCCCTCTCTGTTTTCCCCTCCTCTCTCCATTTCTCTCCGTCCTATCCAACAACGGCGACAATAAAAATAAATAAAATATATTTTTAAATTATTTTTTTGAAAAAGTAATACGAATAATTTAAAAGTAAAAAAAAATTTTAAAAAAGAAAAAGATGCTGTCCATACCCACACTACTATAACTATCCTTTAAATAATCTTACTTTTTTAAATGTATGTCTGATATGTTAGCAAGATTTCTCAGTCAAACACTGAGGGTGAGGTTGCTTGCATAACCCAGGTACAAGCTTGCTCACCCCTTTCCCCTTATCCCTGTACTGAAGGAATCTTTTGTACTGTGGTGTCTTTTTGTCCATCTTATTCTGTCTCTATTTTTCCATCTGAAAAATATTAGTCCAGAATGATGAAGCCCTATTTACGACATAAGTATATATACGTCCCAGACTTCGAACCTGATAAACTGTCTTCGAATTAACATTTGCTTCATGGACATGGTATTATTTAGTTGGTTAATTAAACAGCTATGAAGGTACTGATGAATAAAAGTTATTATTTTATTGCCTTTCTTTTAGAACAATTTCAGCACTTCCATCTCTAGAAATGTCAGTCTTCTAATTCTTTTCCTGTTGGATAAAACACTGTTGTGATAATACCATGAAATGAGCATTTGACACAGTGATATCTGCAAATCAACTTTTCGCATTAGCTGCTGTTACAATAATTCACTCCAGGGGTACCGTTTCTGGGCCATACATAACTCTTATTCAGCAGCAGATCACCAAAGAAATAAGTGCTGAGTCTGGAAAACAAGAAGAGAGAATCTGAAAACAGTCTTGCTCTGCAGGAGAGTCACTCGCTGCAAGGTACTATGCTTCCCAGACACGTACATGTTGATAGAATATGGTGTGAAAATCAGCAGTTAAGTTAGGGCCCTAAATGCTGCTTCTACAGCTCAGACTGTTATAGTCTCCGTTCATCCCTGATTTGAAGCAGTAGGTCTTCTTTTAGCACCTTTTTTTTTCTTTTTTCTTTCCCCTTTTAAACTTTCATTTTGCTCCCAGTAAATTCTGTGGGGAAGGTAACTGACAGAAAGCCAAAAGACATAGTGAGAAACGAAGCTGTGAGCTAGTTTAATTGTGTGCCTCAAAGTCATATGCCAATATTATCATCAGTTCAGTCACAGTCCATCCTGCATTTCAGAGGAAATCTAAGAGGATCAACTATTTACAGTAAGTTTTATGTGCTGCTTGTGGAGAGCAGACAGATCACTGCATCCATCAAATCCCTGTTTACATCAATACAGACTGGCATGATCTTAAACTAGCAAAAACTGCTCTTGCTTTGCTGCTATTAGTATTCTCGACTGCTTCACAGTTCAAGGCCAGCAGCAGGAGATCACTTAGGCATCCATCACCCATAGAGATTCTTATAGAATATAATCCCTAACTTACTTTACTGTCTTGCATTCTCAAGTGCAGAAACTAGTAAAAAGAATATAATGCAGTTATTGACAGGGCAACTCATAAACTCTTGATAATTTGGTAGTGGGCTCAGGGTATTATCATTGTTCAATGAAAATTCTATGAAAAGTTATAAGTGTTTTAACTGCTTAAGCATCTTGGGTTCAGGTAGATTGTTCCTGAACTGGGTGTCAAATAATTTTATTTCTGCAAAAGAAAAGTACAATTCCAAAAATGTGTGAACAGTAATGGACTAGAATGCAGATTTCAAGGGATAGCAACGGGATTAGTCTCTCAACTGTTTACAAAACGGATTCTTAACATGTTGTAATGTGCAGTATATCTGTGACTTTTATGTGCATGTAATTGTGAATGCAATTTAATTGCTATCACATCTTTCTCGAGCTGAAAACATGAATTAAAATAAAAATTGTACTGTAAACTAATACATCTGAGGATTGCTGTTTTAATAATCATGAAATTATTCTTCACTGTTGGGTGCAGCTTTTAAGGTAAACCTCTTAGGCCCCCCGAGAAGGGGGATAGCTGGGAGGGGTGACATGGGTACTCCATGACCTTTGGCTGTGCTCTGCAAACTTCCCTGCTCTTGTTTGTGCCTCGGTTAGCTGATGTGGACTTGGTGGCATGTAACCACTCCCCTGTTTTTCTGTTATGTTTAGTTGATCATATTCCTGGAACTAGCTACATATAGGACAATAGTAATGGGAACATAGCAACTGTAGAAAAATAAGTTTTGCAAGCAAATCATTAGAGGAGGAGAGCAAAATCCAGTAACCACTTGATCTCTACAATAACCAATTGATCTTTAACTAACTGCCAGTAAATCATGATACCTTGTGTAATCTTGTATTGTGTAGAACTGCTTGCCTTCTGTGTAAATCTTAGAGATTCAGAAATAAAGTTACCGTGTCTTTTTGGCACAGCCCTCCCTACCCCAGTCATCTCTCATTCCTTCTCTCAGGCTTATCATTGGACTTTACTCCGTGCTGGACGCGGAGACAACACTTGACTAATGTTATCTTTTACTACAAGGTAGGTGTTATCTTTCATATTATCTGATGAATTAGTTGTTTATTTTTGTGTAAAAGCTAATAGTCATAATAAGATAATAACTGAAAATTTCAAATTGTAAATCATATCTACTCAACCACTCTTATTTCCTAAATGTGAAAAAAAGTCAGTTTGGGGAACTGTCAGTGACACACCCTGTTAAGCATAAGTAGTACTATCTATGCATAAGGACCCAGGCAAGAATTTGGTTTCTCTCTGACTCTCTCCACACCTCTCTCTCCCTTCCCTCTCTAGATCCAGCTATCTCTATAAAACAAATAAAGATATATATTTTTTTAATTTAAAAAGGCAAAGATTTGAGGGCTGGATGGTGGAACATGTGGTTGAATGAACACATCACCATGTGCACAGGCCCAGGTTCAAATGTATAGTCACCATGTGCTGGGAGAAACTTTCACAAGTAGTGAAACAGTGTTGCAGGTATTTCTTTTTCTCCTTCTCCTCTTTTATTTCCCCTTCCTCTCAAAATTGATCTCTGTTCGATCAAATTAAATAAATAGGATGTGCTTAAAAAGAATGACAAATAGAAACAAGATTAAAGGAAGGAAGGAAAAAATAAGACAGAAGGGGAAACACAAAGTGAAGCTTAAAATGGTTTTTATTTTTTTCTTTTACAAGAGAGCAAAGGACTCAGAGAGGGAAAAAGGGTAGCAGTGGGTAAGACTCACGGTCTTGGTACATGATAGTGGAAAAAAGACTTAAGTTGGGGGTGACAGTGTTTTGCAGATACCTACCATAAGTAGGTAAGTTATGGCAGGTGAGTTTTAATATGCTGTTACTTCAAGAATGAAACATGTAGTACCTCAAATCAATAAAAAGGAAGATAACAGGAGCCCAGCAGTGGCACACCAGGTTAAGCTCACATAGTACAAAGTGGAAGAACCCACACAAGAAGCAGGGTTCAAGCCCCTCCCCGCACCTGCAGGGGTGGCTCTTCACAAGCTGTGAAACAAGTCTGCAGGCCTGTCCCTCCCCTCTCAGTCTCCCTCTCTCTCTCTATCTCCCCCATATCTCTCAATTTCTCTCTGTCCTACCCAATAAAATGGAAAAAAAAAAAAAAAGGCCACTAGGAGCAGTAGAATTGTAGTGCTGTCACAGAGGCCCATTGATAACTCTGGATGCAAAAAGAAAAAGAAAAGAAAGGTACACAATGGAATACTATGCAGTTATCAAGAACAATGAACCCACCTTCGCTGACCCATCTTGGACAGAGCTAGAAGGAATTATGTTAAGTGAGATAAGTCAGAAAGATAAAGATGAGTATGGGATGATCCCACTCATCAACAGAAGTTGAGTAAGAAGATCTGAAAGGGAAACTAAAAGCAGGACCTGATCAAATTGTAAGTAGGGCACCAAAGTAAAAACCCAGTGGTGAGGGGTAGACATGCAGCTTCCTGGGCCAGTGGGGGGGTGGGAGTGGGTGAGAGGGATGGGTCACAGTCTTTTGGTGGTGGGAATGGTGTTTATGTACACTCCTAGTAAAATGTAGTCATATAAATCACTAGTTAATTAATATGAGAGGGGGAAAATTAAATTATGTCTCGAAGTTTTTCAAAATACAAACTGAATCTTTTCAATAATTAGGCTGTGTAATTGATATGCAGACTCTCTTAAAAGCCTAGACCAAGTAGATCAGAAGCAACCAATAGCACAGCTATATACAAGATACTGGGTACTGTACAGCAAACCCTAACAAAAGGACTTTTCAAAGTTAACCCAATTACCAAATACTATGATGATAACATTAAATACTGATTGTCTTTTTGAGCCCTAAGACAGCAGGAACCTCACATTTCCACTATAGAGCCTCTACTTCCCCCAGTCCTGGAACCCTTGGATAGGGCCCACTTTCCCGTATGCCTCTCCGAATCCATATCAAATAATATTGCATCCGCCAATCACAACCTAACCAATGCAATGATTGCCACCTCAACATGTTTCACTTCAGACTGTGTCCAGAGGCTTCAGGTGTGGAATGACAACCCTTCAGCTTCATTACTTGGGTGAGACCTTTCCTTTCATAGTATATTCTAATTCCATCTCAGGTGGTTCACTTTCTAACAAAGTCCCAAAACCTAGATATACACCAGTTTCTGTGAGAGAGAACATATGTTCACACGTATCCATAAACTACTGCAAAATATATACCTGAAAGCAGAAGTACACTAGAATTTGCAGTGAGTACCTCCCCAACACTTCCTCTCCACTATTCCAAGCTTTGGGTCCATGATTGCTCAACAAATTGTTTGGCGTCATATGTTAAGTCTCTTTTCAGTCACCAGGTTCCAGATGTCATCAGGATGCCGGCCAGGCTTCCCTAGACTGAAGACCCCACCAATGTGTCCTGGAGCTCAGCTTCCCCAGAGACCCACCCTACTAGGGAAAGAGAGAGGCAGACTGGGAGTATGGACCGACCAGTCAACGCCCATGTTCAGCGGGGAAGCAATTACAGAAGCCAGACCTTCTACCTTCTGCAACCCACAATGACCCTGGGTCCATGCTCCCAGAGGGATAGAGAATAGGAAAGCTATCAGGGGAGGGGGTGGGATATGGAGAATGGGTGGTGGGAATTGTGTGGAATTGTACCCCTCCTACCCTATGGTTTTGTTAATTAATCCTTTCTTAAATAAAAAAAATAAATAAAAAGAAAAGAAAGATACTTTATATTGATGCAATGTTGTTCCTGGTACATGATAATTGTATCAAAATGACAAACATCTGACCAAGTTTAATTTTCTGCTTAATATAATGTGAAATGTCAGATGCTGGCCTAGCACACATGATGTTCTGAATTCCACCCACAGCACTGCATAGTCTAGAATGCTATTCTGGCCCCTCTCTCCCATCTCTGTCTCATGAAGTAAATAAAATAAGTGTAAAATAAAAGTAAAATGTCAGAGGATTTGTCTACAAATATGAGTAGTGCTGATTTAAACAATTGCTTTGTTTACTTCTTTGTTATTTTCTAGAATCCTTCCTGGATTTTCTAACAATGTGAGCTTCATGGAGTGATCTTAACAGATCTCATGGGTTTGGGGTATGATTTTTAGGATGGTATCTTTTAATGCCCCAATCACCCCGATTCACTAGCCTAACATTAAATGGTGTTGGGAGAAAATGTTAGCTACTTCTTTATGTCAACTCTCTGCACCACACAGGAGCTATTCCTTAAAGAAACAGCACAGAAATAGGGTCTTTGGGGGCAGGGGGCTGATGCTAATGCAGTGGGTTAACATGGTGCCAAGTGCAATGACCAGAGCAAGGTACCCAGTTTGAACCCCAGCTCCCCATCTGCAGAGGAGTAACTTCACAAGTGGTTTAGCAGGTCTACAGGTGTCTATCTTTCTCTCCCCTTCTTTGTCTTCCCCTCCTCTCTTGATTTTTCTCTGTCCTAACAATGAGAACAATAGCAACAATAACAACAGTTAGGGTAACAAAATAGGAAAAATGGCCTCCAGGAGCAGTGGCTTCATAGTTTAGGCACCAAGCCACAGCGATAACTCTGGAGGCAAGAAAGAAAGAAAGAAAAAGAAAAGAGAGAGAGATAATTATTTCAATACAAAACCATTTTATTTATTGATATGGAAGACTTGTTCTCTTATACCTTGAAGCTTATATGAAAATTATACATATGTAGGTATAACTGTAACAATGATACTTCACATGTGCTCAGTGTTTAGAAAAGCTTCAAATCTTTCATATGTATAATTATTTCATCCCCATTATCTATGACACTTATAGATTTAAATAACCATATGTAAAATTTAATGGGTTGTACAATGGCATAAGTTCTTATCACACTGGGAGATTAGAATAATAGGTTATATAATGGCATCAGTTTTAAATTACAGGCAGCTATCTTTAGAATGAAATTCATGTCTTTGGGTTATTATTTTTTATTCCTTGTAAGCTCTCCTTCCATAAAGGAGAGATATGCATGTATATATTTAATATTTAGTAAACAAAGCCAAACTAGGTCTCTCTCTACAATTTTCTAATCTCTTACTGAAGTGTTTATTAGACTGTTCTATGTACTTCATGCCAAGATATTCCACCTCTCAATTAAAATGAACAATCCCCAGCATAAATTCAGTATTAAAAGCTGTCCATCTTTGATATGCATGCCAAAAGCTATCAATGACTGCAGAGTTAGCTTTGTGGTCTCTTGAATTATCATGAAGTATTTATGGAGCCGACACAGTGTTTTAGTGACACTGTTTTCAGTCCTGAAGAGGAAAGCGAACATTTCCTTGCTAGGAAAATTTCAGTTAAGCCAATGGTCACCAGGAAGTAATGATTCTCAGGTATTATTAACACAGAATGTGCATTGGGAATAAGAGACCGTGAATGGGGTCCCGCGGTAGTGCAGCGGATTAGGCGTACCTGGCAGGAAGCACAAAGACCTGTTCAAGGATCCAGGCTCCCCACCTGTGGGGGAGTTGCTTCACAGTAAGTGAAGCAGGTATGCAGGTGGCTATCTTTCTCTCCCCCTCTCTGTCTTTCCCTCCTCTCTCCTTTTCTCTCTGTCCTATCCAACAACGATGACATCAACAACAATAATAACCATAACAAGGCTACAACAACAAGGGCAACAAAAGGGGGAAAAATGGCCTCCAGGAGCAGTGGATACAGGTTCCGGCACTGAGCCCCAGCAATAACCCTGGAGTGCCAGACAGTGGCACAGCTGTAGATCTTACACATAATACCATGTTTAAGGACTTGGAGTCACACCCCCAGCCCCAAGCTGCAAGAGGGAAGCTTCATGAGTGGTGAAGTTATGCTTCAGATGTCATTCATTTTCAGTTTCTCTCTCTCTCTCTCTGTCTTTCTCTCTCTGTCTTATTCTCTGTGTGTGTCATTGGCTGTATAATAAAAAAGAAAAAGAAAAAAAGAATAACCACTGCAGTCAGTGAAAGCATTGTACAGGCACCAAGATCCAACGATATAGGAAGCCTTATGAAGAAAAAGGCTTTTGTAGCTGAATAAGGGCAAGAGAGTGGCATACTTTAATGATGACTCTTTAGTCACTGTCAGGCCACCCCATCAGCTGGGGCACTATTCAGAGAGTCTTGAGATTCCCGAACAGACATGATAAGCCTAGACCTCAAATAAATACCTCTCGCCTTGTTACCGGTCATCTCTATCAGGAACAACAAAATAGGCCCCTTTGTGGGCTCCCCCATAGGACCTTGCCCTCAAATGGATTAACAATGATAGAGAATACTCTCTGAAGGGAGGATGGACACCGTACTCTATACTACACCTGAGGAAGATGGGTCAATATTAGGGCAGCTTGGAACATTCCTACTCATGACCACAGAATGTGAGCTCAGATCTACAGGGATGCAGAGGTCACATAGGCTCCTAAGCTGAATATGGGCCCCAGACCAAATCAAATCCATGAGGTTTACAGTCAACAATATTTATATCCCTTCCCCATATTAGGGAACTCCTTTCCCTGATCCAATTTCTGGTCCTTTTCTAGCCACAACATCATCTCCCCAGACAATAAATTGGATCCACCTCATTTCAGATTTCAGGCTCAGGGGAAAAAAAAAAAAAAAAAAGAAAGAAAGAAATAGTATAGCCACAGGCCCTTTGGAATATAACTAAAATATGCCTACTAGCTATCTACAAAATGGAGTATCCCCCCAATTCTTCATCTGCACTATTGCAGCCTTTAAGTTCATGATTGATCAACAATTTGTTTGGCTTTGTATGTTAACTCTCTTCAGTCACCAGGTTCCAGATGCTAGCAGGATGCCAACCAGACTTCCCTGGACAGGCAACTCCACCAATGTGTCTGGGAGCTCCAATTGCCCAGAGTCCCAGCCTACTAGGGATAGAGAGAGGCAGGCTGGAAGCATGGATTGACCAGTCAGTGCTCATGTTCAGCAGGGAAGCAATTACAGAAGCCAGACCTTATACCTGCTACATCCCACAATGACCTTGGGTTCATACTCCCAGAGGGTTAAAGAATAGGAAAGCTATCAGGGGAGGGGGTGGGATACAAAGTCCTGGTGGTGGGAATTGTGTGGATTTGTACCCCTCTTATGCTACCCTTTTATCAATGTTTCCTTTTTATAAATAAATTAAATTAAATTAAATAATAATAAAAGCTTTTGTTTATTTAATAGAACTCTTTGTTTAGACTACTTCTTAATTATGATTATACTATATGAAGAATTATAACTATTTACCTTTATTGCAGTATTGTTTTATAATATAATACAAATATAACTGCAATATTAAACCTAATTTTTAAGTATTCTATTGGTAAAGTTTTTGGCATTTCTTTTTTTTTTTTTTTTAACTAGGCACTGCTCAACTCTAGCTTATGGTGATACCTGCCAGGGTTAAATTTGGGTTGGAGGCTCAGGTATGAAAATATTCTGTATAACCACTGCTACTTCCCTGTCCTCAAATAACTATGTTTGTTTTTCATGTTTAATATTAATCTTGATGCTGAAAGGTAGTTGGTATAACAACTGCAATAACAGTGACAGAGAATAAGAGAACTTTACTATCTTCCAACAGTTATATGACAGTATCTTAGAAAATCAATTCACCCCATACCTATGGACATCTAATCTTTGATAAGGGGGCCCAAAGGATTAAATGGAAAAAGGAGGCTCTCTTCAATAAATGGTGCTTGGAAAACTGGGTTGTAACATGCAGAAGAATGAAACTGAACCACCTTATCTCACCAGAAACAAAAATCAACTCCAAATGGATCAAAGACCTAGATGTCAGACCAGAAACAATCAAATACTTAGAGGAAAACATTGGTAAAACAGTTTCCCACCTACACCTCAAGGACATCTTTGATGAATCAAACCCAATTGCAAGGAAGACTAAAGCAGAAACAAACTAATGGGACTACATTAAACTGAAAAGCTTCTGCACATTCAAAGAAACTATCACACAAACAAAGAGACCCCTCACAGAATGGGAGAAGATCTTCACATGCCATACATCAGACAAGAAACTAATCACCAAAATATATAAAGAGCTCAGCAAACTTAGCACCAAAAAAACAAATGACCCCATCCAAAAATGGGCAGAGGATATGAACAAAACATTCACTACAGAGGAGATCCAAAAGGCTAACAAACATATGAAAAACTGCTCTAGGTCGCTGATTGTCAGAGAAATGCAAATTAAGCCACTAAGATACCACCTAACTCCTGTAAGAATGGCATATATCAAAAAGGACAGCAGCAACAAATGCTGGACAGGATGTGGGGACAGAGGAACCCTTTTACATTGCTGGTGGGAATCTAAATTGGTACAGCCTCTATGGAGAGCAGTCTGGAGAACTCTCACAAGGCTAGACATGGACCTTCCATATGATCCAGTAATTCCTCTCCTGGGGTTATACCCCAAGGACTCCATAACACCCAACCAAAAAGAGGTGTGTACTCCTATGTTCATAGCAGCACAATTCATAATAGCTAAAACCTGAAAGCAACCCAGGTGCCCAACACCAGATGAGTGGCTGAGAAAGCTGTGGTATATATACACAATGGAATACTGCCAGGAGCCATTTCTCTGCTTTATAGATGATAAGCTTTGAGACAACGGAACCCCTCAAGACAAATGTTAATTCCCCCCTGGGCAGGCCATTTCCCCTTAGGTAAACCATTTATCAGTAATCAAGTGAGTCAACACAAGTGAGTCAACACACAGTTTGGTTCCTGCCATTTGTGGCAAGGAACATTCCTCTTTGAAGTTTGCTCCCCCTTCCCCTCCTCCAGCATTCCCTCTCCTTCCCCAAAGCCTTATAATGCCTGTATTCTCAATAAAAATTTAGAGCTTGATCAGAAACTTGACTTGCTCTCGTTCTTCGCGTCTCTTGTCCCTATCATTTCAGGTCTCATTGGGTTCCTAGCCCCTGCTCACCGCCCTGCTGGCCGGGGCATTCTGGCGCCCAACGTGGGGCAAAGAAGCCTTCTGGACCTAGAAACTCCGCTGATCGAGAGGGTAGGCCTACCCAAATTCACAGAGTCACCGCAGCCCGAGGGGGGTAACGCAAAGACTCGCAGAGATCGCCACGGAAATACCCGCCCGTGAGACGCATCTGGAGGAGAGTGTCACAGTGGCTGAGGTAAGCAATACCATGGGACATGAATTTAGCAAACAAGATTTATTCATTAAAGGACTCAAGGAGTCACTCAAGACACGAAGAAATAGGGTTAAAAAAAAAAAAGAATTAAAGAAGTTTTTAGATTATATTAGAAATATTTGCCCCTGGTTCCCCCAGGAAAGCACTATATATGAGAAACGTTAGAGAATTGTTGATTGTCTTAAGGATCACTATCAATCTTTTGGTCCTGAACGTGTACCTGTTTCTGCCTTTTGTTACTGGAATTTAATTAATGATATCTTAAAAATCTATAATAATCACCCTGATATTAAAAACCTTATTACAGAGGGTGAAAAAGTCCTCCGGCAACTTTCTAGTCTGCCGTCCAGGACAAAGTCCTCATCCCCATGCCCTTCTGTGATTATTGATCTTGATCCCCCAGTACCCAGTCAAAATAAAAGCCTCCCAGCACCCGATGAAAGTAAAAGCCCTGTTTCCCTCCCTACAGGTCCCTCCTCACTTACTAAAGTTCCCTTTATTGACCCTCCTATTGCTAATTCACATGAGGAAGAAACCCAGCATTCTTTCCCCCGCCTCTATCCAGTTTTACAAAACCCTCCCTCTCCTGAAGCACTTCCCGCGGAGAATGAGGCTTTGCTAGAAAAAGAGGCTGCCAGATACTACAATCCCGATTGGTGTCCTCCTCCCTTTAATTCCCCTCCCTATATCCGTGCCCCTGCTCTCCAGCCTGACCCTCTCCTTGACAATCCCTCTGTCAGGCGGGCACACTCAGGAGCCCTTACAGGAATTTCCACCCTCCGCAAGGTCCTTACTGACCGGAGAGAGCAGCTTCAATTAATGAAAGAAATAGCTGCAGTCACAAAAGAGCTTACATTTTTAGCCTCACCAAAAAACCCAATCCCTAAAACTAAAACTAAACCATCCAAATCAAACCCGGTTTTGGCTTTCCCTGTTACTCGGAGCCAGGCTCAAACTGGCTAGCCCTAACCCCTATGCTCTTCCTTGTCCAGACTGCCTCCCTACACCACCGCCCCTCTGTTTTGTGCTCCGGTCCTTGACTTGGCCAATAATACTGATTAGACCACTTTCTTTAAAACTGTAAAATGTACCTTAGCCCAGAAAAAGAATTTCAAAAATTTTTCTCTGCGCAGTGGCTGTAAACTAAGCCCGCCTGTTCCGCCCTCGCAGCCAATCACGGCACAGAGCCCCTGCTCCACAGATTGGCAAATTCAGTCAGTCAATCATTCCCCTAAGCCACAAAGGCCCCTCCTTGGGGGGGGGGGGTAGCGAGTCTGTGAGTTAGGAATCCAAAAACCAAAAGCGGTTTTTCAAAGGGAAAATTTTCCTTTCACCAAGAATGTATGTTTTAAGTCTGTGCTAACCTTGTTTTCATTAATGTGTGTTAACCCCTAAGTAACTAAAGTTTGTTTTAAGTTTTAAATAAGATTTAGTTAAGCTAAATGTGGTTTTAAAGATCCAGACTCATAGAGTTGGCACACCTTTACCAGAGTAAAATATAAGACAGTTTCGTCCTTCTGATAGCTAATATCAGCATCAATTCATTAGTTAAAAAGATTTGCTGAGATATCTAGGCATGGTAAAATGCCTCTGTAGTCTCTCTCACTCTTGTGAAAATTGTAGATATTACCAGCACCTCAATATCAACTGCCACTGTTTGTTAATTTAATTCCATCCTTGAACTGACTTTCTAATAACCCAGTCAGTGTAGAGCAGTGGCCTTGCCAGGAAAAAAAGGGTTAAACGTGCTATTCCTGGCCTGATAAATTTTTATTCAACAGATGTGATTCAACAAAATTATTTAGTGTGAAATGGTCATCTAAAAAAAATGTTAACAGTAAAAATTTATTTTAACATTTCAGCTATGAGGTTTATCTTAGCTTTTTAAGTTACCTATCTAAATCAAAGTGAAAGATCAATTAAGTTGTGTACCCACCCTTGTTCATAGCTGCCCTAAGGGTGTGATAGCTTTGTGATAAACAAAGATCCTAACAAACAAAGTTTAACATTTTACTTAAAATTGTTTAAGTGATTTCAAAAAAAAAAAAAAACTTTTAAAATACTTTCTCAACTAAACAGGCAAAACTGGCTTGGGTTAGTAAAAGATAACACAATAGTTATGTTAATTATTTACATGCCAGAGGCTCTTGCGCTGGTTTTCCTCTTTATATCTTTCTGCTTTTAAAAATTATCTGGTTTGTTTTAAGACACTGCCAGAGGTTTATTCTTGATAAATTAAGGTAATACATTGTGTTTTTGGTCTGATAGAAGATTTGTTTTGGCAAATCCTGATTTAACAAAATTAGTATTTTGAATATTTAAACTATGAGGTTTTATTTTAGCCTTTTAAGTTGCCATATTAGAGTTCTAAGGAACAAAATCTATTAAGAGTTTTATATCTATGCTTACTCATGATAGCCTTGTGATGAGTAAAGATCTTAGTAAACTAAAGGCATAATAGTGTGCTTAAACTGTCTAATCAGTTTAAAATAATGCTAAAAAATGGTAAATATTTCATCATGTCAACACATTAGGTATTGACTTTCTATAACATATTGGTATATTCTAATAAAGAGCCTTCTAAAATCATAGAAAAAACCTCAAGTCAATTCTAACCATTAGATCATCAATTAACTTGGTACAAGTTCTCTCCCTAAGTAAATAATTGTAGGTACATCTGCACATGAAGAACTGACTGCTCATATGGTAAGATTTAAAACTAAACATTTTTAATTTTTTATTTATGGGTGTGTGATGACTCCTAAAGTCACTCATATCCTAAAATTTTTTCTCATTTTTTTTACAAGCCTCTTAAAAAAATTTTAACGCTTGACCTGCCATAGTAAGAGCACTTTACTGGCTCCTACATTGTTTAATTAAGATCTTGCTATTCAGACTTTTAAGATTAATCTCCATTGATAAAAGCCAATGCTCTCTGACAGATTGATGTAATTCACCTGCCCATGTTTAGTAAACAAAAAAAAACTTTTTCTCTCAGTTGATATTTTTTCTAAATTTATGTGGGCTACAGCTCAAACAAGAAAAACTAAAACCCTTAAGCTTAATTAATAATAAAAAAAAGGAAGGGTAATGCACCCTCCAGTATTCAGTTGGTTAAAGTGTCAATGAAGTAACATACTAAATCTTTTTAATATTTACAAAAATTCTAATTGTCCATTTATTGTATCTCATTGACAAAGCCACCCACTTTTCCAGTCACAGAGACATATTTCTTTTTTCTCTTTTTTCAACACTGGATGTCCATGTTTGTTTTCCTTTTATTATGGTGGATGACATTGCTCTTGCAAAATCCACAGAGTCCCTGTTGGCAAGTCCTTACCACAAAGGACGCCATGGCAGTATATAGTCCAGCTAACCTCACCAGCTTATCCAAGTCTTCTCTTTCTGCTGACCTACCACTGCTGACTTCATCTTTGCATGTTTATTGACTGCTCACTTTTCTCAAAATATTCCTCAATGTTCAAGGAACCTCACCTTGACTTCTAATGTGTATGCACCTCCTCTGTGTTTTCGTAAACACCATCCTATATTTTCATGTCAATTCTTCTCTACCTGGTCCTTGCCTCCTAGTTTTGCTTGTTCCACAGCTGACCAGAAGAAGAAAATTTCATCAGTTGGCGCTGACCAGAAGACCAGACGTGCTGTGTTTCTTCCCCTGGACATCACATCCACTGACTGCTTCCCTTAGACTTGCTGGTGGCACGCTAGGACACTCTATATATTCCTCCCATAAATTTTCTGACAAATTACAACAGGTTATAGACTCCACCACAAATAGTCTTGAGTCACTACAGAGCCCCTTATGAGACCCTTATTAGTCTTTTGTTAATGATTACCTTAAGGACCCTTTATTTTTAATAAGATTACTGATTTTATAAAACAGCAGATTGACTCCTTGGCATTAAACCCTTTGCAAATACATTATCACAGACTTGATTTGGCTGACAGAGGCCTGGCTGAACCTGAGGATGACAGACCCCCTTTTCGGATGGCATAAAACTCAGAATTATGCATCGAGACATCCAACCTTGGCAGGGCAAGGACACCAGTAAGGGGTGCAAGGCAAAGCACTGCAGGGGGAGGACCCTATTGTCCGCCTCTGAGTCCCCCGTGAAGCAAACCTGATTTGCATGGAGGTTGGTGTCAGCAACAAAAATTGTTTCCCTAGAAAGTGTGGCTCTGCTTCCCCTCCCCAAAAAGACACCAAGAGCCTTATAAGATGCGGGAAGGTTGGTTTTGAACCCACCCCGCAGGAGGATTCAGGTCAATACTTCCCTCCTCTGGTTAAGCCCACCAAACCTGCTGTTAGGGTCTCTGCTCCTCACCCACATTGCCTGCCTCAATTTTAAAATTATAACAAAGGGAGGATATGCCAGGAGCCATTTCTCTGCTTTATAGATGATAAGCTTTGAGACAACAGAACCCCTCAAGACAAATGTTAATTCCCCCCTGGGCAGGCCATTTCCCCTTAGGTAAACCATTTATCAGTAATCAAGTGAGTCAACACAAGTGAGTCAACACACAGTTTGGTTCCTGCCATTTGTGGCAAGGAACATTCCTCTTTGAGGTTTGCTTCCCCTTCCTCTCCTCCAGCATTCCCTCTCCTTCCCCAAAGCCTTATAATGCCTGTATTCTCAATAAAAATTTAGAGCTTGATCAGAAACTTGACTTGCTCTCGTTCTTCGCGTCTCTTGTCCCTATCATTTCAGGTCTCATTGGGTTCCTAGCCCCTGCTCACCGCCCTGCTGGCCGGGGCAGAATACTATGCAGCTATCAAGAACAAAGAACCCACCTTCTCTGACCCATCATGGACAGAGCTAGAAGGAATTATATTAAGTGAGATAAGTCAGAAAGATAAAGATGAGTATGGGATGATCCCACTCATCAACAGAAGTTGACTAAGAAGACCTGAAAGGGAAACTAAAAGCAGGACCTGACCAAATTGTAAGTAGGGCACCAAAGTAAAAACCCTGTGATGAGGGATACACATGCAGCTTCCTGGACCAGTGGGGGGTGTGAGTGGGTGGGAGGGATGGGTCACAGTCTTTTGGTGGTGGGAATGGTGTTTATGTACACTCCTAGCAAAATGTAGACATATAAATCACTAGTTAATTAATATGAGAGGGGGAAAATCAATTGTATGTCTCAAAGTTTTTCAAAACACAAACTGAATCTTTTTAATATATAGGCTGTGTATTTGATATGCAGACTCTCTCAAAATCCTATACCAAGAAGATCAGAAGCATCCAATAGCACAGCTATATACAAGATACTGGGTACTGTACAGCAAACCCTAACAAAAGGACTTTTCAAAGTTAACCCAATTACCAAATAATGTGATGGTAACATTAACTATCAATTGTCTTTTTAAACCCTAAGACAGCAGGAACCTCACATCTCCACTATAGAGCCCCTACTTCCCCCAGTCCTGGAACCCTCGGATAGGGCCCACTTTCCCGTATGCCTCTCCCAATCCATATCAAATAATATTGTATCCGCTGATCATAACCTAACCAACACAACGATTGCCACCTCAACATGCTTCACTTCAGACTGTGTCCAAAGACTTCACATGTGGAATGACAACCCTTCAACTTCATTACTCGGGTGAGACCTTTCCTTTCATAGTATACTCTAATTTCATCTCAGGTGGTTCACTTTCTAACATAGTCCCAAAACCTAGATATACACCAGTTTCTGTGAGAGAGAGCATATGTTCACACGTATCTGTAAACTACTGCAAAATACATACCTAAAAGCAGAAGTACACTAGAGGTTGCAGTGAGTACCCCCCTAACACTTCCTCTCCACTATTCTAAGCTTTGGGTCCATGATTGCTCAACAATTTGTTTGGCTTCATATGTTAAGTCTCTTTTCAGTCACCGGGTTCCAGATATCATCAGGATGCCAGCCAGGCTTCCCTGTATTGAAGACCCCACCAATATGTCCTGGAGCTCTGCTTCCCCAGAGACACACCCTACTAGGGAAAGAGAGTATGGACCGACCAGTCAACACCCATGTTCAGCGGGGAAGCAATTACAGAAGCCAGACCTTCTACCTTCCACAACCCACAGTGACCCTGGGTCCATGCTCCCAGAGGGATGGAAAATGGGAAAGCTATCAGGGGAGGGGGTGTGATATGGAGATTGGGTGGTGGGAATTGTGTGGAGTTGTACCCCTCCTACCCTATGGTTTTGTTAATTAATCCTTTCTTAAATAAAAAAAAAGAAAAGCAGTTCAGAATTCCAAGACTCATGTTTTCTTCCAAAAGTGTTTGAGTTTGCACAGCATTTGTTGGTATGTTTCTAAATTCTGCTTATAGGACCTTCTGTTTTGATTATCACATTAGGTTCCCTTGTATTACTTACAATGTGGTATATTTACATAATCACTGTTTTGGGTCCCGCCCTGCCTGCAGGGTATTGGTTTAATCCCCACTGTTAGATGGAAGCTTTCTATGGTCTGTTTGCGCTCTTTTTTTGCTCTGCCCCCTCTCCTAGTCATTTTCTTTCCCTTGCCTCTTCCAATGAAGAGATGCGTAAAAGGTGATGTATCTTATTAATAAAGGAGATACTGCTTCCCACCTCAGCCATGAGTCCCTGGTCGTCTCTCTACCGCCTGTGAAGCTAGCCCAACCGGCAAGCATTTACGTACATTTAGTGCTAACCTCAAACAATTATTCCACTAGTAGAAAGACAAAACCAAATCTTGAACATGCCCAGGAACTGAATTAGACAATGTACAGGAACTGATTATTGCTATATTTGTCTAATTCTCAAAGAAACATGTACTAGATGATAATTATACTTGAGGTATATCTGCCAAGAAGTAAATTTGGCAATATACTTCATGGTGGATTATATTACAGGAACAGAGAAATTATTTTTGGACAGGTTAGTCTAACATCACTGGATACTTTACATAATTTGAGAAGTTTATACATCTGAAGGATTTTATAGTTATGCTAACACTGACTTCAAACTAATCATCAGGATACTTTTTCCTTCATCATATACAATCTTAGGAATAGAAATCAGCAAGGAAAATTCTCCACCATCGAGCCACCTTCTCAGTCTCAAAAGTTCATTTTTATGAAAACCAAAAATGGGGAAGTAATCTTCATTTGATTACTTGTTAATTTGTGAATATCTATCTAAATGATATAAGATCTGCCAGTCATTTGAAGTTTCTACATTATAAATTATAGTTTGCAGTGAGATAGATGAAAATTGATGAAGTATTGAGTCCAATGAAATGATAATTATCAAATATCTAGTGGCAGGTTTGTCAGTGACTAAATACTAAGGTACATATTCCTATGGAAGAATCTGGTTGGTTTTGCATTTCTTACCCAGTAAATACTGAAATTTTAATTTTTTTATTGTTGTAGTTATTATTGTTGCTGGACAGGACAGAAAGAAATGGAGGGAGGAGGGGAGGACAGAGAGAGGGAGAGAAAGATAGACACCTGCAGACCTGCTTCACCACTAGTGAAATGACTCTGCTGTAGGTGGGGAGCCAGGGGATCGAACACGGATCCTTATGCCGGTCCTTGTGTTTTGCTCTTCACGCCATGTGCACTTAACTTGCTGCACTACTGCCAAACTCCATGAAATTTTAAATTTTTACTGTTACTGATTTTTTCCTCCAATCAGGCTATTGTATCAGTCTGCTTATATTTTATAACTGAATTTCTGACGGATTCAAAATTAGATGCTAAATGTGTGTGCTTGTGAATGATTCCCTTGAATGTTTTAAAAGCATATTTTACAGTCTATACCACACAATGTATTGTGAGTAGTGCTCTTAGATTCATTCATCTCTTTTATTTGTCAAATATGTCTTCAGTGTGTTCTCATTAATACTGTTTTGATGAAAAACAATGAAAAGCAAATTGAATTAGTTGTTTTCAAACAGATCCACAACATGAAAGGATTACCTTTCAGTAGAAGGAGATACTAAAGACTTAACAAGATAGCTGACTTGGATAGTGTGCTAGCTTTGTCATGTACATGAGTCAAGTTCAAGTCTTACCTGCTTTGTCCTGAAAGACACTCTGCCTCTGTCTTTTCATATGTGAAAAAAGGCCCGGAACAAGGAAGCCCCAGTGACAACAATGACAACAGAAAAAAAAAAAAAAAAGGAAGAAATGTCCCACTCAAATAAGATGATGAAAAATAAAAATGAGCATGAACTTGGTTATTTTTGAAAGGAAGACACAGGTCATTTAGAGTGTCACTATTGTGACCCTGTACCTCAGAGGTATTAAACAGCATTAAAGCTCTGGATCTCTGTTTGTTAATGACATGAAATGTGAAAAAAAATGTCAAATGATCTTCATTTTTAGGAATAATGGGAAGTGTAATCCTCCTTTTCAAGTCTTGTTGTTAAATATAGCAATTTGGAAAACTTGACTATCTGCCACTTTCTTTAGAATCTCTTCTCTCCCTCCTCTTCCTCTACTTTCTTTTTCTCCTCTCTCTGTCTCTTGATTCCTCATAAAGATAGAGTCATGCTCTATCATAACTAATTTTTAAAAAACTTATCTCCCCCCCATATCTCTCTAGTCACTGCACTTACTCTTTCCATTTTTAGTAAGATTTTCCCAGACACGTATAGAAATATTGTGACTTTTTAAATGTTTTATTATTTATTTATTCCCTTTTGTTGCCCTTGTTTTATTGCTGTAGTTATTGTTGTTATTGATGTTAGAGAGAGGAAGGGAAGACGGGAGGAGAGAAGGACACCTGTAGACCTGCTTCACCGCTTGTGAGGCAACTCCCCTGAAGGTGGGGAGCTGGGTTCTTGAACGGGGATCCTTATGTTGGTCCTTGTGCTTTACGCCACCTGCACTTAACCCGCTGTGCTACCGTCCGACTCACATATTGTGACTTTTTTCATCTTTAGTCTAATGAGATGTTCATTTTTGTCTTTATATCCTTTAATTAAAAATAAAAATAAATCAAACATTCTTCCCCAGTCTAGCTCTTAAATTTTGTTCATGGCATTGGCACATGTGATCAAATATGTCTACATTATCTTATTAAAATTGTGTTATTTTGGGCTGGCAGTGGGGCACTGGCTTAATTGTACATAGTACAAAGCATAAGGCCCCACTTAAGAATCCTGTTTTGAGCCCATCCCCACCTGTGAGGAGGGTTCACTTCACAAGCAGTGAAGCAGGTCTGCAGATGTCTGTCTTTCTGCGAACCCCCCCATCTTCCCCTCTACTCTCAATTTCTCTGTCTTATCCAATAAAATGGGAAAAAATGCCCCCCAGGAGCAGTGGATTTGAAGGGTAGGTACTGAGCCCCAGGAATAACCGTGGAGGCTAATAAAGGAAAAAAGTGTGTGTGTGTTTTTATACTAATCCTTTTCTACTCTAAAATTTTTTTTGTATGTATATTTCCTTTTCAGAGTTTAATCATTAATTAATTTAATCGTTTTACTGAGTATTATAAAATAAGGATCTTATTTAGTCTTCTTCAAATGCTTAGCCACATCTAAAGAGCAAACAAACTGAGTAACTTTTCATTTCAGCATGTTTTATATCACCAAGTAGCAGTTCACTCTACCAACATCACTGTAAGCATTCATTCTACTACAGAAATGTTGATACTCTTGGTTTGCATGCAGTGAAAATCTATGCTTACCTTGCTTTCAATTTTATCTCTAGAGACAAGCAATCATTCAATAAATCTTTTCTGAATTATAAATGAGTTGAGAGTTTCTATTCTATTCTGTTTCTATTTTTAGAGTTTCTATTCTGTGCCCATCTCCACCCCCCTATAGTGAAGCTAAAAATGTACCTTCTCCCCCCTCCTGGGGTTTTTTACTTTGGTGACATACTCCAAACTCAGTCAAATTCTACTTTGATTCTATATTATATTTTATTAAAAAGAAAAAAAATAAGGAAAATGAAAAGAAAACCACATGGGGAAATATAAGATTTGACATTTTTGCTATGAAAGCATAGTATTTAGCATTTGAACACAAGAATTATGATATTTATCAATGCCAGGAAATTATAAATATGTTTTTTGACTCATCTCAAATCCATAAGTTTGCCATAATCATATGTAACTTATGAAATAAAAGCACCAATAATATAATAGGAAATGGTAGAATCTGCATTAAAACTGACAGACCAATGGAAGAAATATGTCTATTTTCTTTTATACACTTTATGTACTTACCACAGACTTGCAATACAGAAAATGTGTGAATGCTTCAGATATGTGTGTCATCCTTATAGAACACCCATGCTAATCTTTCTGTAGCATTCCAATTTTAGTACAGGTGCTGCCAAAGTGAGTATCATAATCTATTTTTCAAAAAAGTAATAATAATAAAGCATGACACAAGTCTAGAATAAAGTAGGCTGGAATAGAATTTAACACATCAATTTTCTAATTTTGAAAACTTATTATCAGAAATTAAACTTATGTTTTTTTTAGAGAGAAAGAGAAGAGATACACCACAACACTGCTTATTGCTTATAAGGCTTCCCTATGTTAGCATTTCCATGTTGTGGCCAGGTGTTCAAATTTTCAAGCTCAGTAAGGTGTATACTCTACTAGTGAGTCATCTGTCAGTCTCCTGAACTTTTCTCACAAGAACCGTATAGCACATAGGAAAGTTTCACAGTTGATTATGCATCATATTATCCAATTAATATGTGCATTAGTAAATGCTACATTGAGGAACTTCAACATTTATCATCTTTCAACATCTGCCATCTGATATCAGTATCAATAACAAGAGCAATTATGAAAAGAAGATACAATATGGGAATGGGACTGAAAATTATTGCCCATAAATAAGAAACAAGAACATAGAGGGAAAAGACAGTAGTGCATAGTGGTTACATTTCCTTTGTTAGACCAGGAAGATTACCATCAGGAGTGCTCTATGGTGACATTCACTACTTTAGCCAGTGTGCTGTGTTCAAAAGACTATTTCTCAGTACTACAGATAAACATAACTTTTTCCCCCTTTATTGTAGGTATTAGTGGTTTACGGTCAATAGTAAAATACAGTAGTTGGTACATGGGTAACATTTCTTAGTTTTTCACGTAACACTCTAATTCGCCACCTAAATCCTCCTCAGCCATCATGTTCCAGGACCTGAACACTCATCTCCTGCACCCCAGCCCTTTAGTTTCATGCAATATACCAGACAAACATACATTTTTTTCAGAACATGTTCATTTATTGTCAAATTTTCTCTTCATGAGAAAAAGATCTTTTCTATTATTGGAATTGATCGTTTTAGTTGGACAATGTTAATTTACAAGACTGTGGTTGTCAGAGATGTACACCTCTCAGAATTTGATACTGACCAAGCCCCAGCAACTAACTCATAGATAAGAGCAGGAGTCCAGTTGTCCCGTGATTAGATTGTAATGGGTTTTTAACTTTTTTTTTTTTTTTAACTATTACTTCTTTGTTGTTTATTTCCCACTTTTGATCAAATGATCCCTCCAGTCTTAAAACAAAACTACTTACTGTGATATTTATTTATTTATTTATACTTGCTGACTGTAGGGGTAGGATTTTTCTTCCAGGAACAGGCACTCTTGTTAGACAGTTCTCTTTCTCCATATGACTTAGCTTTTTGCTGGGGTTGGGGTAAAGTTTGAAGAACTCCTCAAGGATTTGTTCCCAAGGGTCTATTACCATGGAAACTGATTCCAACATGTTGATACTGTGATCTTTCATATCTCATTGTTTCATTCTTGAACTTGATCCCAAATGCCTTTGTAGAAAGTTTACTACCACTTACTCGGATAAAAGCAAGGATACCAATAGCTTCTTAGTAGACACCACTGCACATGCCAAGATACCTACACTCCATACCCTACAGCATTTGTAAAAACCAGAGGAATTGATTGGAAATATAAAAAACAACTTTTTAGAGCAATCAATTTTCTATTTTTAACACTACACAGCAAAATATACTGATAGGTTTTGATTATGCAACTTTGTGTATAATGTTAAAACTGCAATGACATGTGAGGGGGAATGCTTAAATTTTCCCCTTATATTACCTCTAAAGCGATTTGCAAATACTAAGAAGTGGGATTTTCTTGACAGATAATGCTATTTAGATATAGGTAAAAGATTGATAGTAACAGCCAAAAGCTTCAAAATGTTCATAAAGTAGCAAATGTATGAATTAAAATTGAAGAAGAAAAAGGAAGAGATAGTAGGTGAGTTGCCACATGATTGAGAAGAGCATAAATTACTTAGTAAGATATATCATTTATCTCATAGAAGAGTAAGAGAATTGAATTAACTTCATTTGTCTCTCTTTAATTAACATAATTATCATCTTTCTCCCTAAATCATGTGATTGACCAACATTATGTAATTGTGAAGATATTGACTAGGTTTTTCTATGGTCTTAGACAGTCTTATTGATATTTTTGTTGTATATAAGAATACTGAAAATTAAATAATATATTATATCTTTTAAATTACATGATAAATCTTGTAAAAATGGATTTTAATGAGAGTTTATGGTTCACTAAATTACAAATACTTCCACATAATTAAAATTTTATTGCACAAGAAACAGTTTGTTCTCCTGTTAAGAAAATAGCTAAATAAGCAGAGAAATCTAGTCTGTACTTTGATCAAAGCTAATCAGATATGAATTCAGATAAATAATACACTATTTTTTCTGAAAGTACAATTAACATTTGCATATTTGATGAGTACAGATTCTATTTTTTATTCCTTTTTGTGTATTTTCCTTTTCCTTTGTTCCTCCCTCCTTTACATTCTCTGTCCTTTCTCCTTTCCAAACTTTTATCTTTCTGAACAGGGGCAAACATTCACATTAAAATACAATTGAGGAGCCAGAGCCAAGATGAAGACTGGAAGGTAGCTGCACCAGTATGAGCTCTGACAACAATTGCTAGAAAGCCTTAGTAATCCTGGCCTTCAGTGGGACAAATGAGGCATCCTAAATGTGAGTCCAAGAATGTGACTTTAATTCAATTTGGGTTAAAAATTAGAGCAAAATGAAAGGAAATTTCTTGATTATTTCTCTCAGCCCCCCTCTTCCCATAACCAGACCCAGGGTTTTGGAGCTGCTGCTAGCAGGCTCCCTGCTGAGCTCCTTTCTTTACCAAGATTCCTGACCCACCAGGGTGCCATTCCAACCACTCTTCCAAATTTCTAGGATATTTCTGTTTTTCCTCTGAGTAAGGGACTTAGACCCATCTGGAGTGACAATTAGCTAATGAAGCAAGCCTCACCCAGGCTGGGAAAGGCTGCTAGAAAGATTTTTTTTTCTTTGGTTTGGTTTTGTGTTTTATTTCTCAATCAGTTGACTAGACTGAATATGCATATGCTAACTGGGAGCTGTCCAAGCTGCAGACCCACTGCTTGGGCTTTTTACTCTGTTCTATTTTACTAATACTATTATATAAACACATATATCCCTTTCGCCCTCCTCCCTCAGGTTGACCAAAACTAACTCTTAGTATACCTCCCATTGCTAGGCAACAAGAACTATCACTCACTGTGAGAGAAACTTGTCTCACTTTTCATACCTCTCTGTCCACTCTTGCCCTTCTCCCATCTCCAAGCCACTTAAAAAAACAAAAACAAAAACACAACTCTCCTTTCACTGCTTTTTTAAAACAGTTTTATTCTTTTCTCTCTTTTTTCCCATCTTCCTTTCTCCCTTCCTCCTCCCTCTGCCTTCTGAATTCACAGATACTCATTTGTGAACTATTTCAGGGAAGAAATCTGACTCAGAGCGGACTCTGTTTGTGTTTGTCTCCACTCTACTTCCCCTTCTCCTCTTGCTACCCCTAGAATTTACAGTGGACAGTAGATTTGCATACTTGTCTATTCCTATTATCCCTTTTTCCCTTTCTCTTTCTTTTTCATTTGGATATGGTTGCTATTTTTTCATGAACTGGAGACATTGTGGGACTAACTGGTATTGGTTAAACTGCTGCAGTCATTTCTTTAGTTACTATTGTAATTTCTGAGGGTGGTGATTGCATTTGTCATAAAGGCATTTAGTATAGTGTGGCTTGTATTCAAAACACAATAACTGAGGAATAACAGAAAATAAAAATTAAAAAACACATTAAAAAATGGGTAGATCAAGAGCAAGTAAAACTGCTACTACAATGAATGAAAACTAGAGCCCAGAAGAAACTACAAATCAGCCAGAAGTAACCATAGATAAGAAAAGCATGCAAGCAATAATAAATATATTAGTCACAGAAATGAAAACAACTTTGGAAGAAAGGGATAGCAGTATTAGGGAAACAACAGATGAGACCCTCAAGGAAAATACTAACTGCCTTGAGGCAATTAGAGAATTGAAAGATGAAATGAAGAAAGCAGCTGAGGGAAGGGAAAGCAGACTAGCAGAAGCAGAAAACTGAATTAGGTAGACAGAGGATGAGCTAAAGAAAACTAAGAAAGAGGTGAAAGAACTCAAAAAGAACTCAAAAAAAACACTGAAAACAACAATAGAGACATATGGGATGATCTCAAAAGAAGCAACATTCATATAATTGCCTGCCAGAGGAAGACAGAGAAGAAGGGGGAGGAAACTTTCTAGAGGAAATTATAGAAGAAAACTTCCCAGACCTGAATAACAGAAAGGACGTTAAGATTCAAGAGGCCCAGAGAGTTCCAAACAGAATCAACCCAGACCTGAAGATACCAAGAGACATCATAGTCACAATGAGAAGAAGTAAAGATAAAAAAAGTATCCTAAAAGCTGCAAGAGAAAAACAAAAAGTCACATACAGGGGAAAACCATAAGACTATAAGCAGACTTCTCCACTCAAACTCTAAAAGCCAGAAGAGAATGGCAAGATATCTACTGAGCTCTGAATGAAAAAGGGTTCAACCAAGGATAATATATCCTGCTAGACTTTCATTAAAACAAGATGGAGTCATCAAAACCTTCTCAGACAAACAACAGTTAAAGGAAGCAACTGTCATCAAACCCTCTCTGAAAGAAGTTCTAAAAGACCTCTTATAAAAAAGAGCATCACCATAATACTTGAAACATAACAGAACAAATAAAAACTTGTTGAACAATGTCACTACAACACATTACATCCATATTATCAATAAATGTCAATGGCTTAAACTCACCCATCAAAAGGCAAAGAGTGGGATGATGGATCAGAAAACGTAACCCAACATATGCTGCTTGCAAGAATCCCACTTGACCCAACATGACAAACACATACTTAAAGTGAAAGGGTGGAAAACTATCCTACAGGCTAATGGACCACAAAAAAAAGGCAGAAACAGACATTCTTATCTCTGACACAATAGATATTAAATGAAATAAAATAATAAAAGATAGGCAAGGTCATTACATAGTGATTAAAGGATCAATCAGCCAAGAAGATTTAACAATTAATAACATCTATGCACCCAGTGAGGGACCATCTAAATGCTTCAAGCACCTACTCAAAGAAGTTAAAAATAAATCAATAGTAATACAATAATAGTGGGAGACTTTAACACCCCACTCTCACACTTAGACAGATCAACAAAGCAAAGAATCAACAAAGAAACAAGAGAATTAAATGAAGAGATGGACAGACTCCTTCAGAGTCCTTCACCCCAAAAAAACTGGAATACACATTCTTTTCAAATCGACACAACACATACTCAAGTATAGACCACAAGTTACGACACAAAGACAGCATCAACAAATTCAAGAGCATTGAAATAATCCCAAATATCTTCTCAGACCACGATGGAGTACAGTTAACATTTAACAATAAACAGAAAATTATTAAAACTCACAGAATTTGGAAACTAAACAACACACTGCTTAAGAACCACTGGGTGAGAGAGACACTCAAGCAGGAAATTGAAATTTTTCTGGAAACAAATGAAAATGAAGACAAAACCTATCAAAATATTTGGGACACAGGTAAAGCAGTACTGACAGGGAAACTCATAGCCATACAATCACATATAAAACAACAAGAAAACACCAAAATAAACAACCTTACTACACACCTTAAGGACTTAGAGGAAGAGGAACGAAGGAACCCTAAAGCAACCAGAAGGACAGAAATCACTAAAATTAGAGCAGAAATAGACAACATCGAAAATAAGAGAACCATACAGAAGATCAATGAAGCCAAATGTTGGTTCTTTGAAAGATTAAACAATTTGTATATGGCTCTGGGGAGAATATTCATTTTGATGATATATATTCTTCCAATCCATGAGCATGGGATATCTTTCCATTTCTTGGTATCAGTTTCTAGTTCCTTGAGTAGTGATTCATAATTTTCAGCATACAAGTCTTTCACTTCTTTGGTCAACTTTATTCCTAGGTATTTGATTGATTTTGCTGAGAAAGTAAATGGGAGTGATTTCTGATTGTCTTATTCTTCAGATTTAGTGTTTGCATAAAGAAATGCCACTGATTTTTGTACATTGATTTTGTATCCTGATACCTTGCTATATTGCCTAATAACTTCCAGTAGTTTTCTGCTGGATTAATGAGTTTTTTCTATGTATACTATCATATCATCTGCAAATAGTAAGAGCTTGACTTCTTCCCTTCCAATCTGTATTCCTTTGATTTCTTTCTCTTACCTGATTGCTATGGCAAGAACTTCCAATACTATGTTGAAGAATAACGGTGACAGTGGACAGCCTTGTCTAGTCTCCGATCTGAGGGGGAATGCTTTCAGCTTCTGTCCATTGAGTATGATGTTGGCTGTAGGTTTGCTATATATAAACTCCACTATCTTGAGGAATTTCCCACCTATTCCCATTTTTTGTAGAGTTTTGAGCATGAATGGGTGTTGGATTTTGTCAAAATATATAAAGATCTCAGCAAACTTAGCACCAAAAAAGCAAATTACCCCATCCAAATATGGGCAGAGGATATGAACAAAACATTCACTACAGAGGAGATCCAAAAGGCTAACAAACATATGAAAAATTGCTCTAGGTCGCTGATTGTCAGAGAAATGCAAATTAAGACAACACTAAGATACCACCTCACTCCTGTAAGAATGGCATACATCAAAAAGGACAGCAACAACAAATGCTGGACAGGATGTGGGGACAGAGGAACCCTTTTACATTGCTGGTGGGAATGTAAATTGGTACAGCCTCTGTGGACAGCAGTCTGGAAAACTCTCAGAAGGCTAGACATGGACCTTCCATATGATCCAGTAATTCCTCTCCTGGGATTATACCTCAAGGACTCCATAACACCCAACCAAAAAGAGGTGTGTACTCCTATGTTCATAGCAGCACAATTCATAATAGCTAAAACCTGGAAGCAACCCAGGTGCCCAACACCAGATGAGTGGCTGAGAAAGCTGTGGTATATATACACAATGGAATACTATGCAGCTATCAAGAACAATGAACCCACCTTCGCTGACCCATCTTGGACAGAGCTAGAAGGAATTATGTTAAGTGAACTAAGTCAGAAAGATAAAGATGAGTATGGGATGATCCCACTCATCAACAGAAGTTGAGTAAGAAGATCTGAAAGGGAAACTAAAAGCAGGACCTGACCAAATTGTAAGTAGGGCACCAAAGTTAAAACTCTGTGATGAGGGGTAGACATGCAGCTTCCTGGGCCAGTGGGGGGTGGGAGTGGGTGGGTGGGATGGGTCACAGTATTTTGGTGGTGGATATGGTGTTTATGTACATTCCTAGTAAAATGTAGTCATATAAATCACTAGTTAATTAATATGAGAGGGGGAAAATCAATTGTATGTCTCAAAGTTTTTCAAAACACAAACTGAATCTTTTTAATATATAGGCTGTGTATTTGATATGCAGACTCTCTCAAAAACCTAGAACAAGTAGATCAGAAGTAACCAATAGCCCAGCTATATACAAGATACTGGGTACTGTACAGCAAACCATAACAAAGGGACTTTTCAAAGTTAACCCAATTACCAAATAAAGTGATGATAACATTAACTATCAATTGTCTTTTTGAACCCTAAGACAGCAGGAATCTCACATCTCCACTATAGAGCCTCTACTTCCCCCAGTCCTGGAACCTTCAGATAGGGCCCACTTTCCCATATGCCTCTCCCAATCCATATCAAATAACATTGCATCTGCCGATCATAACCTAAAAAACGCAACGATTGCCACCTCAGCATGCTTCACTTCAGAGACTTCAAGTGTGGAATGACAAACCTTCAACTTCATTACTCGGGTGAGACCTTTCCTTTCATAGTATACTCTAATTTCATCTCACAAAGTCCCAAAACCTAGATATACACCAGTTTCTGTGAAAGAGAGCATATGTTCACACGTATCTGTAAACTACTGCAAAATATTTACCTGAAAGCAGAAGTACACTAGAGGCTGCAATGAGTACCCCCCTAACACTTCCTCTCCACTATTCCAAGCTTTGGGTCCATGATTGGTCAACAATTTGTTTGGCTTTGTATGTTAACTCTCTTTACAGTCACTGGGTTCCAGATATCATCAGGATGCCAGCCAGCCTTCCCTGGACTGAAGACCCCACAAATGTGTCCTGGAGCACCGCTTCCCCAGAGGCCCACCCTACTAGGGAAAGAGAGAGGAAGACTGGGAGTATGGACTGACCAGTCAACGCCCATGTTCAGCGGGGAAGCAATTACAGAAGCCAGACCTTCTACCTTCTGCAACCCACAATGACCCTGCACCCATGCTCCTGGAGGGATAGAGAATGGGAAAGCTATCAGGGGAGGGGGTGGGATATGGAGATTGGGTGGTGGGAATTGTGTGGAGTTGTACCCCTCCTACCCTATGGTTTTGTTAATTAATCCATTATTAAATAAAAAAAAAGAAAGATTAAACAAAATTGATAAACCCTAGCCAGACTTACTAAACAAAAAAGGGAGAAGACTTACATTCATAGAATTATAAATGATAGAGGAGATATCACAACTGACACCACAGAAATCCAGAAAATCATGCGAAACTTCTATGAAGATCTATATGCCACCAAGCTAGAAAATCTGGAAGAAATGGAAAAATTCCTAGAAGCATATGCCCTTCCAAAATTGAAACAATAAGAACTACAAAACCTAAATGCACCAATCACAGACAAAGAAATTGAAACTGTTATTAAGAATCTCCCCAACAACAAAAGTCCTAGACCAGATGACTTCACAAATGAATTCTACAAAACCTTCAGGAAACAATTAATACCCATACTCCTAAAGCTTCTCCATAAGAGCAAAGAAACAGGAATACTCCCTTCCACCTTCTATGAAGCCAACATCACCCTGATACCAAAAGCTGATAAGGACAGAACAAAAAAGGAAAACTACAGACCAATATCTCTGATGAACATAGATGCCAAAATATTAAACAAGATCTTGGCCAACCGGATACAGCAGCATATCAAAAAAATTGTTCATCACCACCAAGTGGGATTCATCCCAGGAATGCAAGGCTGGTTCAACATACATATGTCTATCAATGTCATTCACCACATCAATAAAAGCAAAGCCAAAAACCACATGATTATCTCAATAGATGCAGAGAAAACCTTTGACAAAATTCAACACCCATTCATGCTCAATACTCTACAATAAATGGGAATAGGTGGGAAATTCCTCAAGATAGTGGAATCCAGCAACATCATACTCAATGGACAGAAGCTGAAAACGTTTCCCCTTAGATCAGAGACTAGACAGGGCTGCCCACTATCACCATTACTCTTCAACATAGTATTGGAAGTTCTTGCCATAGCAATCAGGCAAGAGAAAGAAATCAAAGGGATACAGACTGGAAGGGAAGAAGTCAAGCTCTCACTATTTGCAGATGATATGATAGTATACATAGAAAAATGTAAAGAATCCAGCAGAAAACTACTGGAAGTTATTAGGCAATATAGCAAGGTATCAGGCTACAAAATCAATGTACAAAAATCAGTGGCATTTCTTTATGCAAGCACTAAATCTGAAGAATAAGACATCCAGAAATCACTCCAATTTACTGTTTCAGCAAAATCAATAAAATACCTAGGAGTAAAGCTGCCCAAAGAAGAGAAAGACTTGTATTCTAAAAACTATGAGTCACTCTTCAGGGAACTAGAAACTGATACCAAGAAATGGAAAGATATCCCATGATCATGGATTGGAAGAATATCTATCATCAAAATGAATATTCTCCCCAGAGCCATATACAAATTTAATGCAATACTCATCAAAGTTCCACCAAGCTCTTTTAAGAAAATAGAACAAAAACTACAATCGCTTATCTGGAATCTGAAAACACCTAGAATTGCCATCTTGAGGAAAAGAAACAGAAATGGAGGCATCACACTCCCAGATCTCAAACTATATTATAAAGCCATCATCATCAAAATAGCATGGTACTGGAACAAAAATAGGCACACAGACCAGTGGAACAGAATTAAAAGCCCAGAAATAAATCCCCACACCTATGGACATCTCATCTTTGATAAGGGGGCCCAAAGGATTAAATGGAAGAAGGAGGCTCTCTTCAATAAATGGGGCTTGGAAAACTGGGTTGTAATATGCAGAAGAATGAAAATGAACCACCTTATCTCACCAGAAATAAAAATCAACTCCAAATGGATCAAAAACCTGGATGTCAGATCAGAAAGGATCAAATACTTAGAGGAAAACATTGGTAAAACACTTTCCCACCTACACCACAAGGACATCTTTGATGAATCAAACCCAATTGCAAGGAAGACTAAAGCAGAAACAAGCCAATGGGACTACATCAAATTGAAAAGCTTTTCCTCAGCCAAATAAATTATCACACAAACAGAGACCCCTCACATAATGGGAGAAGATTTTCACATGCCAAACATTAGACAAGAGACTAATCACCAAAATATAGAAAGAACTCAGCAAACTTAGCACCAAAAAATGACACCATTCAAAAATGGGCAGAGGATATGAATAAGACATTTACTTCAGACGAGATCCAAAAGGCTAACAAACATATGAAAAACTGCTCCAGGTCGCTGATTGTCAGAGAAATGCAAATAAAGACAACACTAAGATACCACCTCACTCCTGTGAGAATGGCATACATCAAAAAGGACAGCAGCAATGCTGGAGAGGCTGTGGGGATAGAGGAACCCTTTTGCACTCCTGGTGGGAATGTAAATTGGTCCATCCTCTCTGGAGAGCAGTCTGGAGAACTCTCACAAGACCTTCCATATGACCCAGTAATTCCTCTCCTGAGGTTATACCCCAAGGATTCCATAATGCCCAACCAAAAAGATGTGTGTACATCTATGTTCACAGCAGCAAAATTCATAATAGCTAAAACGTGGAAGCAACCCAGGTGCCCAACAGCAAATGAGTGGCTGAGAAAGCTGTGGTACATATACACAATGGAATACTATGCAGCTATCAAGAACAATGAACCCACATTCACTGACCCATCTTGGACAGAGCTAGAAGGAATTATGTTAAGTGAGCTAAGTAAGAAAGATAAAGATAAGTATGGGATGTCCTCACTCATCAACAGAAGTTGAGAAAGAAGAACAGAAAGGGAAACTCAAAGCAGGATCTGATTAAACTGAGAGCAGGGCACCAATGTAGAAACCCTGTGGTGAAGGGGAGGATGGCCATTGGGCTTCCTGGTGCGATGGGGGTGGGAGGGTGGGACACAGTCTTTTGGTGGTGGGAATAGTATTTATGTACATTCCTATTAAAGTGTAAACATATAAACCACTATTTAATTAATATGAGAGGAGAAAAATGATCATATGTCTAGAACGTCTTAAATCAAAGACTGAGTCTTTTTAATACATAGGCTGAGTCTTTGATATGTGTACTCTCTCAAAAGCCTAGACCAGGGAGAACAGAAGCAACCAGTAGCACAGCTAGATACAAGATGCTGGGAATTATACCCCAAACCCTACCAAAGGGGCTTTCCAACGTTAACCTAATCACCAAATAATGTGATGATAACAATAACTATCCATTGTCTTCTTGAACCCTAAGACAACAGGAACCTCACATTTCCAGTATAGAGCCTATATTTCCCCCCAGTCCTGAAACCTTAGGGTGAGGCCCACTTTCCTACATGCTGCTCTCAATTCAAATCAAATAATATTGCATCCACGGATCGCAACCTAATCAACGCAATGAGTGCCACCACAATGTGCTTCACTTCAGACTGTGACCAGAGACTTCAGGTGTGGAATGACAGCCCTTCAGCTTCATCACTTGGGTGAGACCTTTCCTTTCATAGTATTCTCTAATTTCATTCCAGGTGGTCCACTCCCCAATAAAGTCCCCAAACCTATATATATAGTCCAGGTCACCTGAGATAGAGCATAGGTTCACATGTGCCCATAACCTAAGGGAAAAATATATATCTGAAAGCAAAAGTACACAAGAGCATGCAGGGAATACCCCCCCAATACTTCATCTGCATTATTCCAGTCTTTAGGTCCATGATTATTCAACAATTTGGTTGACTTTTTATGTTAACTCTCTTTTCAGCCACCAGGTTCCAGATGCCAACAAAATGCTGACCAGAGTTCCCTGGACAGATGACCCCATCAATGTGTACTGGAGCGCCACTTCCTCAGAGCTCCACCCTACTAGAGAAAGAGAGAGGCAGACTGGGAGTATGGACCGACCAGTCAACGCCCATGTTCAGCAGGGAAGCAATTACAGAAGCCAGACCTTCCACCCTCTGCAACCCACAAAGACCCTAGATCCATGCTCCCAGAGAGATAGATAATGGGAAAGCTATCAGGGGAGGGGATGGGATATGGAGATCGGGTTATAGGAATTGTGGAACTGTACCCCTCTTATTCTTTGGTTTTGTTAATGTCTCCTTTCTTAAATAAAAAAAATTAAATTAAATAAATACAATTGAGTTACCAAGAACAAAGATAGGTATACATTATTAAAATAGGTCAAGAAATGTGCCTTTTCATTTTTTTTTAATTATCTTTATTTAAGCAGCCAGAAATTGAGAGGGTAGGGGGAAATAGAGAAGGAGAAAGAAATAGAGACACCTGCAGCACTGCTTCACCACTCACAGAAATTTACCCCTGCGTGATGATTACTGGGGGCTTGAACCCAGGTCCTTGCACATTATAACGTGTGTTGGACCAGGTGCTACACCTCTTAGCCCAGTTTTTCATTTTTTGCATTCCCTTCCTTATTGGCAGGGCTTTACAGTATACCTGTTGATACACAGGTACAATATCTCATGCCTTTTTCTCTTCTTTTTTTGTTAGTAATTTAATATTGATTTACAAAATTATGAGACAACAGTGATATAATTCTACACTGTTCCCACCATCATGTTCGTTCTGAAAAAGAAACTCAAGTCAGCATATCAAGAGGCTGTCATTTGCAAACATACCTTCTAAGAAGATGATATTACTTGAATTATACTGTCTCTGAGCACTTGAGTTCTTTGCCATCTCTCCCTATATTTTCCAAGAGCAACAATATGATAGTACCTTATGCCCCACTTCTAATATATTCAGTCAGTTTCTTTTCACTTGAAATCAAATTAATTCCATGGGCACTGAAATCAGAAAGTAGCCCCTTTAGATTCTTTACATATCCTATACATTCAACGATTTGACTCCCAGTACCCCAAAGAGCCTCACAAGCATGCCTATTGCATTTGTCTTTTGTCAACCTACCCAATACTATCAGTGGGCCCCTTATTACCTTGTTTATTCCTGACCTCCTTCCCATTTCTTTAAGTTTATTTGTACGTTATTCATGTGAATAAAGCAATGAAATAGTATGTAAACCCTAATATTTGTTAGGTCATACTAACAGAAACAAAAGTGTTTTAAACAATCAAATGTTACCATTACTATTTGGAAATTTGCAGTCAATGTTTACGAAGGTGTGATAGCACAAGGATCTTGGTTGAAATAAAACGGAGTTGTTTCCTGATCATACTATATAATTATTTGAAGACAACAAGTACAAAACAATACCTTAGCTTAGTTTGGGAATGAAAGAAATACTTTTAAAATGTGCTTTATTTATTTATTTGGGATAAAGACAGAGTGGATTTGAAAGAGAAGGGGGAAGTAGAAGGAGACAAGAGAGAGAAACTCAGCTGCAATACTGGTTCACTGCTTCTGAAGCTTCCCTTGCACACATATAGGTGGGCACTAGAGGCCTGAACCCAGGTCTTTGCCCATGGTGCACTCTAAGGTTGCCACCACCCAGCCCCAGAGGAAATATTTTAAGTGTCAGTATAGGATAAATATTACTGTTTGAAAAACAGTTTTTACAAGTCATTCATTAGGTAGGAAGTGAGGTTTGAAGGTGGTTTACAGGTCACTATATATCCTATTGAAATTCTCATTTTTTTTCTTTTCTTTATGAAAAGGAAATGCTGACAAAACCCTAGGATAAGAGGGGTACAACTCCACACAGTTCCCACCACCAGAACTCCGTATCCCATCCCTCCCCTGATAGACTATGCGCATGCACGTCATAATGAAAAAGAATACAAGCATCGTAAGGTAGATAACAGTCTAGAACGGTCAAAGCCAGCATCATAGATTTAAGGCTCCAAAGCTAGACCCGTTGCAGAGAGGAGCTACTAATGGATTTTTTTCTTGATTCTGTTAAATGTTGTTCTTGAGCCATTTCAAATCACAATACTATACTGAAGATGAAAACAAGAATTTCATAGTAATAGACACATAAATTTCCTAGAGGGGAAATTATGATAGAGTGTGAGAGAAATGAAGAGACATCGTTTTATCTTAAAGAGATTCACGCTTTTTTTTTTTTGTTTTACCATTCTCTTGTTCCAATAAGTGTGACGAAGAAAACTACAGCAAGAGGTTTGAAGAAACAGAAGTGTTGTATTGTTCATAATCTACCTGCAAAAACAGGATTAAGTTAGTGACTGAAACAAAAGAATTATAACAATACTGTAAAAGCAGTAAAAACAGTCACTAAGAATTTTAAAGTAAAAAAATTGTGTAGGGGCCAGGCGGTGGCACACCTGATTAAGGGCACACACTGCAGTGCACAAGGAACCAGGTTCAAGCCCCCGGTCCCCATCTGCAGGGGGAAGGCTTCATGAGTGGTGAAGCAGGACTGCAGATGTCTCTCTGTCTCTCTTCCCTCTCCAGGCTCAATTTCTGTTTGTCTATCCAATTATAAATTAATAAAAATGTATTTTAAAAAAGAATTATGTAAAAACAAAATTAAAATACTTATTAAATTGAAAGAAGAAAAGTATGTTTATTTATATGGTAATGATAACTATGTAAAGTCCATAATTTCCAAAGCGCTGCTACTATTGATAGACTAATGGTTAGGAGTCAGGATGCCAAAATTAAATCCAAAGTCTGTGACATATTAACTAAATAACATGGACAATATTACATATATGTATATTCCCTCTTTCTCCATCTCTCCTGAGACTCTGCTAAATGTTGAGCTCTCAAGACAAAAACTAATATTACATATTTAATATATATATATAATAGTTTTTGTACAACATTTGTGATACATTTTACTGATAAAATGTTTGAGATACATAGCTCATAAAGGTAACTCATTCATACATTGTGTGTATCAACATTATCCCCTTAAAAGAAAAATTACATATTCAGAGCGTCATATTTACAAAATTATATTAACACATGATCAACCTACTAGTTTTAATACAGTTTAAATAGTTTTAGAACGTAACACGTGAAAATAAAACACATGAAGTTGAGGGGTTCCTTTTTTTTTTATTTATTTTTTATTTAAGAAAGGATTAATTAACAAAACCATAGGGTAGGAGGGGTACAACTCCACACAATTCCCACCGCCCAATCTCCATATCCCACCCCCTCCCCCGATATCTTTCCCATTCTCTATCCCTCTGGGAGCATGGACCCAGGGTCATTGAGGGTTGCAGAAGGTAGAAGGTCTGGCTTCTGTAATTGCCTCCTCGCTGAACATGGGCGTTGACTGGTCGGTCCATACTCCCAGTCTGCCTCTCTCTTTCCCTAGTAGGATGGGTCTCTGGGGAAGCTGAGCTCCAGGACACATGGGTGGTTTCTTCAATCCAGGGAAGTCTGGCCGGCATCCTGATGACACCTGGAACCTGGTGACTGAAAAGAGAGTTAACATACAAAGCCAAACAAATTGTTGAGCAATCATGGACCCAAAGCTTGGAAAAGTGGAGAGGAAGTATTAGGGAGGTACTCACTGCAAACTCTAGTATACTTCTGCTTTCTTACTTTGGTGCCATACTCCAAACTCAGTAAATTTCTGCTTTGCGTTTCTACTTCTTTTGTTTTTTACATGCATAACATTCCCCAGATTCCCATTTAGCAATACAACCCCCACTATTTCATTCATAATTTTTCATGGACCTGTATTCTCCCCACCCACCCACCCACCCCATAGTCTTTTACTTTGGTGTAATACTCCAATTCCATTTCAGGTTCGACTTGTGTTTTCTTTTCTAATCTTGTTTTTCAACTTCGGCCTGAGAGTGAGATCATCCCATATTCATCCTTCTGTTTCTGACTTATTTCACTCAACATGATTTTTTCTTTTTTTTTTTTTTTTTTAATTTTTTTTTATTAAAGAAAGGATTAATTAACAAAACCATAGGGTAGGAGGGGTACAACTCCACACAATTCCCACCGCCCAATCTCCATATCCCACCCCCTCCCCCGATAGCTTTCCCATTCTCTATCCCTCTGGGAGCATGGACCCAGGGTCATTGAGGGTTGCAGAAGGCAGAAGGTCTGGCTTCTGTAATTGCTTCCTCGCTGAACATGGGCGTTGACTGGTCGGTCCATACTCCCAGTCTGCCTCTCTCTTTCCCTAGTAGGATGGGTCTCTGGGGAAGCTGAGCTCCAGGACACATTGGTGGTGTCTTCAATCCAGGGAAGTCTGGCCGGCATCCTGATGACACCTGGAACCTGGTGACTGAAAAGAGAGTTAACATACAAAGCCAAACAAATTGTTGAGCAATCATGGACCCAAAGCTTGGAAAAGTGGAGAGGAAGTATTAGGGAGGTACTCACTGCAAACTCTAGTATACTTCTGCTTTCTTACTTTGGTGCCATACTCCAAACTCAGTCAATTTCTGCTTTGCGTTTCTACTTCTTTTTTTTTTTTTTTTTACATGCATAACATTCCCCAGATTCCCATTTAGCAATACCACCCCACTATTTCATTCATCATTTTTCATGGACCTGTATTCTCCCCACCCACCCTCCCACCCCAGAGTCTTTTACTTTGGTGTAATACTCCAATTCCATTTCAGGTTTGACTTGTGTTTTCTTTTCTAATCTTGTTTTTCAACTTCGGCCTGAGAGTGAGATCATCCCATATTCATCTTTCTGTTTCTGACTTATTTCACTCAACATGATTTTTTCAAGGTCCATCCAAGATCGGCTGAAAACGGTGAAGTCACCATTTTTTACAGATGAGTAGTATTCCATTGTGTATATATACCACAACTTGCTCAGCCACTCATCTGTTGTTGGACACCTGGGTTGCTTCCAGGTTTTGGCTATTACAAATTGTGCTGCCAAGAACATATGTGTACACAGATCTTTTTGGATGGATGTGTTGGGTTCCTTAGGATATATCCCCAGGAGGGGAATTGCAGGGTCATAGGGTAGGTCCATTTCTAGCCTTCTGAGAGTTCTCCAGACTGTTCTTCACAGAGGTTGGACCAATTGACATTCCCACCAGCAGTGCAGGAGGGTTCCTTTGACCCCACACCCTCTCCAGCATTTGCTGCTGTTACCTTTTCTGATGTGTGACATTCTCACAGGAGTGAAGTGATATCTCATTGTTGTCTTGATTTGCATTTCTCTGACAATCAGAGACTTGGAGCATTTTTTCATGTGTTTCTCGGCCTTTTGGATCTCTTCTGTGGTGAATATTCTGTCCAATTCCTCCCCCCATTTTTGGATGGGGTTATTTGTTGTCTTGTTGTTGAGTCTGGTAAGCTCTTTATATATGTTGGTTATTAAACTCTTATCTGATGTATGGCATGTAAAGATCTTCTCCCATTCTGTGAGGGGTCTCTTGATTTGGGTAGTGGTTTCTTTTGCTGTGAAGAAGCTTTTTAATTTGATGTAGTCCCATAGGTTTATACTTGCCTTAGTCTTCCTTGTAATTGGATTCATTTCATTGAAAATGTCTTTAAAATTTATGCGGAAAAAAGTTTTTCCAATATTTTCCTCTAAGTATCTGATAGTTTCTGGTCTAACATCCAAGTCCTTGATCCACTTGGAATTTACTTTTGTATTTGGTGAAATACAGTGATTCAGCTTCATTCTTCTGCATGTTTCAACCCATTGTTTCCAACACCATTTGTTGAAGAGACTCTGCTTTCCCCATGTAATAGTCTGGGCCCCTTTGTCAAAGATTAGATGTCCATAGGTGTGGGACTTCATTTCTGGGCTCTCAATTCTATTCCACTGGTCAGTGTGTCTGTTCATGTTCCAGTACCAAGCAGTTTTGATGACAATGGCCCTATAATATAGTTTGAGATCTGGCAGTGTGATGCCTCCGGTTCTGTTCTTTTTTCTCAAGATTGTTTTGGCAATTCTAGGTCTTTTCTGGTTCCAGATAAACATTTGTAGCATTTGTTCTATTCTCCTTAAAAATGTGCTTGGGATCTTGATGGGGATAGCATTAAATTTGTAGATGGCTCTGGGTAATATATTCATTTTGATGATGTTAATTCTTCCAACCCATGAGCATGGAATATCTTTCCACTTCTTTGTGTCTTTTTCAATTTCTTTGAGTAGTGACTCATAATTTTCAGTATACAAGTCTTTCACTTCTTTGGTTAGGTTTATTCCTAGATATTTTATTGTTTTTGTTGCTATAGAAAAAGGAACTGATTTCTGGATTTCAATTTCTTCTAACTTAGTGTTTGCATAGAGGAATGCCACTGACTTTTGAATGTTAATTTTATAGCCTGACACATTACTGTATTGCCTGATGATTTCCAAAAGCTTCTTGCTAGATTCCTTAGGTTTTTCCATGTATATTATCATGTCATCTGCAAATAAGGAGAGTTTGACTTCTTCTCTTCCAATCTGTATTCCTTTAATTCCTTGCTCCTGCCTGATTGCTATGGCAAGAACTTCCAACACTATGTTGAATATTAATGGTGATAGTGGGCAGCCCTGTCTAGTACCTGATCTGAGGGGAAATGCTTCCAGTTTTTCACCATTGAGTATGATGTTGGCTGTAGGTTTGCTATATATATAGACTCCACTATCTTCAGGAATTTTCCATCTATTCCTATTTTTTGTAGTGTTTTGATCATAAAGGGATGTTGTATTTTGTCAAAGGCTTTCTCTGCATCTATTGATATGACCATGTGGTTTTTGGTCTTGCTTTTGTTGATGTGGTGGATCACATTGATTGATTTACGTATATTAAACCAACCTTGCATGCCTGGGATAAACCCCACTTGGTCATGATGAACAATCTTTTTGATATACTGCCGTATCCGGTTGGCTAGAATTTTGTTCAATATTTTCGCATCTATGTTCATCAGAGATATTGGTCTGTAGTTTTCTTTTTTGGTTGTGTCCCTGTCTGCTTTTGGTATCAGGGTGATGTTGGCTTCATAGAAGCTGGCAGGGAGTATTCCAGTGTCTTCAATCTTCTGGAAGACTTTTAAAAGTAGAAGTATTAGTTCTTCTTTGAAAGTTTTGTAGAATTCATTTGTAAAACCATCTGGTCCAGGACTTTTATTTTTGGGAAGATTTTTGATAACTGTTTCAATTTCATTAGCTGTGATGGGCCTGTTCATGTTATCCACTTCCTCTTTACTTAGTTTTGGAAGTTGGTAGGTATCTAGGAAATCATTCATTTCTTCCAGGTTCTCTAGCTTGGTGGCATATAGTTGTTCATAGAAGCCTCGCATGATATGTTGAATTTCTGCAGTGTCTGTTGTGATATCTCCTCTTTCATTTACTATCCGATTTATTTGGGTCTTCTCCCTTTTTTGTTTTGTGAGTCTGGCTAAAGGTTTGTCGATTTTGTTTACTCTTTCGAAGAACCAACATTTACTTTCATTGATCTTTTGTATGGTTTTCCTATTCTCAATGTTATTTATTTCTGCCCTAACTTTAGTAATTTCTGTCCTTCTGGTTGCTTTAGGGTTCCTTTGTTGTTCTTCTTCTAGGTCTTTAAGATGTGCAATCAGGCTGTTTATTTGTGCCTTTTCTTGTTTCCTAATGTGTGCTTGTATAGCTATGAACTTCCCTCTTAGGACTGCTTTAGCTGTGTCCCAAATATTTTGATAGCTTGTGTCTTCATTTTCATTGAACTCTCGAAACATTTTGATTTCTTCCTTGATTTCCTCTTTGACCCAGAAGTTTTTAAGAAGTGTACTGTTGAGCTTCCACATTTTGGCACTGTTACTAATCTTTTGTTGATTGTTAAGTGTTAGTTTAATTCCACTGTGGTCTGAGAAGATGCTTGGGATGATTTCAGTGCTCTTGAATAGGCTGATGCTGTCTTTGTGGCCTAACATATGGTCTATCCTTGAGAATGATCCATGTGGATTTGAGTAAAATGTGTATTCCAGTTTCTTGGGATGAATGACTCTGAAAATGTCCAATAGTTCTAGTTTATCTATCTCTTCATTTAGCTCCCTTATGTCTTTACTGATTTTCTTCCTGGATGATCTGTCAAGTTGAGATAGTGGGGTGTTGAAGTCCCCTACTATGATTGTGTTACTGTTAATATATTGCTGTAGCTCTTTCAGTAGAAGTTTGATGTATTTAGATGGCTTCTCATTGGGTGCATAGATATTAATAATTGTTAAGTCCTCTTGATTGACTGATCCTCTGAGCATTAAGTAGTGTCCATTCCTATCTTTTTTAATCTTATCTATTTTAAAGTCTATCATGTCAGATATGAGAATAGCTGTTCCTGCCCTTTTTTGTGGGCTATTGGCTTGAATGATAGTTTTCCATCCTTTCACTTTAAGTCTGTGTTTGTCTTGTTGCGTTAGGCGAGTTTCCTGTAGACAACATATTGTTGGGTTGTGTTTTCTGATCCATCTTCCTACTCTGTGTCTTTTAATAGGTGAATTCAGGCCATTGACATTTATTGATATCAAAGATTGAAGATATTTTAACGCCATTCTTGTAGAGTTTTAGAGTGTTTTGATATATGTCCTATTTGTGGTGGTCTGGTTGTTTATAGGAGACCTTTCAGAACTTCTTTCAGGGCAGGCTTGGTGATGGTTGCTTCCTTCAACTGTTGCTTGTCTGAGAAGGTTTTGATGCTTCCATCTAGTCTGAATGACAATCTAGCAGGATACAGTATTCTTGGCTGAAAGCCTTTCTCATTGAGCACTCGATAGATATCTTGCCATTCTCTTCTGGCCTGTAGTGTTTGTATGGAGAAGTCTGCTGCTAATCTTATGGGTTTTCCTTTGTAGGTGACTCTTTGTTTTTCTCTTGCAGCCTTGAGGATCCTTTCTTTATCCTTATTCCTTTCCAATCTAAGTATGACATGTCTTGGTGTCTTTAGGTCTGGGTTAATTCTGTTTGGGACCCTCTGGGCTTCTTGAATCTTTATGTCTTTCGTGTTGTCTAGACTAGAGAAATTTTCAGCTATTATGGCCTGGAGAATGCTTTCTTCCTCCCCTTCTCTTTCTTCCTCTGGTAAGCCAATAATGCGTATATTGTTTCTTTTGAAGTCATCCCATAGGACTCTGTTGTTGTTTTCAGCATCTCTTAATCTCTTTTTGAGATCTCTTACTTCTTTTTTAGTTGTCTCTAATTCATCCTCAATCTTGCTAATTCTGTCTTCAGCCTCATTGATTCTATTCTCTCTGCCCTCTACTGCTTTCTGGAGTTCATCTATTTTGTTGCCCTGGTCTGATACTGTTTTAGCTTGTTCAGCTAGTTGCCTTCTTAGCTCAGCAATTTCAGCTTTCAGCTCTCTAATAACCATGCGATTATTAGAATTTTCTTCCATATTCTCATTTGTTGTTCCTGTAGTTCTGATTACAATTTTTTCAAATTCTTTACTCACTCCTGTTATTATTTCCTTAGCTAATGTTTGGATGTTGAACTCGTTGTTTTGTGCTTCGCCCTCTGGAGGACTTTTAGCTGGACTCTTGTCCTGGTTTGAGTCTCCATTATTTTTTCTTGTTGTTTTAACCATTTTATATAAGTTAACAGTTTTTTCAATCCCTGAGTTGGAGTTCAGTGGTGTAAAAGCCTTTTTTTTTTCCCCTGTAGGCTATGGTAGCCTGAGGGCTTTTAAACTATCAATAGGCTTCTTGGCTTAATCAATGACTCCTGACCAAGAGATAAAGCAGGGTGTGGCAGAGATAATCCAGTGGTTATGCAAAGAGACTTTCACAGCCCTTCAGCTATGCCACCGAGGTATAGGTCTTCTCCTGAGTTTCCCGGTTAGATCTCTGTGCCCTGGTGTCCCTCCCTGTTGCTGCTCCAGATTATGAGGGTAGTAGCAATGGAGACTCAGAGTTGTACTTGGTGAGTCTTTGGGGAGTCCTTTCCTCCCTTCAGCTGTCCCCTTGTTGGTGGAGCAGATTGGAGGTGGTGTCTCCACTGCCAAACTGTCGAACTGTTAGCAGTCACTTAATCTCTCCTTAGGCCCCTCTCTCCTCTCTGTCACCAGCCACGCGTGTTTGTACTCACGGGTGATTTACTGGGTTTCTGTGGTCATTCTAGTCCTGTCTTGTTTCGGTCCAGGTGGTCTCCTTTGGTATTCCTAGTTGATCCGGGAGAGGAGAGGAGAGGAGAGAAAGCGATCTCTGAGGGGTTCCTTAGTTTTAAAATTTATCACTTCAGTTTATCATTTCAAAGTGAGACCTATTTAACAAACCTCCAGTTACCTAAACACAATTAAAACTCATCATCGCTTATCAAAAATTAACATAGTTTGTGTGAGAACATCACACAACACATCACACCTCTCTAGGAGCATCACCCGCAGAGCTGTTAATGAATAAGCATAAGAAAACATGCCTTGACCTTGTTTCTCTAGATAGAGGGGAAAAGAGCACAACATAAAGAGGGCAGAAGACAAGCTAGCCAAGTCAGACAGTATAGAGAAAAGTTGTGTGGGTGTGTGTGTCTGCAAGTTTCTAAAACTGGGTGATGCAGTGACCACATGAAAAGAGACAACTGTATTTCAAGTAGTTTGTTAAAGAAACAAACAACAACAACAACAACAAAAACACCTGAGGGTAGATAGCAGAAATGCTTATGTAAAAAAATCCTCATGCCAGAGGCTCTGAAGTCCCCATTACCACCATAAGCCGGAGTTGTTAAGTGCTCTTGTAAAAAGAAAAGAAAAACAAAAAAATGATAGTGGATGGAAAAATAAAAATTTATGCCATCTGTTTCTATTAACTAAGCTTCCTTTTCTATAAGTCATTTCAAGAATAAAAAAGAAATCTCAAATCAGGAATCTCCATGTATTAATGAATCCTGTTTAACAATAATTTTGACTGTTTGCACAAATATAATTTTTAATTTTCAATAGGTATTTTATGTAAGGAATAATGAATATGTGTAATAGATGTTTCCCTTGTACTTTAAGCTAAATGAAGGCACATATTCAAAGTTCTAAAGGAGAGGGAATTCCAGCCACACATTTTATATCCTGCAAAATTGTCCTTGAAATATGAGGGAGAAATAAGGTTTTCTCAAATATTCAAAAACTAGAGGAATTTGCCACAATCAACCCCATATTACAAGAACGACTAAACTGAGTCCCACAAGAAAGGAGGAAGCAAAGGAATGCTCGTTCCAAACACCAAGTTGCAGATGCTACCATAATGTCAACCTGACTCGCCCATAGAGACAACCTCACCAATGTATCCTGAAACCCCCACCTTTCCATTGCCCTGCCCTAGTAGGGAAAGATAGGGACAGGCTGGGAATACGGATCAACGTGTCTGCTGGGAAATTGTGCCGATGCAGTCATATCTGCCATGTTGTCCCCCTCAGGCTACTGCTAGTTCCCGTGAGAGTTGGGACATTCTCGGAGTACTTGTTCAGCCATGTTGTACCCTCAGGGCATTGTCTATATTCCCACGATATTTGGAGTGCTTTGGTTACTCCTCCCCCCTCCCATTCTCATGAGAGTTATTATCCTATCCTGGAGTGCTATGGTTACTCCTCCCCCTTCCCATTCTCGTGAAAGCTGCTCCTATAAAAGCCCTTCTTCTTCCGCACCTCGTTCTCTTGCCAGCGCTTCACTCTGGTGTTCAGACCGCAGGAAAGGTTACTGCGTGAGGCGACCATTTTCGCTACCTCCACGTGGCCCAACCTGCCTCTCTAGCACCCAACTCTGAGGTGCCAGCGCAAATAAATATTTGTGTTTCCTCTTCGCTCTGGACCCCCTCTCTCTCTTCTCCACAGCCCTCGCACAACAACACGTGTCAATACCCATGTCCATTGAAGAAGCAATTACAGAAACCAGACCTCTGCACCCCTGGGTCCATGCTCCCAGAGAGATAAAGAATAGCAAAGCTTACAGTGGAGGGGATGGGATATGGAACTCTAGTGGTGGGAAATGTGTGGAATTTCACCCCTCTTATTCTATGGTTGTGTCGATATTTTCTATTTTACAAATAAATTTTTAAAAAAGAAAAAAAGAATAGAGGCAGGGCCATAGAAAAAGTTGCCAAATATATATAAGAAGAGATAGATATCTATAGAAATAATAGTCAACTAATATCTTTAACCTTGGGGGAACTGCTGTAGTTTCCGATGGAAGGAAATGTGACACAAAATGTTGGTGGTGGGAATGGTGTGGAATTATGCCCATATTATTTCATTATTTTATAAATCAGTAGTAAATAATAAAAATAAAATAAAAAATAAAATCATGCCAAAATCACATTTTATTCTTTAATTTAACTTAACGCTAACACCGATTCATAAACCGTTATGAAATTAATTGGAATTACTATGGAATAATTGGGCATTCTGGGTAAAGATTAATAGTATTAGATCCCTGAGTTCTATCAATTTTTAAGTTTATTATATTTCCTTGGTAGAAACTGAAGTTTCTTAAATGTTCATTTATATTTATTAAAGATTTTAAGTCTTTTTATTTATTTTAATTTATTTTAATATTTATTTGTTCCCTTTTGTTGCCCTTGTTTTATTGTTGTAGCTATTATTGTTGTTATTGATGTAGTCATTGTTGGATAGGACAGAGAGAAATGGAGAGAGGAGGGGAAGACAGAGAGGAGGAAAGAAAGATATCTGCTGACCCTCTTCACCGCCTGTGAAGTGATTCCCCTGCAGGTGGGGAGTCGGGGCTCGAATCATGATCCTTACGCTGGTCCTTGAGCTTTGCACCACATGCACTTAACCCATTCCCCTGCAGGTGGGGAGTCAGGGCTCGAATCATGATCCTTACGCTGGTCCTTGAGCTTCGCACCACATGCACTTAACCCGCTGCACTATTGCTCCACTCCCAAGTCTTTTTATTTATTATTGGGTAAAGACAGAGAGAACTGAGAAGGGGAGGGAGAGAAAGAAACACACCTGCAGCCCTGTTTCACCACTTATGAAGCTTCCCCCTGCACGTGGGGACCAGGGACTTGAAACCAGATCAGTGGGCACTGTAATGAGAGCACTTAGCCAGGTGTGCCACTGGCCTGGCCCCTTTGCTGGTTTATATTAAGTAAAGATTTACTCATTCTTAGATCTTTTCCCTTCACCTGGATGTTTAGTAGGGTTTTTGAAACAACACTGCAGGTTTGGGGTATATTTATAATAAAATTTGTCTATTATCTTCTTTGTCTTCCAGCTCAGTCTGAAGTAATTCAGAGAAGCTCTCCCTCTAATTGTTTAGAGAAATCGGAACCACAGATTAATATGAGATTTTATTACTAAGACATTTACATCATAATCTTAGATGAATGCTTTCTGCAGACTTAGTTCTGTAGACAACAGAGTTGTTTGAACTGAATTTTCTTTTAATGAGTCTATACACCAGAAACGGATTCCAGGTTGTGAATAGCAGTAAGGCCACACACATAAACAAATCTTTGAAAATCACAAATTCCAGTTCCGGATGCACTTTTAAAAGAGAGCAGAAGTTAATTGAATCATTTTTTTAAATTATTTTAAAAGACTCAATATTGGTTAGTGGATAAACAATCTTTGAATCAGACAACCTGAATTATCAACCTGATGTTACCACATATAATTTTGGAGAGCTCGTTTAATCCTCTCTGCCCCTGACTTTCCTAGGCTGGAGAATGATACCACTCTGTGTAATCAAGGCAGAAAATAAATTAGACATTGTGTGTGAGACATTATCCACCAGGGTTGACAAATGATAAGAATTTATTAAATATTAGTCACTATAATCAGGTTCCAGTGATGATAAGAATTAGAACAGTGGAGCTAAGAGGACATTCCAGGTATTGGAATTACTTTGATGAAAAGTTTAGAGTAAAATTACTCTCTATATAACCTTCTTCACCCTGTATGATTTAGTTGTGACCTACCTTTCTAATACTTCTTTCAAGGTATCTTGACAATGTTCATTAACATTCAGATACAGGGCTAGGGAGATAACATAATAGTTATGCAAAAGACTCTCATGCCTGAGGCTTTCCTGTTCAATCCCTAGCACCACACCACTATAAGACAGAGTTTAACAATGCTGTGGTCTCGGTCTCTCTCTCTCTCTCTCTCTTTCTCTCATAAAGTAAATATTTTTATTTATTATAAAAAAGATTCAGCTACAGTTACAATCATATTTTTTTCATTTGTAAAGATTTGTTTATTCTCCTATAAAAAAATACCATTGCAAATTTGAGGGCTATAACATAACCATTTCAGAGGATTCCTGAGGGAGAGATGGTAACCTTTGAATATCAGACTGTGGTAATGTGTAGGAAAGGCAATATTAAATATAGTTGGGTCAGGAGGACTTTTGTTTTTAAGTCTGTTTTTCCTACTTTTTTTTTTCTAAAAAAGGAAAAACAAATTGCCATGTCTGGCTTACTCTGTGTGTGTGTGTATACAGAGGAATAGCTTGGGCAGAGAGGCTGTATCATTCAAGAGGCAAAAAAAAAAAAAAAAAAAAAAAAAAAGATGACTTCCTCTGGCAGGGGAGCCTTAATGTTGCAGGTGGGGAACATGCATGATCACAGGAGAAAATTAGAATGTAGTTGCTGCTTCTCGTTCCTATGGAGAACCCAGAGTGTCTGTGTGGGAGGGAAGAATGTATAACTGTCTCTCAAGAGTTTTCCTATCTGAAAACACTCAATGTGCTATGAAATCAGCCAGGTCTGTTTTTAGGATAGAAATGTTAGTGTCTTCCTGTGCTCCTGAGTTTCGTGCCATGTGCACTTAACCTGCAGTGCTACAGCCTGACCCTCTGCCTATGCCTGTCTTAAACAATAGCAACAACAATAAAAATCATTCTGGTGAACTGGTCTGTCTGGTAAAGTAAGTCTTTAAAAAGTGTACTTCAGTTTGCGATGAAGTTAGATAATCAGAATTCAATCAGCTTTCTTAGTCTGACCCAATATTATTTCATTTTTCTAACTTGGACATTTTCTTTCATCTAAATCTCCAACTCTACACCAGGACATATATTGTTTGCTCACTTATTGACATGTACATGTATCTGCAACACACAGTGTCTTTGACTCTGACTGGTGCCACCTGCCTGCTAGTGGTCTACTTTACAGAGTTGAATGATCGCTGTCCTCACAGTATCCCTGTTTTTTGCACTCACATTTTTTGGCTTATATTAAATAAATACTTGTTTATCAGTTCTATTACTGATCTAATCACATATCAGACACAGGTTGGTTTTAGAGATACAGAAAATAGAAAACAATAGTGTCAGTCCTTTTGAGATGTTCACAGGCTTATGACAAAGATAATAAAATGCAAGCTTTATTAAAATACGATGACTGTGGCTTTGACAAAAGTACCCCTACTATTTGTAGATCTCTGATATCTCTTGGGAAACAGGGAGACAACTGAAAATTATTTAAGAATACAGATCACAGCTCAGGCTTTGTGCTTTTTATTCTCCTACATATTCCTCTCCCTTTATTGGCATAGAAATGTTAATGAAATACTTTTGAGTAACTGACAACCAAATCAAATCCATGTGGTCCATTAAGAATATAAAAATAAAATGAGTAAGATTTTCTATTTGGGAATCATTATTTGTGAAATGAAAGCATATTTTTTAATTAAAAAATGACCTTTAGTTTCTCTACTGTTGAGTAAAAGAAAGTGATTCAAGAAGAACATTTAATATCTTAATTCTCATAACTTGAAATAGATAATAATGTTTCATGGAAAAGTATACCGCTTTGCTTAAACCGTGTGACTTACCTCAATATAACTATTCTGGCAACTATCCTAAGTATTCAGCACTGTGGCTTTGTGTTAAGTAAGGTTTTTCACCTTAAATTCATCAAGTCAAATCTCAGATGGTTTAGAATAAAGAGAGGTTGATCACATACAGGATAGCAGAACAAAATATAACCTTCCCCAAAAGCTACAATCTGCCTTTGGGCAGAGTGGGAAAAAAATTAAAAAGTTAGAATAGCCTCAGGCCCCTCAATCAGGAATTATTCTTTGTACAGATGAATTCAAAGGAGGTGCTTCACTTCCTTGATACTCCCAGGGACTTTGACCCTCTTTTGTCCTCCAAAAATATAGCGCATCTCACTTGCCAAACAAATATTCAAATTTGTGACTTTCTTTTCTGAAACTATACTAAAGAAGTAAGTCCTCCATGATTTAATTGAGGGGCTGAAGAATTATTCAATGCACTAAAAGCAGGATGCCTTACTACCTTATCTACTTTAGGCCTTTTATTCAGGGTTTGTTTTTGTGCTTTCTTTTTTATCATCCTGAATTTGTCATTTAAGTCATTGTGTAGAGATGGAGAAAAAAGGATGTATTACTAAAGTCTTGGCTAAATTGTTTCCCAAGCACAAGTTATAAGGACTCATAAAGAAAGGTTGTTGAGAATTCCATTCCATTTTTATGAATTCTGTTGTTACATGTCAAACTCTTTCTTTAATTGTATTGCTGATTGTTCCAAAATATTCATTATCACCTGTATATTTTAGGATATGGGTACTCTTATAATAAAAAAAATTAAACAAAATGATAGTTCTGATGACTACAGTGAAGTACATCTTTTATTCTACTAGTTTATATGCTTTTTAAAAATATTTATTTATAAAAGGAAACACTGACAAAAAAAATAGGATAACAAGTGTACAACTTCACACAATTCCCACCACCAGAAGTCTGTATCCTATCCCCTCCCCTGATAGCTTTCCTAGTCTTTATCTCTCTGGGAGTATGGACCTAGGGTCACTATGGGGTGCAGAAGGTGGAAGGTACTCCTAGCTTGCCTCTCTCTTTCCCTAGTGGGGCAGGGATCTGGGGAAGCAGGGCTCCAGGACATATTGGTGGGGTCTTCTGCCCAGGGAGGTCCGGTTGACATCATGTTAGCATCTAGAACCTAGTGACTGAAAAAAGAGTTAACATATAAAGCCAAACAAATTGTTGACTAATCATGATACTAAAGGCTGGAATAGTTCATATGAAGAGTTGGGGGGAGGTCTCTGTTTTGAAGATAGTTAGTAGTCCTATTTTAATTAGATTCCAAAGAGCCCATGACTATACTAGCTTATATTTTTCAATTTATCTAATAAGTAAAAAGACAATGTATTTAAATTTAATGAGATACCCACGGATATTCAAAATTGTTGTATTGATAAAGGTTATGAAATGCAGTCAGAGGGTACATTTGAACTGATGATAAACCAATTCAGACTATATGTTGTGCAGGCATGAAATATTTTTATTGGTTTGCAATTTAGTTTCGCACCAGTATTTACGTAACTAGCTAGCTCTCTTTTAGCTATGTTTTATAGAATTAGTTTCATAAAAATTAAATTTCCAGCAAACTTTAAATTTCTAATGTATTAAACCTTATACTTCTGCTTTAGTGCTTTGATGCCTGTTACTGGATATACTTCAAAAGAGTCTTCTGTGATGTATTAATATAAGTAAGAATCTGATTCCAGTGACTTAGAATTCAGTGTCCTAGAATTAGAGGTAGCTTTCATGGCAATAGAAACCTTACTGAAGACCCCTTCACTAATATTGTTCTTGGCTGTGTCTCCAGAGGGCCATAGGTTCCCTCCATCATAGAGTATAATGAAGTTTTTTTGTACCAGAGACGGTCCCTAAATACCAATTATCAAAGATTCTAACTTATATGGGTTAAATCTATAAGGAAAAAAATTGGAAGGTTCAGCAAATGCAGCACAAAGCAAAGCTTTTCAAAGCACAAACTAGCCAGCAGGCAGCCGCTCAAAGTACACGCCTGTCAGCATGTACAGAGCCAGATGACAAGCAAACCTGGTAGAAGAGAGACCCCCACCCGCCACCCCTGTGGCGGTGACCATTGTCTCATCATCCTCTTCACAGTGCCAGTTATTATTTTTCACACCACAGAGGCAGAATGTACTTTCCCCCAACACCTAAACTTTAGTTGGGACACAAAAAATGATGACAATACCACTGTCATATGAGAAGGTTGTTTTTGTTTGTTTGTTTGTTTTTGTTTCATAGTCACCACCAAATCAAAATTATTGTCCCAATGTCACTAACAGCTGGAGGTGTTTACCATGACACAAGACTTCCAGCTTTCTAGCTTCTTTCCAAAGATATTACCTACTCATTTTTTTCTGTTTGTTTTTGTTTGTTTCTTTGTTTGTTTGTTTGTTTTCTCTCTCTCTTCTAGGAGAAAGGGCACTCTGGCTTTGACTGCCCATTTATCATTAGTGTTATCAATGTGATGACCAAGCCTGTGTTCACCAACAAGGCCCTCTCAATTTCCCTCTGTCCTATTCAATAAAATGGAACAAAATGGCCACCAGGAGCAGTAGATTCGCAGTACAGGCACAAAGCCCCAGCGATAACCCTGGAGGCAAAAGAGACAGACAGAGAGAGAGAGAGAGAGAAATCCCCAAAAGTCAAGGTCACTGAAGGAAATCACATTATTCAAGTAATTGCTTTCCTTTGAAGTTGCAGTTTATAAGAATGAAAAAAATTATGGAGGGCAGTAAAGGAGAACATGTTATATATACACAAAATACAGCATAATGTTAGACACCTGAAACTAACACAGTCTGTCTGTTTTAACATATTTTAAACATTTTTTCTCCAAAAAAGAATAAAGGGCATGAAAATGCTTAATACTTAGATAATAAAGCTTTTCCTAAAAGGCATTACCTCCAAAGTAGGTACAAAAGCAGCAGCTTGAGAGAGAAGAGGAAAGAAACTATATATTATGGTGTTCACTGTGATTAGGGTATGGGGTTGCAGAGTTCTGGTAAGTAAACTGGAGTTTGCATAATGTGAATTTCTGTCTGTGTGTCTCTCAGGACTATTCAACTCTATGGTGATGCAGAGGACTGAATTTGGAAATTTGGAGTCTCAGGCATGGAAGTCTTTTTGCATAACTATTATATTGTCTTCCCTGCCAAGTGGTTCAGATTTATTGCTCTTGCCAAAGGCCCAAAGGCAGGAGTACTTGATCTTTTTATCAGCATTGCCAGTTGTGGGGCAGAATGAAAAAGAGAAGTGATAGAATTTGAAAACCATAAGCGGTTAAATGTCAAAAGTGATGTCAGAGTCTGTTAAAATGGTGACTGACTTCACTATTTTAGGGCCCTTGCAATTACTACTTTCCCTCCCATTAATTAATTACCTTTCCATTACTCACCATATAATAAAATGTGATGATTAAGATGAGATTTCTTCTGATGTTCTGGAAGTATAACTTTAACTGAGAATAGAAAGCCTTAAACTTTTTACTCATGAAACTCAAATAGCTATTAGAAATTGGAATTAGCAGGTTAGAGAATATACATGGATTGGGGGCCAGGCAGTGACACACAGGGTTACTAACACAGGGTTACGCACATAGTATGAAGCTCAAGGACCCTCGAAAGGATTCAGATTTTGGGCTTCCAGTTCCCCACCTGTAGGGTGGTCACTTCCCAAGTGGTGAAGCAGGTCTGTAGGTGTCTCTTTTTCTTTCTCCCTCTCTGTCTCTTCCTCCTCTCTCAATTTTTCTCTGTCTTTTTCAGTAAAATGGAAAAAATGGCCTCCAGGAGTAGTGGATTAATTAGTGCTGATGCTGAGCTCCAGTAATCACCCTGAAAGCAAAGATTATATATATATATATATATATATATATATATATAGAGAGAGAGAGAGAGAGAGAGAGAGAGAAAGGAATAAATATATGGGTAAACCTTACCTCTTCACAAAAGATATTTCCATAACATCTAGAAAGTACTTTACCTACTGAAAATAGGAAAAAAAAATATTGAAAACTAACACTGAGGGTAGGTATATATAAATAAACAAATAAACAAACTGCATTAGGGTGAGCAGGAGAGCTCTCACATGTATAGTGTGTTTGCTTTGCCATGGGCATGTCCCAGGTTAGTGCTAAGGGAAGCTGTAGTGCTGAGGAGTCTTTCATTCTGCCTATCTCTGTCTCTCTATCTGAAAAGTCATACTAGCACAGTAAAGTCCCAGTGATAAAAAAAAGAAAGAAAAATTTGACTCATAAGCATGAGAAAAAATATCAATAAATAGAAAATAATTTATGTTTTCTTTTTATTTAATAATGATTGACAAGACTGTAGGATAAGAGTGCTACAATTCCACACAAATTCCTCCACCAGAGTTCCACATCTCATCCCTTCCATTGGAAGCTTTCTTATGTATTCTTGATCCCTCTTGGAATCTGGACCCAGGATCATTATTGGATGCAGAAAGTGGAAAGTCTGGCTTCTGAAATTGCTTTTTTGCTGGACATGGATGTTAACAGATAGATCCATACCCCCAGCTTGTTTCTATCTTACCCTAGTGGAGTAGAGCTCTGGGCAGGTAGGGTTCTAGGACATATTAGTAAGGCTGTCTGCTCTGGGAAGTCAGTTTGACATCATGGTAACATCTATGGCTGAAAAGCATTAGAATATAAAGCAGAAAAATTATTTAATAATCAGGAACCTAAAAGTAAGAATAGAGCAGATGAGATTTTGGGTGTCCATTTGGAAAATGCTTGAAGTCTATATTAGTTATATTCCAAGGGGCCTATGACTTAACTAATTTTTGCCTGAGCCGATAGCTAACATGCAAGTGAGCTAAAGATGGGGAGATGGTGTCAGAGTTGGAAATAGGACTAGAAAGCTGGATCAGGGTAGAGAGTAGCTTCCAAATATGATAAAAGTATATAAATAATGTATATAAAAATATACAGTTTATTAAAAGTATATAAATACTTTAAACCCCATTGATCTGATCTGGGACCCATATTCAGCACAGAAGCCTGTTCAACCTCTTCATCCCTGTAGGTCTGAGCTCACATTCCATGATAATAGAATGGAACATTCTATTTCCCCCTGATTCATGGATACATATGCACATGTGCCCTATCTCATGGGCCCTTGTCTATATCTAGGTTCTATGGCTTTTGTTAGGAAGTGCACCAACCAAAATGAAGCTAAGGAACCCTAGGAACCAAAAAAAAAAAAAAAAAAGGTAACATACAAAGCCAAACAAATCGTTGACTAATCATGAATTTAAAGGCTGGAATATTGCAGATGAAGATTTGAGGCCTCTTTTTTGAAGATAGCTAGTAGGTCTATTTTAGTTATATTACAAAGGGTCCGTGACTATACTAGTTTTTTCCTGAGCCTGAAATCTGATATGCAGGTGGACCTATGTTATTGTCTGGGGAGATGATGTCATGGCTGATAAAAAAAGGACCAGAAAGCTGGTTCAGGGAAGAGATTAGCTTTCAAATATGGGAAAGGTGTATAAATATTGTTAACACATGTTAACTCTTTTTTTCAGCCACCAGGTTCTTGATGCTAACATGATGCCAACAACACTTCCCTGGGCAGATGGTTCCACCAATATGTCCTTGAGCCCTGCTTCCCCAGAGCTCTGCCCCACTAGGGAAAAAGACAGACAGGCTGGGAATATGGATCGACCTATCAACGCCCATGTTCAGCGGGGAAGCAATTACAGAAGCCAGACCTTCCACCTTCTGCAACCCACAATGACCCTGGATCCATACTCCCAAACAAATTGATGACTAATTGTGAACCTAAAGGCTGGAATACTGCAGATGAAGATTTGGGGTCTCCATTCTGAGCTTCATTTAATGTATTTTGACATAACTTCCAGAATTTTATCTTTACTTTTTCCTACATGTCTACAAAAGTAATTCCTGTCCATAGTCATGTGTAGAGATAGACTATCTGTACTTATAGCCCTGTTCTACGCTTAATAATTGTTCAGCTCTGGGCAGTTGACTTGTGATCTATGTCAACTTCCTCATTAGGTAAATGAAAGCAGCAAGTATAGTTATTTCATCATATTTTGTTGAAGATAAATGAAATGCTAGATGTAATGCACTTCATAAAACACCTGACAAAGATAACTGTTTAATAAATGTCTTATGACTATAAGACACATTATTTGCAAACTGTATTTATATATGTAAATATATATCATATATCTGAGTTCTTATGTGTATATGTAAAAGTATACAGGGAGAAAATTATAGCTATAGACTTCAATATATGAGAACATGGATTTCTTAAAAAAAACTATTAAAAACTCTGGACCTGAGAAACATCCCACCTTGGATAGTGTGCTGTCTTGTTATATGTATTATCCAAGATAAAAGGCTAGCCCTCACCCTATGCAAGGGGCTTCTCAGTGTTGTAGGCTTTTCTTTTTTTTCTCTCTCTCTTTCTCTTTCTCTTCTCTATCTCTCTTCTTCCATCTAAAAAATAGAAGAAACATTCAAAAACTTTGCTTCCTAAAATAAATTTCACAAAACCCATATGTATAAATATGAAGTTCAAAAAGTAGAATTTCTAACGCTCAAGGATTCCCACAAGTGGTGAAAAGATTCTTTTCACGACTGGAAAAATACAAGTACTTTTAGACAAATATATCCCAGAGACGATAATCCACTCTCCTTCCCTACTGACAACATTATGAACCAGAAAATTATTTGAGCAGCCACAGATAAGGAATTACAAATCTAGTTTCAGGAGTCCTATAAAGCAGATGTAAGGTTAATTTGCATGGTTTAGTTGCCTCCCAGATTTTTTTCAGTATATTTCAATGACTTGAAACTCTGAATAACTGATAGCAAATAAAAAGGTTTCTATACCCTGCCTGATTTCTTGCTGACTCATCTATCTGAAAGCAAAGCCAATTACTATGGCTAGCACTTCCTTGTGCAGAAACCAGAACACAGTCATTGTTAAATAGAGCCATTAAATATTTAGTGGAGGAAGAAAGTTTCATGAATTGAGATAACAGTGAAATACTACATATAGATATTTTCCCCTTAAACAAGAAAACACTTTTTTTCTCAGAGTAACTTGAAAATCTCAAGCATGAACTATAATTTCATTTAATACCAGTTCAATGGTGTTTTTAAATGTTGATTTTCAAGTTGGCATATAAGAAAAAAAAAGAAGAAGAAGAAAACTTCTGATATAAAGCTAAATTTTATCCTCAGAGTAATAAAAGATCCAATATGGTCTCCTGAACAAAGAACTAGCTGAAGAATTGGGATTCTATTTTTGGCTTCACCAGTGACTTGCTCAGTGACCTTGGACATATCACTTAAATGGTTTTGTGCCTCAAGGTTCCCAGCTGTAATATAGAGATTGTAATGCCTGCCCCTACTTCATGGGACTGTAGCACTATTTCGGTTAAGTTTGTTTAAAACCCCAAAGGCTTTTGAAACTATCAGAAATAACTGTTCAATGCAAACAAAGTTGTATTTTACTAATTTCTTTTTACTATTGGATTTGGTTTTCCTGTAGCCTTTCATAATCCCTTTTCTATTAAAATAAATCACTAGGATAAAATTAATAGGTAGAGATTTTCATTGGATATTAAGGAGTATGTTTAACTGTCAAAGGAAATTAAGAATACTCTTCTGAGATCAACTGACTGACTTCTACCCCTTGGTTTATTTGAAAGTCATGATTCCAAAGAGAATCGTAATATGATTATGTAACATTGAACTTCTCACTAAATCTGTAATTGGAAATGCCCTTAATTATTTTTATTTATTGATTGATTATTGAAGAGATAGAAATTGAGAGGGTAGGAGAAGGTGGAGAGAGAGACGAGAGAGATACCTGCCAGCCCTATTTCAGCACTTTTGAAACTTACCAGGGGCTCGAACCTGGATCCTTGCACATTGTAATGTGTGCATTTAACCAGATACATCACAGACTGACCCCTGGAAGTTTTTTTATTTCAGTCATCTTCACAATTTCTTTCCATGACTTCTTTCAACCACAACTTCCTAACACCTCCGCAAATGCACTGATAATCTATCTCCATCTCTCCAAATGCAGAAAACACAATGATGTGTCTTTCCAATATCTCGTTCCTCTATATGTCTTTACTTTGAGTAATATTCATTATTTAACAGGGGATTTCTCAACAGTTAGAGATTATCTATAGGAGAATCCAAGGATTTCCTGTTTAGAACTCTGGGTGATGGGGTGGCCTGATAGTGGCCAAAAGTCCATCATTAAATGATCCAGTCTCTTGCCCTTATGGACTATATGCCTTTATCATTTGTTCAAAATTAATTATTGTTTTCAAAGTTGTTCCTTAAAACTTCAAAGAATTTCTATCCTAACCACAGAAATACCTTGTTTGCTCTTCCCTCACAAGACTTTTTAGAGGCTTGCACTATGCTATGGAATCTTAGACTCAAAGTATAATCACTGAACATTTCTCACCTGTTTCTTACTTCAGTCAATGACCTATCATATCCCTGGATCCATCTGCCACATTGTTTACCAAATAAATTTCAAAAATAAAAACAAAGATGATCAAAAGTTATGCCCGTGAATAAGTTAATCTGAAGATATTTCATTTACTGGTTATTCATGGTTTTGTCCTTGCCTTTATTTATTTCTCTCTAGTCCCATACATATACCTATTTCCAGATATTTGTTAAATGCATTGGGGCCAATTAAGTAGCTCACCCAGACAGTGCATTGCTTTATTATTATTATTATTTCCCTTTTATTTTTTTATTATTATTATTTCCCTTTTGTTGTTTATCATCGTTGTTATTATTGTTTTTGTTATTGATGTCATTGTTGTTGGATAGGACAGAGAAATCGAGAGAGGAGGCGAAGACAGGGAGGGGGAGAAAGATAGATACCTGCAGACCTGTTTCACCGACTGTGAAGCAACACCCCTGCAGATGGGGAGCCAGGGACTGCAACTGGGATCCTGATGCCCGTCTGTGTGCTTTCCACCATGTGCGCTTAACCCCGCTGCACCGCTGCCCAGCTCTGCAGATATTTCTAAATAATGTTCTCTCTACCTAGATTTACTCTCACATACAAATGTAACTGGTAAATTCTAACTTCAAATTCAGCTCAAAAGTATTTACAACTTAGAAGTTTCTCAGAAACTTCATACAGATTAGTAATACTAAACAGGCAGATATTGGACAGCATATGTTCTTTCCTAGTACTGAATTCCCACAAAAACCCAGTGAAGTAGGTAACCTTCTCATTTGAGTATCAGAAGAAACTGAAATTGAGAAAGATAGGTGACTTTCTGACGTTCACACAAGTAATAGATGGTAGAGGTTGGATTCAAATCCATACAATTTAGATAAACGTCTGCATTGTATTCTTATTCCACAGATAATATAATTTATCACTTTTAAAAAAGTATATATTTTTGTACTATCATTACAATTTTTTATATTTATTAGTGATTTAATATTGGTTTACAAAATTATACAATAATAGAGGTATAAATCTATACAGTTCCCACCACCAGACTTCTGTGTCCTATTCCCTCCATTGGAAATATCCCTATTGTTTAGTCTTCTAGGACTATGGACTAAAATTGTTTTTGGGGTACAGTATATAATAGTTCTGTAATAGCTTCTGTAATAGCTTCTCCACCTGACATTGGTGTTAGCAGGTCAATCCATACCCCCCAGTCTGTTTCTGCCTTTCCCTAGAGGGGTAGGGAGTGAGATTCCAGGAAATATGGGCGAGGTCATCTGCTCAGGGAGTTCAAGATAGAATTATAATAGCATCTGAAACTTTGTGGCTGAAGTGTAGTAAGCTGGAAAGCAGAACAAAATGTTTACTAAACAGGGACCATAAAGTAGGAATAAAGCAAATTAAAGTAGGGAACCTAGGGTAGGAGGAAGTCAAAAAGTATGCTTTAGGAATGTTTCTAGCAATTCTATGTCTTAATCTCTACCTGAACTTGATATCTAACATGGCGGCAGACTAGAAATTTTTCCTGGGAAGATGGTGTCAGATTTGGCAGTGTGTTGGGTAGTTGCCATCTCCCCCTGGCTTCTGCTTAACCATATGCCTATATAGGGATTTTACTGATCCAAAGCTTTGGTCTATTTACATAAATCACTTTTACATAAAGCACTCCAGGGCATTGGTGGTTCTATGATAGGATTCTCTCCTGCTCCACCCCCTCCTTGTCACACACTGATCCTTTCTTTGTCACACTCTGATTTTCACCAGTCACTTTTCTCTCCACCCTCTCTATATCACATCCTGTTTCCACCCTACTTGGAGAGTATAAAAACAGCTGCTCTTCTGATTAAAGACACTTGGAAATTGCTTTCCGGCTCCGAGAGTTCCAGAGTGTATCTCCTGCGGAAGTTGGTGCAGCACGAGTTCCTGATCCCTCTCCCACACAGCAGCCTAGATCAGCTCCAGTTGAGTTCTCTCCAACCCAGAGAGCACTAGCTCGGGAAGAAGTACCCTCAGGCTATCCCGGCATCTGGCGCCCGGAACAGGGACCTGTAAGCAGCAGATTATCAAGAAGACATCTTAGATAAGTACACACCTTTTGGGTATCTGCAATATTGTGTTAAGGCACTGTGATTTTTTTTCTTTCTTATTGTTTTCCGGAGATCTTTCCACCATGGAAAATCTTTTCCAAATCCTGCATTCTTTTTCCAGTATACAATTTTTATATATCTGGGACATTTTTCTCGGGGCTTCACCTTATATCCTGTTGATCATCATAGCAGCTTTTAAGGGATATATAGGTCAACCTCTCAAAAGGCTTAAGGACCTAGAGGCTGAGGTCCAAGAGATAAAGGAAGTAATCATAGAACTTAACCAGCACCTTAAAAACAAGAAGAAACAAAGGCCTGTCGTGATCTTGACCCACCCTAATTCCTCTGCATCTTGCCCTGAGGCCCCTATTTTGGCATCTTGCCCTGAGGCCCCTATTTTGGCAGACACGTGTCTGAATTCTCCTTTGGACTCCACAGCCACTTCTTCGGCCACCCCCATTTTGGCAGAAACGTGTCCGGAACCTCCTGCTGCCTCCACGGCTGCTTCTTCACCCACCCCTGTTTTGATAGACACATGTCCGAATTCTCCTGTAGCCTCCAAAACCACTTCTTCGGCCACTTGTCCAGAAGCTTCCACTTCGATGACTCCTCCTACCGCTACACACTTATCAGAGCAAGTCCACACATTTCCGGTCAATGTTGCCCCCAATAGACAAAAACCTCAGGCCTGGTATCCATATTCCGCCACAGACCTGAAGGAACTACGCCAGGCTATCAAAGATGACGGTGTTCATGCCCCATGGACCAGGTCCATTTTACAAGGCCTGCTTCAGAACCTTAATACCCCTCAAGATTGGAGAGATGTGACTCGTGCTACGCTCCCAGGCCCCCTCTTCCTGCAATGGGAGGCATTCTTTCGTGACGAATGTTTACAACAATCGCGGAAAAATATTCAAAATCAGCCAGAGGGTAATTTTGATGCATTGTTTGGAACAGGCCAATTAGAAACAGGGATTCAACAGGCGGAAGCCAAGTTTCCAGCGGGGTATTTTGATCAAGTACGCCTGTGTGCATTAAAAGCATGGGAGCGATTAACACCACCCATGGGAGCAGCCTCAGCCCCCATTCTCTCCCTGCAACAAGAACCTGATGAATCCCTCACTAAATTCATTGCCAGGGTCCAGTCGAGTTTGGAAAGGAAGATTTATAATCCTGACGCTCGTTTTCTCCTTCTGCGATCCATAGTCTGGGATGGAATGCTTCCGCATTTTCGACAGGCCTGTATCACTCTTAAAAACGAACACCCAGATACTTGGATTCTAGCTACACAGGATCACAGATCAAGCTCTTTTCAAGGACCTATGTTACAGGCCTATGCAGCTACCTTACATAAGCAAAAAGGAGCTTGCTTTCAGTGCGGTCGCCAAGGGCATTGGCGTAACCAATGTCCAGAAAATAGACCGCGACCCCGCCTCCAGTCAGGGCGACCCCACCTCCAGTCAGGGCGACCCCACCTCCAATCAGGGCAACCCCGCCTCCAGACAGGGAATCAGAGACCACGAATGCCTTGTCCCAGATGCCAGAAAGGATTTCACTGGAGGAGAGATTATTGGTCAAGGTTCCATAGGAACAGCACGCCTCGGCCAAATGTAAACAGGGATTTAAACTAGGTATGGGGCTTCCCTTAGCCCCGCCCCCAAGAGGGAAGGAAGCAGGTCGCCTGCTTGGTGCTGTGCCCTTCTTCCACAAACAGAAGCCCAGCTTGGGACCCAATCCATCGCTACACCCACCACGCCAAGTAACAATAACAGAGGGTGAGCAGAAGGAGGAACCCGCGGTATGTGGGAACTTCCAGCATAGAAATAACCGGCTGGAGCAAGAGAACAGCTCGAATTCAGAGCCTGAGATTTTATGGACCACCCCTGTTTTAGAAAGGGGTCACCCAACTATGACAGTAAAGATTGGTAATATTCCTTTTAAATGTTTGATTGACACGGGAGCAGATAAGACAATATTAAGACAAGCAGAGGTTCCCCAGAGTTGGGAACTCCTCCCAGGACCACGCTTACATGGTGTTGGAGGATTGACTCAGGCATTCCGCAAACGAGATTCCCTTGTGTGGGAAGATCCAGAAGGGACTACCGGACGCTTTCAGCCTTTAATAGCTGATATAAGCACCAATTTATTGGGAAGAGACTTTCTGGAATCTTTAGATGTAGTGATATCCTCAGACACCTCTGCAGGACACCACACTCACTCCTGTGAGACTGCTAGACCCAACCAGCACCCCCAATACTAACTGCCACTGTTCATAACAGAACTCCCCGCTTAGATTGGCTTTCTAATGAGCCTGTCTGGGTGGAACAGTGGCCTTTGCCTAGGGAGAAGCTAGAAATTTTTAAAAAACTCGTCCAAGAGCAGTTATCTTTGGGACACATTCGTCATTCTCGGAGCCCATGGAATACTCCAGTCTTTGTAATTAAAAAGCGCTCAGGAAAATGGCGCCTCCTCCAAGATCTTCGTGCAGTTAATAAAACCATGCAGGTTTGGGGCTCCCCCCAAAGGGGTTTGCCTCTTGCTTCCGCAATTCCCACAGGAATTCCAATCATAGCTATTGATATACAGGATTGTTTTTTCTCTATTCCCTTACACCCACAAGATTGTAAACGTTTTGCTTTCTCTGTTCCTTCTATTAATAATGCCAGCCCTGCCGATAGATTTGAATGGGTGGTACTGCCCCAGGGCATGGCTAATAGTCCTACTATTTGTCAAGAGGTTGTTAAATCTGCCCTTTTCCCTTATATTCATAAGGGCCTTAAGGTTTTTCATTATATGGATGACGTGTTAATATGGGGAGAATTAGATACAGATCTCTCCGCCCTACGTGATTTTCTAATCCCTGCCTTAAAGAGAAGTGGACTTAATGTAGCTCCTGAGAAGATACAGCTAATCCCTCCAATATCTTTCTTAGGCTCAGAGATTTCCCTAACGCAGATTCGTCCTTTAAAACCTTGTGTTACTTTTCCTTCTAATCTCACTCTTGCTTCTTTACAAAGTTTTCTTGGAAATTTGAATTGGCTTAGGCAGTATCTTTATCTGCCTACGAGTTGCCTGCAACCACTGTTCGATCTGTTAAAAGGAAAGAAACAGCCCTCCTCAAAGCGTATGTTAACCCCCGAAGCATCCTTGGCTCTGGAAAAAGTTAACCAGGCTCTCCAGGACATGCACCTCGTTCGATTCTCCCCCTCCTCTCCAGTAAATCTTCTAATCTTTAACTCCACCCCCACGGTAGTGGGGGCATTGTGGCAGAAACATGGCATTCTCGAACGGCTTCATACGCCAGTAGGCGGAGCTCCAAGACTCCTTACCGAGATTGATGCCTTAGCATTTATGGTTCGCCAAGGAAGAAACAGATCGGTTCAGGTCTTAGGAAGGGAACCAGATTCAATCATTCTTCCCTTTTCTCTCACTGATACAGAATGGCTCATATGCCACCATTCTCGTTTTGCCATAAGTTTAATGGGTTTTCCAGGACAATTAGATAATCATTTTCCCTCTAATAATTTGATAGCTTCTTTACCTCTGTTGCCTCTACTAGTACCTAAACTTTTCTCTCGAGATCCCATCCCCTCTGCTCCTACAGTGTTCACTGATGGTGGAAAAAAGGGAGCTGCTGCCCTTATATATTATCCAGACCAGCAATACCCCAAACCTCTCTTTACTGAACTTCCTGATAATTCCCCTCAGTACAAAGAACTTTATGCTGTTTTCCTTGCATTAAAAGCTGTACCAGAATCCTTCAACCTTTTTTCTGACAGTGTGTATACTGTTAACTTACTTCCATGGCTTGCTCGGTCTTATGTAAGAATTGATGACAACCCACTTTCTCCTCTTTTAATTCAAATTGCCTCTATGCTCTGTTCTCGAACCCATCCACTGTATGTTCAGCACCTACGTTCCCACAGCCCTCTTCCTGGTCCCCTGTCCGAAGGGAATGCTGCAGCTGACCGCCTTGCCTCCACAGGAATTCTCCTAGCCTCTGTCTCTAATCCTGCTGACTTTCATTCCCTAACCCATGTTAATCTTAAAGGTCTTCGAGCTCGATTTCCTGATATTCCTCTGCCACAGTTAAAACGTATTCTTGCTACATGTTCCTCCTGTGCAGGTCTAATCAAAACACCTGCTATTCAGACTCTGGGGGTTAATCCTCGAGGTTTAAAAGCCAACGCTCTTTGGCAAATTGATGTTACCCACATACCTAACTTTGGCAAACAAAAATATGTGTTCGTCTCAATTGATACCTTCTCTAAGTTTATGTGGGCTACAGCTCAGACTGGAGAAAACTCAAAAAAGCTTATAAGCCATATGCTCTCCTGTTTTGCTGTAATGGGCTTACCTCTTCAACTTAAAACGGATAATGGACCTGCTTTTACCAGCAAACAATTTAAAGATTTTTGTTCCCTCTGGAACATTACTCATACTACAGGCATTCCGTATAATCCACAGGGACAACGCATTGTTGAGAGGACCCATCAAACTCTTAAGGCTCAATTAAATAAAGAAAAAGGGGAAATGTACCCCCCTAATATCCAGCTGGCAAAAGCCTTAACTACATTAAATCTCTTTAATATTTACAAAAACTCAGACCAACCTCCTATACTTCTTCATTGGCAAACACCACCCACCCTCCCAGCTATTAAAGTCAAATGGAAAGACCCACTTGATAAAATTTGGAAAGGACCTGACCCCCTGTTGACTATGGGGAGGGGTTTCGCATGTATTTTTCCACAAAATTACTCCAAGCCTGTTTGGGTTCCTGCCCGCCATGTCCGGCAATACCCACATGATGGCGCTGATATCCCTGAAGAACAAGAAACACTGCAAGAAGACTGGCTGCAAGAGGACTGGCTACAGGATGCACCCCAGGATCCATAATACAGCATGGCAGAATCAAAAAAAAAAATCTGATTCACAGAACTCCCCCCCCCCGCCCCGAATGAATGTCTTATGCTATGACTGGCCAGTTGTGTTTTGTGAGTGAGTGAGTGAGTGAGTGAGTGAGTGAGTGAAAAAAAAAAAATTGAGTGACCAAAATTTTTGTATGACCCATTGTGCTCAGAGTACTCTGAAAGTTAACTGACTTTATATCAAACGGCTGGACGCAGCCATGGTTTCTGGAGACTTCCAGAAACAGTCCAAAAATTGTTCATTCCCCCTTTTGATTTCTTTTTTAAGTCTTGATACCAATATGAAATGTTTAGTCTTAAACTGTGTGAGTAAAGATGGTTCAACTATGACAGTAGTTCTAAATTCACATTTGAAATGATATATCTTATTTACAAGTTTTTCTCCTCCTGTGTGTTATAAACTGTATGTTTAATATGCGTGTTTCAAGTTTGGTAAACATTAACTTAACAGTTAAATTGTAACTTCGAAGTTACATTTTTACGAGAAGAGGTAAAATCAATTCATTTAAGTAACTGAGTGTTTAAGGTAAAACTTTAAATATTCAATGTGACAATTCATCATCTCCTAAGTTAAAATACAGATTCTCTATACAGGACATTTTTGGAGGGCCCCCAAAAATGTCCTGTAAGCTATCTTGTGGAAATTAATCCACAACAAATTTGGCATCAATCTGATATTGTAAATGTACCAAAAGAAAAAAAATTGTCACTAAAATGTGTTAACTCTAGTAACCTGAGTTTGCTTAAAAACCCAATGTAAAAATAGTCAAGAATCAATATATGTAACTTAAACTCGGTATGAAAACTTTGCTATATAAAGACTGCTACATGAGGTCACGTAAGATGACCTTTACACAAAATTATAAAGATACCTAAACCAGTTATAATCATTGAGTTATCAATTGTAGTAAACTTCTAATTTGTTACAAAGTTTTTTCATAAGTAATTGACTACAGCTATGACAAACCTTCGCATAAAGAAGCATCTGCTCATATAGAATCCCCAGAAATCCATCTTGGACCCCTGACCTCTGACATCACCCACAATTACAGCCATCCCCAGAAACCCATGATGTGACCTGACACGATCTGGAGAACCTGATTCACAGACTCCGAAGGACAAGACTTTCCTACTGCCTTTCTCTCAACCATCGGTGTCTGCTCTTCCTGCTTCTGTTTCGCCCATCATGTTTTGGCGGTTCCAGGTCACTCTCTACAGAGAAGAAAAGTTCCGGTGGCCGTCCTCCTCCATCAAGATAGACGTGTGGCATTTATTTCCTGGCTGTTGACATTGGACTGATGCTTCTATAGAACTTGCTGGACACTCCTTTTATACTGCTGGACTTCTTGAAGAATGACTGTAGCAGTTCATAGAACTTACCGCCAGCTGACTCGGGATTTTGCAATGCCAGATCACCCCTCTAGCCCCTCGGCTTATCAGGCCCCCACTCCTCCACCCATCAGGCTCACTCTGTCTCTTGCTACTCTTACTTATCCCTCCCTGTCTTGTGCTAGTTATTTTTGAAGACACTTACACACTATCATTCTGCTTTCTTCCCAACAGGTTTCCGTTCACCCCTACACTACTATTCCCCTGACAGAGATGAAGCCTTTTATTGACCCAGTTATATATGGCCATTAAGTAAGAGGAAGATGTTGGGGAATTGTGAGGATATGGTTGAGCTTGGAAGGGCTTGAGCCTGAGGGGTGTGTCAATCCTGTTAGTCTCTCTCTCCACGGAGAGGTTGAGCAAGGAGGGACAGTAGAACCCCAAAAAAGGTGTGCCTCTTATCAGTCTCCCTGCCTCACAAAGTGCCCCGCACTCCTGATACTATGGCAAAAAGTTAAAAAGAAAGGGGGAGATGTTGGGTAGTTGCCATCTCCCCCTGGCTTCTGCTTAACCATATGCCTATATAGGGATTTTACTGATCCAAAGCTTTGGTCTATTTACATAAATCACTTTTACATAAAGCACTCCAGGGCATTGGTGGTTCTATTATAGGATTCTCTCCTGCTCCACCCCCTCCTTGTCACACACTGATCCCTTCTTTGTCACACTCTGATTTTCACCAGTCACTTTTCTCTCCACCCTCTCTATATCACATCCTGTTTCCACCCTACTTGGAGAGTATAAAAACAGCTGCTCTTCTGATTAAAGACACTTGGAAATTGCTTTCCGGCTCCGAGAGTTCCAGAGTGTATCTCCTGCGGAAGTTGGTGCAGCACGAGTTCCTGATCCCTCTCCCACACAGCAGCCTAGATCAGCTCCAGTTGAGTTCTCTCCAACCCAGAGAGCACTAGCTCGGGAAGAAGTACCCTCAGGCTATCCCGGCAGCAGTGGAACTAGGAATCAAGATTAGGGCAGAGAGATGCTCACAAACTTGAAGAAGATAAATAAATGCTATTAACTATTGACTATAATGATCTAACCCAGGGCCCGTCTCTATTCATATTTAGCACAGGATCCTGTACAACCTCCAAGTCCCTGTCAGACTGAGCTCGCAGTCTGTAGTAACACCTGTGAACATTCTAGGCTGCACTCATTTCAGGACCAGTCTTCCTCAAATGGCAGCGTAGGATAATCCAGTCTTCCTTCAGAGAATGGTGAAATCTCTACCGTTGCTATTTCATAGTGAGGGCAAGATCCTGGAAAGATCCAGAAAGGGGCTTATGACAATGTTCCTGATGGAAGAGGCTGGTGATGGTAGACAGAAGGAATTATTAGAGATCTAGGTTGGCATTATTCATGGGGGAATCCAAGGATTTCCTGTCTAGGACTCCAGGTGATGGGGTGGCATGATAGTGGCCCAAAAAGCCATCATAAAGTGAGTCGGCCTCTTGCCATTATCCAGCTTTTGCAGTCATTTCTTTTTTTCTTTTCTTTTTTATTTAAGAAAGGATTAATTAACAAAACCATAGGGTAGGGGGGGTACAACTCCACACAATTCCCACTACCCAATCTCCATATCCCACCCCCTCCCCTGATAGCTTTCCCACTGGGAGCATGGACCCAGGGTCATTGTGGGTTGCACAAGGTGGAAGGTCTGGCTTCTGTAATTGCTTCCCCACTGAACATGGGCGTTGACTGGTCGATCCATACTCCCAGTCTGCCTCTCTCTTTCCCTAGTAGGGTGGGTCTCTGGGGAAGCTGAGCTCCAGGACACATTGGTGGGGTCTCTGGTATAGGGAAGCCTGGCCGGCATCCTGATGACATCTGGAACCTGGTGACTGAAAAGAGAGTTAACATGTGAAGCCAAACAAATTGTTGAGCAATCATGGACCCAAAGCTTGGAATAGCACAGCTATATACAAAATACTGGGTACTGTACAGCAAACCCTAACAAAAGGACTTTTCAAAGTTAACCCAATTACCAAATAATGTGATGATAACATTAACTATCGATTGTCTTTTTGAACCCTAAGACAGCAGGAACCTCACATCTCCACTATAGAGCCTCTACTTCCCCCAGTCCTGGAACCCTTGGATATGGCCCACTTTCCCGTATGCCTCTCCCAATCCATATAAAATAATATTGCATCTGCCGATCACAACCTAACCAACGCAATGATTGCCACCTCAACATGCTTCACTGCAGTCACTTCTTTATCTGAAGGGTTTAGACTTTCTCCCAGTTGTTAAAGCATTGAGTGTCATTTGTTATATCCAAACTAGTATTTGGTTTATGGGATTTGGTCTCAAGATAGAGGAAACACACCAATGTTTTAGTGGTGTCTTTGCCTCAAGTTTCTCTGCATTTACCTAATGGATGATTCTAACAAAGGTTGTCATAAGGAAAATAATTGTCCTTCACTTTATGCATAGTTTTTTGTCAGTATAACTCTTGGCCAGTTGTATAATGTTTCTTTTGAAGTTTACTAAGTAGTAACAATAATGCCAATGCTCTGTCAGCAGAAGTCAAAAAAGATGGAAAAAAGATCTCTGACTCCCTTTTGTACAGTTAATTGAGTAGATAGAGTGATTGAGGGGTAAGAGAGGATGGTACTTAGACCTATGATAAATAATATGATTACAGAATTTATGATGCCTTTTTTAGGCCATTCTACTAGAATGCGGGCTTATTAAGTCTAAGACTAATCATGGAGGGCTAAGCACTTTTATGTTATATAATTGCCCCTTGCATGTGGATACATATATGCACATGCCTAGTAACCTAGGCGCTAGTCTGTATGTAGTATCTATAACTGTATTAGAAAACATGTCATCTGAAATGGAACCAGGTAGTCAGTCCCTTGTGTTAGGAAATAGCTCACCAGTTTAGAGGAGTTGGGAGGTTGACGTCTCGGGTTTAGCATCTCTGGGGATTATCCCCAGGAACAAGCCTGTAGCAGCATAACACTGTGTGTCAGCACTCCACAATTATAACTTGAAGACGCTTCTATTAAGTGCTTCGCAGCTATGCCAGTTACTTATCTGTTTATAAACAGTCTACAATTCAAAGATGTTATATATACAAATGAGTAATCTTTTTGTGACCAAATGTGGACAATGCAGTGTGACAAAATACTTTATTTTCCGAATGCACATATTCCCAGGAACATGAAGTCAGAAGATATTCTACCTTCTTATTTCTGTCACATATTACAAACAAGTGTCTTTTTTTTTCTCAGTTTACTTGGTGCCATTTTTGTATAGATTTGCTTTTGCTATTGATTTTCCTTCTTAAAAAGATCTCCATATTTGATGCTAAAGTGCCTTCTAGTGTTCTTTAGTGCCAAAACCAACGTGATGTGCTTTACAAAGAAACTGCATGTATTAAATAAACTGCATCAGGCAGGAGTTATAGTGCTATTTGCTATGAGTTCAATGCTGGTGAGTCAAGTGTGTGTGTGTGTGTGTGTGTGTGTGTGTGTGTGTGTGTTAAAGTGTCCTAAGTTGAAACACATACAACAAGATGGTATACTGGTCAGTTAATAAAAAAATATTGTGATGAGAGGTTCTCAGGAATTATCCGATATTTTTATTGTGAACAATGTTTTCGCTATTTTAGCATTTGTGACTTCCTACAACATAATTCACTGTTAACAAGAATTGACTGTACCTATTTTATTCGCATCCAAACACTGCTTTGAGTCATATTTTAAAAAACCTTCCCACTTAGAATGTAAAAAATGTCATGTGCACATTTCTAACTTTCTAATCATTTCAGTTATAAACAAGTGTGTGACCAGTCTTTTTTATTTGTTTGTTTGTTCGTTGTGTTTTTCTCTTTTGTTCATCATTTTATTGGGGGATAAATGGTCAACAGCACAGTTGTTGATAGATGGGTACAAGGTAATACATAGGTGTTATGCCAAACACCCCCAACTTGGGTCCTTTTTCACCATCAGACACCACTGTGCAGGAACCTCTTCCATTCCTGTCTTCCCCTTTTACTCCAGAGTCCTTTGCTTTGGGGAAGTACACCACACACAGTCTAAAGTTTCACTTTGTGTTTTCCCTTTCCATCCTAACTTCTTAAGTTCCACCTATGAGAAAGTTCATCCAGTATACACCTTTTTTCTTTTTGCCTTGTCTCACTTAGCATGATTCCTTCAAGTTTCTACCCAAGATGAGGCAAAAGGAAATGGCTTCATTTTTAACACTTGAGGAGTATTCCATTCTCTTTATATACAACTTTCTTTAAATATACATATAACTTGTTTACTAATGAGAAAGATAGGAGGAGAGAGGAAGAACCAGACATCACTTTGGTACATTGGCTCCTGGGGACTGAAGTCAGGACCTCATGCTTGAGAGTCTAATGTTTTACTGCACCACCCACAGGATCACTACTTTCTAATATACTACTTTCTAATATATACTACTTTCTAATTCTTTTATCTGTCCATGTGGCCAACTTTTAAAATTCAGTCTCATCTATTTTAATATTCATGCTCCCCCCTAAAATTAGCTACATATCTAATCCAAGGTAGCATAAAAGTTACTATAAAGGTGGCATAAGGAGTGACTTCTCACTTTTCCACACCCTCTACTCCTCCACTGAATTAAAAAAAGAACATGTGATTTACCATTTGGGAACTGCTACCCTTTTTTATTTTTTTAAATTTAATCTTTATTTATTTATCAGACACGGACAGTCAGAGATTGAGAAGAAAGGGGAGATTGAAAGGGAGAGAGACAGAGAGACACCTTAAGCCCTTCTTCACCCACTTGTGAAGTTTTCCCCCTGTAGATAGGGACCAGAGGCTTGAACCTGGGTGCTTGCACATTGTAACATGTGTGTTCAGCCTGGTGCACCACCGCCCAGTCCACACTGTTCTCTTTTCTTTGTAACTTTTATTCAGACTTACTGGTCATTGATGTTCTTTTCCATGGCAGACATCCAAATGCTGGCTCGTTTATAATACCCTAGTTGGCTCTCCACATGTGATTACATCAACTGGAATACAAGTGAAAATGTTCTTCAATAGCTGTCATGTCTTTCTTTGAATCATGCCATTCTTTCTCACTGTAGTATGTAATTTTCTATTATGTGGCCTTTTAATAACAACCATGGTAGTTACCAGTGTCACTCTGAGTTTTGCCTCTTATTTCTCTAGGAAATTACAGTATTTGTCTTTGCCACAACAGCCGTTATGTGAAGTTGTATGTTGCTTTAGAAATCATATGTTTCTACATGCACAAACTATTATATTCACTGTCTTCTGCAAAACATTAATCCCACAATGGAAAATAAAAATTAAAAAAATAAGTCATATGTTTCTAGGAAGCATCACATATATTACATATTCCATTTTCATTACTGTAACAATCTGTCCCTCAGATAATTGAGTCACTGTAAAATTATGTTCTTCAAGGAATATAATGAGGAGATGAACGCTACTCATGCCATCAAAAGACATGTACTCCTTTTAAAAAACATATGATAGTGATTGGAAACTTCATCAAATGTTAAAATATAACCTTTCTTACAAGCTGAAAATTAATTTGGTGAAATATTTCAAGTGCTTTAGAAGGAAGAATGAATATCTCTAACATTTTCCACTAATTGTAAAGGGAATATTGGTTATGCACTTCAGTTTCCAGTGGTTTGTTTAAGAAGATTATTGCAAGGAAACAAACTCAAAAGAAAAAGTGGTCAGCTTTCAAGTAGGAAAGAAAAGAATCATTTTAGAAATCAAGAGCTTCAAATGCTAAAAAAATTGACTGAATTAAGATCTCAACATGAAAAAGGTAAATTGAGAAAGTATTTTGATACACAAAGGCAAATCAATACTCACTCTCCAAGTCATTTTGGTGTACCACTGTGACATAACTTAATCTCAAGTTGGAAGAAAATTCACTGAATTTGGTTCTTCAATGAGAACTTTCCCCAGAACCCTTTGTCTTTGTTCTTCCAGTGGATTATCTAGAGTTTACCCTCCTAGAAAATGCATGTGTCTCAGTACCACTGAGATCTAAATACAGAAGGGATATATGTCATTTTCTTTACATTGGATAGCCAGGAGAACATCACAAGAATATCACAGTTTGAGCATATAGAAAGTTCAAATTATATTGCTTGCTCTAAAATTTCACTGAAATAGGTATGTAGTCTTGAAAATTTGAAATAAGCATTGCAACTAAGAAAAATGCTAAGGAAATATATTAAGTCATATATACTGTTTTAATTTAATAATTTAGGTAGAAATGCATTAAAATTCTGAAAGATAAAACTTTTTTTTAAATTTTGTCTTATCTATAAGAAATCTCCCTGGAGTTAAAAATTAGGTTTCTCATTGTTTGTTTTCAGAGTTTATTTTTATATCACTTTATTGAGGAACTATTCATCTATAGGATCAAAAAATTAGTTTCTGAAGGATGTATTTGAAAACTTTGCTGTGATAACAACAGTTTCCAAATATCAGTGGTGTAAAGCATGCCTTGTAAGATTCTCTATCTCAAGCTGCTGCTTTATTCCATGAATCTTTATTTTGGACTGTGACCAAAGAGAAAAACACTGCTTAGGACATCTCTGCTATCTGGAAGAGAAAAAACAAAACCTGGTGGAAACCTAAGATTATTTTTGCATTTCATTTAAGCTATTAATCACCTATCTGCTCAAATGATCAAATTAACCCAAATGGTTATACTCAGTGGTATGTAGGTTGAACGTATGTTTCCTCTACAGTTAAATGTGGAGAGTATACTTGTCACAGGAATGGGAAAGAATGCATGATCCTCTTATTGGAAGGGAATAAAATAACAGGTAATAAAAGTAAAATGTAACACACTGTTTTCCTGATCACTTATGAACAGTCACACAAAAAGAATATACTCCAGAACTCACTTCTAATCACTTATCCAGCATGGGGTCTAACTTCAACTTGGAAGATATTAATATAGTATCATCTAAAACAATAGCAAGAACAAAAACCACAAAGAGAAATAACTTTGCTTTCATCAACCAAAGTAAAAAACTAATACGCATACAACAATATTGATAAACAACTATGTTAGAAAAGATAAAGAGGTTACATGAGTCACTGATTTATAGGAATTCTGAGATGCATTTGGAAACCATGAGGAGAAAACTCAGATTTAGAGTACAGATTCTTGTCTCCTTAGGTATAACTCCTAAATCTGTTGTACTCTTTAGATTTTGGCTCCACTCTCTAGAAAATCCTTCCTTTTCTATAGTCAAAATGAGTACTTCCTTGCTGGACAAGCAAGAAAAGCAGTGGAAAGCTAGAAGTACAGGTTCATTCTCTTTACATGAAGCTAAAACTCTCCCTTAGCTTTTCAAATCCCATAACTCCATATAGCATCTCAAATAAAATAAACTGCATCATTGCTAGAAGGTAGAGACAATCACACAAGGAGCAGTACAATTGGTGAAATTAAAAATACTTCAATATTCTTGCAACTTGCTTCCTTGATTTTTTTTTGAAAAATACAAGTGACTATATATTTAAAGAAAAAATTAATTTTTGTAGGCTGAGTATGGAAGGGGTGAGAGCTAGGAGAGAATGATTGCCAAGGTGTATCATAGTTACTTTTGCAGACAAGAGTTGACTGGAATTGTGGTCATGATTTCTTTTTTTTTTTTTTTTAATTTATTTAAGAAAGGATTAATTAACAAAGCCATAGGGTAGGAGGGGTACAATTCCACACAGTTCCCACCACCCATTCTCCATATCCCACCCCCTCCCCTGATAGCTTTCCCATTCTCTATCCCTCTGGAAGCATGGACCCAGGGTCACTGTGGATTGCAGAAGGTAGAAGGTCTGGCTTCTGTAATTGCTTCCCCACTGAACATGGGCGTTGACTGGTCGGTCCACACTCCTAGTCTGCCTCTCTCTTTCCCTAGTAGGGTGTGTCTCTGGGGAAGCTGAGCTCCAGGACACATTGGTGGGGTCTTTGGTATAGGGAATCCTGGCCGGCATCCTGATGACATCTGGAACCTGGTGACTGAAAAGAGAGTTAACATACGAAGCCAAACAATTTGTTGAGCAATCATGGACCCAAAGCTTGGAATAGTGGAGAGGAAGTGTTAGGGGGATACTCACTGCAAACTCTAGTGTACTTCTGCTTTCAGGAGCAACCAATAGCACAGCTATATACAAGATACTGGGTACTGTACAGCAAACCCTAACAAAAGGACTTTTCAAAGTTAACCCAATTACCAAATAATGTGATGATAACATTAACTATCGATTGTCTTTTTGAACCCTCGGATAGGGCCCACTTTCCCGTATGCCTCTCCCAATCCATATCAAATAATATTGCATCTGCCGATCACAACCTAACCAACACAACGATTGCAACCTCAACATGCTTCACTTCAGAATGTATCCAGAGACTTCACGTGTGGAATGACAACCCTTCAGCTTCATTACTTGGGTGAGACCTTTCCTTTTATAGTACACTCTAATTCCATCTCAGGTGGTTCACTTTCTAACAAAGTCCCAAAACCTAGATATACACCAGTTTCTGTGAGAGAGAGCATATGTTCACACTTATCCTTAAACTACTGCAAAATACATGACCTGTGGTCATGATTTCACAGATGTTTGCACCTACCTTATGGCATACCTTATGAAATAGTATACTATATGCACACAAACTTTGTTGTAGTTAGTTATATCTCAGAAAATTAAAATACTATACAATTATTATACACATCCACATTTTTTTACTTTTCTATTTTATTTTATTTTATCTTATTTATAAAATGGAAAAAGTGACGAGACCATAGGATAAGAGGGGTACAATACCCACCACCAGAACTCCATATCCCATCCCTTCCCCTGATAGCTTTCTTATTCTTTAACCCTCTGAGAGTATGGACCCAAGGTCATTGTGGGATGCAGAAGGTGGAAGGCCTGGCTTCTGTAATTGCTTCCTGTATGAACATGGGTGTTGACAATCGATTTCTTAAAACAATTAATGTGCTTTTTTTGGTCTGTTTGTTTTATTTGCCTCCAGGGTTATCGCTGGGGTTCTGTGCCTGCACTAAGAAGCTACTGCTTCTGGAAGCCTGTTTTTTTTTTTTTTTTCTATTATTGTTGTTGCCGTTGTTGCTATCGTTGGATAGGAGAGAGAGAAATTGAGAGAGGAGAGGGAGATAGGGAGGGAGAGAGAAAGATGGACACCTGCAGACTTATTTCACAACTTGCAAAGCGACCTTTCCACCTCACCCCTACAAGTACTCCCACCCCTGAAGGTGGGGAGCTGAGCCAGGGGCTCAAACCTGGATCTTTGCAGGAGTCCTTGCACTTCACACTATATACGCTTAACCTGGTGTGCTACCGCCTGTCCCAATGACTGTCCTTTTATTAATTAAGAGCTTCCGACCTCCTTGTGGAGTCAGGATCTCCTACATGATCATTCCATGGCTCTGAGCAGTCTTTCATTCAGACATACAGCGAGAAAGACAGATAAAAAAGAATACGGTAACAGAAAGACTTCATCTGTTACCATAACACATGCTGCGTGTTGAACCTTGTGAGCTATTATTCTGACTCTCTAACTAGAACATGATTCAAAAAATGCTAGAGAAACCGAGTTTGATAGACACAGTGTTAAGAACAGAGGATTTTTTTTTAAGTTTATATATGTAATCTGAAGACACCATTTTTTGTTAGTTTGAAGAGTTTTCATGAAAAAGGAAATTTTCATTACTGGTGGTAAGAGAAGACACTATTTATTAAGTGGACATGAACTAATGAAAGAAACCTCACCAAATAGGGGTCAGATGGTGGTATACCTGGTTAAGTGCGCACATTACAGTGAGCAAGGACCCAGGTTCAAGCCCCTGGTCCCCACCTGTAGGGGGAAGCTTCACAAGTGGTAAAGCAGGGCTGCGGATTTCTGTCTCTCTCCCTCTCTATTTTCCCCTCTCTTCTTCATTTCTCTCTGTCTCCAATAAATAAATAAAGATAATTTTTTAAAAAGAAGCCTCATCAACTAATAAGTTGATCATGCTTTCTGATTAAGACAAAATTTGGTTCCTATTAAAAAATTATGAGTTCTGTGGGCAATACATTGTTGGAACAATGCTTTTTAATACTTTCTTTCTCATGATCCCTTGTAAAAATGCAAATATTTCATGCCTGCAATGTTTTTGACATTCAACTCTTTCTGCTTATTGAGATAAACACATATGTTAATTTTAATACCTCACCACAGGCCAAAATACACTGCTTTTCAATTTTGATGATTTGATTTATAGAAACAGTATTCTATTTGATATAATGATGTATGATGGAAAAAGGAAAAGTATAGAGCTAGAACAAGTCTAAAATGGAAACCAGAACTCATGAAAAGACAAGAGATGAAACCACACTGCCAAGGTAAACATAGCTCAGAATTAAAATATAACCAAACTAGGCCCAGTAATGTAGTTCCACTGAACAGTGGCCTGTGCTGCCACTTACAGAACCCAGGACATAGCACAACCCCAACACACCAAGTTCCAGGAAGTCTGGTGTTGTGGTCTTCTACTTTCTCTGTGTGTGTCTGTCTTTCTATCTAAAGAGTTGGCTAGAAGCAGTCAAGTCCAGAACTAAGGCCCCACACCCATGAACACCTAATTTTTGACAATGGGGCAAAAACTATGAAGTAAGGAGAGTCTCTTTTATCTTGTCAAGTTCTTCGGATGCATAGATTTTTCTAAGCTGAAATTTAAAAAAAAGCCTGTTGTTATACTGGAACTTTCTTTAGCATATGAACTATATCTCTACAACTGTAATTCTCAAATTGTAACACATCTGCTATTATGATCTGACTTTAGTTTCTTGGTTAACATTATTGTAAATTGTATTGTTTTAGTGGAAATGTTATTAAAATTATTACACTTAGGTTGGCAAAGTATAGGAAGTTTAGGAATTGCATTGTTATCATATATCCTCAAAATACTGAAATACATTTATTTATGTTCATCATTTATCTTTATTCATGCTTACACTCTCTGTATTGTATGGTTCTTTTTTAAATAAAAGTTACTTTTTCAGTTTGTTTTTATTGAAAGATTAATGACTTACAGTAAATATAGTTCCAGGTACATGTGTAAAATTTATGTTTTCTGCAAAACACTCTCACCCCCATCGTAGGTCCTCATACACCATGATGCACTAAGACCAAAAAAGCCCCACTCCTCACCTAAGTCCTTTACTTTTATGCAATACACTAAGCCCAGTCCAAATTCTGCATTGCTTTTCCACGTTTTATTCATATTTCTCAAATTTTGTCTATGAGGAAGATCATCCTGTATTCATCCTTCTCTTTCTAGTTTATCTCACTTAACATGATTCCTTCAAGCTCCATTCAAGACAGAGACAGTGAATTCATTGTTCTTAATAGCTGAGTAGTATTCCATTGTGTATATATATACTAAAACATAATTAGACACTCATCTGTTGTTGGACACCTAGTTTGCTTCCAGGTTTTGACTATCACAAATTGTGCTGCTAAGAACATACGTATAACACAGATCTTTTTGAATGAGTATGTTTGATTCCTTAGGATCTCTCGCCAGGAGGGTCATTGCTGGGTCAAGGGTTAGTCCATTTCTAGCCTTCTGAGAGTTCTCCAGACTGTTCTCCACAAGGGTTGGACCAATTTGTACTTCCAATAGCAGTGCAGAAATGTTCCTTTGTCCCCACAACCTCTCCAGCATCCTTTGCCACTATCCTTTCTAACATATGACATGTTCACAGAGGTGAGGTGGCATCTCATTCTTGTCTTTGTTTGAATTTCTCAGACAATGAATGACTTGAAGCATTTTTTTCAGATGTCTGTTGGCCTTTGGGATTTCTTCTTTTGATGAGTAATCTGTTCATTTCCTCACCTATTTGGATAGGGTTATTTGCTTTTGTTTTGTTTTTGCTGAGTTGGATGAACTCTGTGTATTTTGATTATTAGCATTTTTATCTGATGTATGGAATCTAAAGATCATCTCCCATTTCTGTAAGGTGACTGTTTGGATTTCAGTTTCTTTTACTGTACAGAAGCTTTTCAATTTGATTCAATTCCATTGGTTTATTATTTTTTTTTTTGCTTTGTTTTGTTTTAGTTTTCCTTGAAATTGGATTTGTATCACTGAAGATGTCTATTAAAATTTAGATGGAAAAGAGTGTTGCCAGTGTTTTCCTCTAAGTATTTGATAGTTTCTGGTCTAATATCCAAGTCCTTGGTCCATTTGGAGTTTACTTCAGTGGCAATATATAGTGGTTCAGTTTCATTATTCTGCATGCTTCAAACCAATTTTCCCAACACTGTATGTGGAAGAAACTCTTCTTACTCCATTTAATAGTTTTGTCCCCATTGTCAAAAATCAGATGCTCATAGGTGTGCGGGCTTATTTCTGGGCTCTCAATTCTATTCCACTGGTCTCAATGTCTATTTTTACCAGACAGTGTTGATTACAATGTTTTGTACCAGGCAGTTTTTATTACAAAGGCCCTAAAATATAGTTTGAGATCTGGGAATTTGGAATGGGGGGGCTTGTGCCAGGGTCCTTGAGCACCGTGATGTGTGTGCTCAAACAGCTGCATCACTTTTTGGCCCCTTATGTGTTTATGTTTAATCTAATCCAAATAGTACCTACATTTACATAAATTAATATAGCTGAGAAAATAGATCAGTATAATAAGAATGAGAAGATAGCTTAATCTATATCAAATTTGCTATTAATCATCACAACAGTTCTCATGCGTTTGCTTTTAGATATGCATATATGAGGATGAGCTTGGCAAAATTCAGATATGACTTATTATCCACAAGTTCAAACTCTGAATCTATAGATTCAGCCTCCATTTTTATGGGTCTGTGAATTGTTTAAACATATTAGCTTTATTTTTACTTGAGAAGTGGAAAAAGTTCTGAGGCACCAAGATGGTAGTGATCGCATTCTAAATAGAGTGTGCAAACAAAATCCTCTCCTCTATGCAGCTATCAAGAACAATGAACCCACCTTCTCTCACCCATCTTGGACAGAGCTAGAAGGAATTATGTTAAGTGAACTAAGTCAGAAAGATAAAGATGAGTATGGGATGATCCCACTCATCAACAGAAGTTGACTAAGAAGATCTGAAAGGGAAACTAAAATCAGGACCTGATCAAATTGTAAGTAGGGCACCAAAGTAAAAAAACCCTGTGGTGAGGGGTAGACATGCAGCTTCCTGGGACAGTGGAAGTAGGGTAGGAATGGGTGGGAGGGATGGGTCACAGTCTTTTGGTGGTGGGAATGGTGTTTATGTACACTCCTAGCAAAATGTAGACATATAAATCAGTAGTTAATCAATATGAGAGGGGGAAAATCAATTGTATGTCTCAAAGTTTTTCAAAACACAAACTGAATCTTTTTAATATATAGGCTGTGTATTTGATATGCGGACTCTCTCAAAAGCCTAGACCAAGTAGATTAGAAGCATCCAATAGCACAGCTATATACAAGATACTGGATACTGTACAGCAAACCATAACAAAGGGACTTTTCAAAGTTAACCCAATTAACAAATAATGTGATGATAATATTAACTATCGATTGTCTTTTTGAACCCTAAGATAGCAGGAACCTCACATCTTCACTATAGAGCCCCTACTTCCCCCAGTCCTGGAACCCTTGGATAGGGCCCACTTTCCCGTATGCCTCTCCCAATCCATACCAAATAATATTGCATCCGCCGATCACAACCTAACCAACGCAATGATTGCCACCTCAACATGCTTCACCTCAGACTGTGTCCAGAGACTTCACGTGTGGAATGACAACCCTTCAGCTTCATTACTTGGGTGAGACCTTTCCTTTTATAGTACACTCTAATTTCATCTCAGGTGGTTCACTTTCTAACAAAGTCCCATAACCTAGATATACACCAGTTTCTATGAGAGAGAGCTTATGTTCACACGTATCCATAAACTGCTGCAAAATATATACCTGAAAGCAGAAGTACACTAGAGTTTGCAGTGAGTACCTCCCTAACACTTCCTCTCTACTATTCCAAGCTTTGGGCCCATGATTGCTCAACAATTTGTTTGGCCTCGTATGTTAACTCTCTTTTCAATCACCAGGTTCCAGATGCCACCAGGATGCTGGCCAGGCTTCCCTGGATTGAAGATCCCACCAATGTGTCCTGGAGCTCAGCTTCCCCAGAGACCCACCCTACTAGGGAAAGAGAGAGGCAGACTGGGAGTATGGACCGACCAGTCAACACCCATATTCAGCGGGGAAGCAATTACAGAAGCCAGACCTTCTACCTTCTGCAACCCTCAATGACCCTGGGTCCATGCTCCCAGAGGGATAGAGAATGGGAAAGCTATCAGGGGAGGGGGTGGGTCATGGAAATTGGGTGGTGGGAACTGTGTGGAGTTATACCCCTCCTACCTTATGGTTTTGTTAATTAATCCTTTCTTAAATAAAATAGAAGAAAAAAAAGAAAAAAAATCTCCTTCTGCTGCCAGTCTGTAGAGCTCATCCTTATGTCCTGTTACTTGCTAATGCTATTGTAGTTAAATCGAAATATAGCTAGTGACAATCACACTACAAGAATTTTTCCCCTAATTATGATATTAGAAGAGGGAATATTGTGAAAACGGTTAGCTTGATTAGTTAAAACTTGTAAAATGTGGGTTCCTGTTGCATGAGCCACAGATTTTGGAAAATAAGTATACTGCTCTTTAGTATTAGATTAAAACTTTGGATTTCATTTTCTAACCAAAACAGACTGAGGCTTAACTGAAAGGACTGTTATAAGCTTAATGAGTTTAATAACTTTAATGAGGCATATTACCTTTCAGACTATTTCATCTCTGACATTGTATTCTTATTTTGCTGCAGGACCAAACAAAAGTCTGGTTACAAACATGAAGGTATTTTTAAATGGCCCTCCTTTAATTTAATTGGAAACAAATAGTTTTTCTGACTTCAATCTTGTGTTTTGACTTTGTAGTGCAGACATTCATTTCTTCAGCAGAACACTATTAGCAGATTAAAGAAATACCCTATTTGAATAAAAACATGACTAGCTATTCTACCAGAATGACATCCAAGCATAGAAATCAAGCAATAGGGGCTGGATGGTAGCACACCTGGTTAAGCACTCATATTGCAATGCTAAAGGGCCGTGGTTCAAGCCCCTTCTCTTACTCTTTCTGCCACTATGCCTCTCTTTCTCTAACTGATAAAAACGAAAAAGCAGAATAGTATGCAAAGTTTCTCACTGCAGGCAGGCAAGCCACTTTTTGGCATATTAGCACTGAGTCATGGAAAACAAACTGAGATATTTCCACCTGCTCCTAATTCTTTCTCCATTCCCAACACTTGGCTCCTCCGCTAAGGGCTGTGATTTATTGAGGCAGAGGAGCTGTGTCTGTTTTCATCTACAGATTGGCCAGTTCTACGCTGGAAATGACTGAATACTGAACATTGGAGTTAATCTGGGATTGATCAACTCAAGAAGTTGCCTCATCTCTGTCTGGTAGCCCAAACTGAATTTGCAAGTCTTCAGGAGTGAAGGAAACACAGAGTATTCCTGACTATTCCTGAGCAGAGAATGAAATTGGACCTAGAGACCCAAAGCCTCTCACCACTAGATAGATTCTTCCCCTGGAGAATTTCTTCCACAGAGCTAAAGTAGTTTAGTTACCTGAATGGCCTCTCCCAGAAAAAAAAAAAAAAAAAAAGAATGAGGCAAGACAGTAGTTTTCATTTTACATATAAATACCTACGTATTTAACTTTTTGTCTCTTGGCAAAACAATACTTTATATTTACCATCAGACTCTGAATAATCCATCTCCTAAAGGTACCTCTATCACAAATCCTAGCAACTGACCTTTTAATTGTACATAAGAAAGGGAACATTCCAAATTTGATTAATTTAAGGATCTTGAGATACAGAATTTATTGGTAATCTTCTATATCCAGTGTAATTATCAGAGCTCTTATTGGAGGGACACTAGAAAATTAGGCAGAGGAAGTCAATATGACAGCACAAATACTGAGTGGAAAGACGAAAGATGCTAAGACGAAAGACAAAGAGTGCTAAGACGAAAGATAAAGGGAGCACATGTCAAGGAAAACAAGTATCCTCTCTAAAAACTGATAAAGACAAAGTAATAAACTCTCCTTTAGAGGGTTCAGAAATTATCAGTCTTACCAACACCTTACTTTTAGTCCAATAAAAGTGGTAGTGCTCGACTTCTGACCTCCAGAAACAAAACAAGAAATGGTATTTATAATGCAAATCAATATATAAAATGTTAAAAATGTGTTATCTTTAAGTCAACTAAATGTCGGTAAAAATGAGAAACTGAAACATGACCATTTACAAAAAAGGCTTGCTGGGGCCAGGTGGTGGTCACCTGGTTGGTTCATATGTTGCTATGCACAAGGATCTAGGTTGGAGCCCCCAGTCCCCACCTGCAGGGGGAAAGCTTTGCAAGTGGTGAAGCAGTGCTGCGGGTGTCTCTCTCCCTCTCTACCACCCCCCTTTCCTCTTAATTTCTGGCTGTCTCTATCCAATCAATAAATAAAGATATTTTTTTTTTAAAAAAAAGAGCTTACTACTTTTTACTATGTTAAAATGATGCTTTACAAATTTTAGAATCTGTCGGAACTACCAAAGTTTCTGCTGAGGCCAATTTTCCAAGTTATCATCTAAAGATTTAGACTGTAAATCCTGCATGAGCCTCCAGAAATTTTCTTAGACCCCAGAAAACACCAAGGGATATAGTCTAGAGTAGAATATCCATCCAGGCTTGAATCATCTATGAGGACAAAAAGCTGTAGTTAGTTTTCTCCTTTGTATTCTATCAGTAGCTTGCTAGTCCACAGACATCCACTTCTCTAGCATTTCCAGGCTAACTTGAGACTCAAATATTGTGGAAATTTTCTCATGTGGACAGATACAGGCGCTTTCAGTAGTGAGAGTTCTCAAATGCCTAAAATGGCACGTGGTAAAAATGACATGGACCAGGAGACCTATAACAACAGTCACACATCTCACATCTTTTATCATCTGTTGCACTGTATTTAATTGTCATAGAATGGTATGTTTTCTCTATCTGAAAAATATCCATTTTTCTTTTGCTCCCTATTCATTGGGTGGTAATGGTTCATAGCAGAGTTGTTGGCACATAGGTACAACCTCTCATCTCCCCATTATGTCTCTGTAAAGCACTCTTTCCCTAACTCGGTCCTTTGCTACCAGCAAAAACCAAGACTCCAGGCCCAGAGGCAGCAGAGTGTTAAGTGCACATGGCATGATGCACAAGGACAGGCATAAAGATCCCAGCTCAAGTCCCCGGCTCTCCACCTGCAGGGTGGTTACATCACAAGTGGTGAAGCATGTCTGCAAGGTGTCTATTTTTCTCTCCCCCCTCTGTTATCCCCTCCTCTCTCAGTTTCTCTTTGTCCTATTCAAAAACAACAACAGCAATAACAACAAAGGCAACAAAAATGGGAAAAATGGCCTCCAGGAGCAGTGGATTTGTAAGCCCCAGCAAAAACCCTCGAGGCAAAAAAGAAAAAAAAAAAAAAAGGAAGAAACAAGACTTCAGAGTCCCTCCATTCCTTCCTTTCCAAATATTAAGTATCTTTAATCCATGTACTTTGAATGCTAATCCATAGTCCAAGTTCATATGACTTTACTAACTGACCCTCATACGTTGGGAGTGGGAAGTGTGGACTTTCTGAAGATGTTCTGTGCCTAACAGTTATCCTCTCAGGAAATGTAAAATGACATTGGGTTTTGTTGTTTATTTAAACACTTTTATGACAAATGCAGTCACCAACCTCAGAAATTACAACAATAGTAACTAAAGCAAGGATTGATGCAGTTTAACCAATACTAGTTAGCCAAAACAATACCTCCAGTCCAAGAAAAAATAGCAACCAAATCCAAAAGAAAAAGAAAGGAGAAAAGGGAAAGCAAGAATAGACAGTTATGCAAATCTACTGCCCACTGAATATTCTAGGCATAGCAAGAGGAGAAAGGAAAGTAGAGAAGAGAGATGCACACAAAGATTCCACTCTGAGTCAGAATTCTTCCCCAAAATAATTCACAAACAAGTATCAGTGAATTAAGAAAGCAAAATAAGGGGGAAGGAAGAAAAGAAGACAAGAACAAGAAAAATGAAAGAAGAAGAAGACGCAGAGCAGTGAAGCGAAAGAGGGGATTTTTTTTTTTTTTTAATTAGTTAGGAGGAGGGTAAAAGGAGAGGAGAATGGAGGGAAGAGGTAGAGTTAAACAAGTTCCTCTCACAGTGGATAGGACAGCCAGTCACCTTATCCAGTGAATCCTAGGTCACAAACGGCTGCTTGTTGGAGCTCATGCCAGTAGCTGCCTCCAAGTCATCCTATTTAAACACTTTTATATGTTGGCTACTTTTATACAAGAATGCTGTGCTGACTGAATTTGTTTTCCAGTAGCTTCCCCTCCACTTGTTTTCACTGTAAACATTGTTACAGAAAAAAAGTATTTATTTTCTTTTTTAGATCCCTCTATAAATAAGAAACTACATTTTGAAAATGAAAGGATATCTTTAAATGATTCTTACCTTACGTCCAGCTAGGATATTCCCAAAGGGGAATCATAAAGTTGCAGGAAACTACAGACATTGTGCTTTAGAGAGTATGATGGACAGGGATTGAACCTTGCAGCTGAATGAGCAGGATAAACGATAACAAGCTTTAGTGATAGCAAGACTAAACAACAAGCTTCACTATGGAAAAATAAAATCTGAACGTTGTATGTCAGCAATACACAAATCCACAGAACAGATTATCCAAAAATGTAACAAAGAGGAAATTAGCATCAGTATCTCCAGAGCATACAAACATCATAAAACCAAGATAAGGTGTTTTGGAATGCATACAAATAAACCATGCCAAAGCTATCCTTTCTTAATTTGGAAATTGAGATTTAGTCTTAAAACCTATATGCACCAAAGGCAGGATCCTTTACTATAACATGCTAGATATAAAATCATAATGAACATACTGCATATAAACTAATAAAGAAATTGGCTTATGCAAAAGGTAAGCACAAAATCCAATGCTGTCTCCAGCTTAAAAAAAATCACTTCTTATAAATAAGGAAGCAAACTATAATTATATATTTATCTGTGACTACTGTCTCTAACCTGGGGATATACATTAAATTATGTACCAACATCAGTAAATACATTTGAAGGTTACATTTGAAGGTTACATTTTGAAGGTTACTTGTAGTCCCTGTAGAATGATAAGATACAGCACATTAACAGGATAATAACTATGTAAAAACTACATTCATTGCAGAATCAATAATTTCAAATTTAAAACCATTGTTATTTAATTTTTATATTTATAAAATTAGTTTTGTTTTGGATTCCACTTTGTCAGAGTAAAACTACTAGTCTATGATATCAAAGTCAAAGGAAAGAAGCAACAACTAGCACAAACATATTTGCAATACTGTAAAAGCATTGTTATAAAAGTAAATATTCATATCCACATGATTATATTGATTATATATAGAAAATCAGACATAATTATATTGTTCCATACAATAAACTTAGCTACAACTAATACACTCATGTTCATAAGCATTCAATATTTGATTGAACTAATAATGAATATTATTTTGATGTGTGTGTGTGTGTGTGTGTGTGTGTGTGTGTGTGTGTGTGTGTGTGTGTGCATGTGTGTTTTAAACCACAGCTTTCCTGGTTTAGTGTCCCTCCAAAATCCATAATGATTCAGAACATCAGAATGTGGCTTACTTGAAAATAAGATATTTGTTGATGGAGGCAGAGCCAAGATGGTGACTTGGAAGCAACTGCTGACTTAAGCTCTGACAACAATTGCTGGAAAAGGTAGGATCCTGGCCTTCAGCAAGACGGGGAACAAGGAGTTCTAAGCGTGAAACCAAGGAGGTGACTATAGCTCAATTTGGGTTAGAAAATAGAGAAAAGGAAGTTGGGCAGTAGTGCAGTGAGTTAAGCTCAAGTGGCATGAAGCACAAGGACTGGCATAAGGATCGCAGTTTGAACACCTGGCTCCACACCTGCAGGGGCGTCACTTCACAAGTGGTGAAGCAGGTCTGCAGGTGTCTATCTTTCTCTCCCCCTCTCTTTCTTACCCTCATCTCTCCATTTCTCGCTGTCCTATCCAACAACAATGACATCAGTAACAACAATAATAACTACAACAAGGACAACAAAAGGGAATAAGTAAATAAATATAAAAAAAAATTTTTTAAGAAAATAGAGAAAAAATAAAGGATTTTTTTTTTAATTATTTCTCTCTCCCCTCCCATAACCAGACCCCAGGGGTGGGGAGCCTCTGCTAGCAGGCTCCCCACTGACCTTTTTACTTTACCAAGTTTCCTGGCTCACCAAGGATGTCATTCCAATCCTGTTCCTTTCTGAATCCCTTAGCTCTTTTTTTTTTTCTTTCTAAGTGACTTAGGCCCAATTGGAATGACAAATATCTGACCAAGCAAAGCCTCATCCCGCCTGGGAAAGACTGCCTGGAAGATATTTTTTACAATCCATTGTCCCAACTCAAGGTGCCTGAACTAATTTGGAGCCGTCCAAGCTGCAGACCTACTGTTAGGAATTTTTACTCTGTTCTATTTTATTATTACTTTGATATATATACATGTCCCTCAGCCCCCCCATCAGGTGGACCAAAATTAACTCAGTGTATTTTCCATTGCTAGGCGACTGGGTGTCTTATCCATTGTGAGAAGACCTTGTTTCACTCTCCTTACCTCCTATATCCACTCTCTACCTTCTCCCTACTCCTAGCTAATTAAAAAAGAAAGAAATAAAGAAAGAAAGGAAGGAAGAAAGAAAGAAAAATTAAAAAATAAAAACTCTTCTTTCACTGCTCTTTTTTTTTTACTGTTTTTCATTTTTTCTTTTTTCTTTTCTCTCTTTTTTTCCCCCCTGTCTTCCTTTCTTCCTTCCTCTGCTTTCTGAATTCACTGATACTCATTTGTGAATTATTTTGGGGAAGAAAACTGACTCAGAGTGGACTATCTTTGTGTGTGTCTCTGCTCTACTTCCCTTTCTCCTCTTGCTACCCCTAGAATTTACAGTGGACAGTAGGTTTGCATAATTGTCTATTCTTGCTATCCCTTTTTTCCTTTCTTTTTCTTTTTCATTTGGATTTGTTTACTATTTTTTCTGGGACTGGAGACATTGTTGGGCTAACTGGTATTAGTTAAACTGCTTCAACCTTTGCTTCATTTACTATTTTAATTTCTGAGGGTGGTGATTGCATTTGTCATAAAGGCATTTAGTATAGAGTGGCTTGTACTCAAAACACAACAACTGAGGAACAACAGAACATAAAAATAAAAAACACATTAATAAAAAATGGTTAGATTGACAACAACAATAATAACTACAACAATAAAACAACAAGGGCAACAAAGGAAATAAATAAATAAATAATAAATAAAAAATAAAAATAAAAGAGTTTAAAAAAATGGTTAGATCAAGAGCAAATAAAACTGCTACTACAATGAAGACAAGAGCCCAGAAGAAACTACAAATCAGCTAGATGTAACCATACATAAGAAAAGTATGCAAGCAATAATAAACTTATTAATCACAGAAATGAAAACAACTTTAGAGTAAAGGGATAGCAGTATTAGGGAAACAACAGATGAGACCTCCAAGGAAAATACTAACTACCTCAAGGTAATTAGAGAACTGAAAGCTGAAATAGCTGAAATGAGGAAAGCAGCTGAGGGAAGGGAAAGCAGACTAACAGAAGCAGAAAACAGAATTAGCCAGACAGAGGATAAGCTAGAGAAAACTAAGAAAGCAGTAAAAGAGCTCAAAAAGAGATTTAGAGACATTGAAAACAACAACAGAAACAGGTGGGATGATCTCAAAAGGAGTAACATTCATATAATTGGCCTGCCAGAGGAAAAAACAGGAAGGGGAGGTATACATTCTAGAGGAAATTATAGAAGAAAACTTCTCAGACCTGAACAACAGAAAGGACATTAAGATTCAAGATGCCCAGAGAGTCCCAAACAGAATCAATCCAAGACACATCATAGTTACAATGAGAAGAAGTAAGGATAAAGAAAGGATCCTAAAGGCTGCAAGAGAGAAACAAAAAGTCACATACAGGGGAAAACCCATAAGACTATCAGCAGACTTCTCCACTCAAACTCTAAAAGCCAGAAGAGAATGGAAAGATATCTATCAAGCCCTAAATGAAAAAGGGTTTCAACCAAGGATAATATATCCTGCTAGACTTTCATACAAACTAGATGGAGGGATCAAAACCTTCTTAGACAGACAACAATTAAAGGAGGCAACCATCACAAAGCCTGCCCTGAAAGAGGTTCTAAAAGACCTCTTATAAACAAGAACATCACTATAATACTTGCCATATATCAGAGCAAATAAAAAATTGTTGAATAATGGCACTATAATACTATAATATATAATATTGCTATAATATATAATAATACTATAATATATAATATTATAATATAAAATTAAATCCATAATATCAGTAAATGTCAATGGCTTAAACTCACCCATCAAAAGGCAAAGAGTGTGAGGATGGATCAGAAAACATAACCCAAACATATGCTGCTTGCAAGAATCCCACTTGACCCAACATGATAAATACAGACTTACAGTGAAAGGATGGAAAACTATCATACAGGCTAATGAACCACAAAAAAAGGCAGGAACAGCCATTCTCATCTCTTTCACAATAGATTTTAAATTAAATAAAGTAATAAAAGATAGGCAAGGACATTACAGAATGATTAGAGGATCAATCAGCCAAGAAGACTTAACAATTATTAACATCTATGCAACCAATGAAGGACCGTCTAAATACATCAAGCACCTACTGAAAGAACTTCAAAAATACATCAATAGTAATATAATAATATTGGGAGACTTTAACACCCCACTCTCACACTTAGACAGATCAACAAAGCAGAGAATTAAATGAAGAGATTGACAGACTAGACCTCTTGGGCATTTTCAGAGTTCTTCACCCAAAAAAACTAGAATACATGTTTCGAATCCATATAACACATACTCAAGGATAGATCACATGTTAGGACACAAAGACAGCATCAACAAATTCAAGAGCATTGAAATCACCCCAATTGTCTTCTCAGACCACAGTGGAGTAAAGCTAACATTTAACAACAAACAGAAAATTATTAAAAGACACAGAACTTGGCAACTAAACAACATACTGCTTAAGAACCACTGGGTCAGAGAGACACTCAAGCAAGAAATTCAAATGCTCCTGGAAACAAATGAAAATGAAGACACAACCTATCAAAATATTTGGGACACAGCTAAAGCAGTATTGAGAGGGAAACTCATAGCCATAAAATCACATATTAAAGAACAAGAAAAAGCTCAAATAAATGACCTTACTGCACACCTTAAGGACTTAGAAGAAGAGGAACAAAGGAACCATAAATCAACCAGAAGAACAGAAATCACTAAAATTAGAGAAGATATTTGTTGATATAATTAAGATAAGGATCAAGATGAGTATACACTGAAAATATGATGAGTCTTAAATCAGGTAAGAAATTATGTTTATGGGTTGTCAAGACAGCTTACCTGGATTCTACACCCTCTTTGCCTGCATGTGACTCAGATTCCAAATCAGCCCTGACTGAACTATAAGTGCTTCAGTGCTATGGTATCTTTTCCTCTTTCCCTCTGTTTTTTTTTGCTTGTTTTTGGTGTTTCTTTTCTTTTTTTTTCTACTTTATTGGGGAGTGTTAACGGATTATAGTACAATTGACAACTGGTTACAA